>NC_138736.1:36980105-37560105 GCF_965113295.1 Leuciscus leuciscus
TGGGGTTACGGCTGAACGCCAAGAAGAGTGTGCTTTCTCCACTTCAGAGGACCACTTTTTTAGGCGTGGTTTGGGATTCTGTGTCGATGCAGGCGCGCCTGTCACCGCCACGGATAGATTCCATCCTTGCAGCTGTGAAAAGTGTAAAGCTAGGCCAGCTACTCACTGTCAAACAGTTCCAGAGACTGTTGGGTCTCATGGCAGCAGCTTCCAACGTGATACCTTTTGGACTGCTACACATGAGGCCCCTGCAGTGGTGGCTCAGGACCAGGGGGTTTTCCCCGAGGGGCAACCCATTTTGCACAATCAAGGTCACGCGGCGATGCCTACGTGCCTTGGTTATGTGGAAGAAGCCTTGGTTCCTGTCCCAGGGCCCAGTGTTGGGAGCTCCTTGTCGTCGCAAACTGCTAACGACGGATGCTTCCCTCACGGGCTGGGGAGCGATCCTGGAGGGTCGCTCGTCTCAAGGTCTGTGGGAAGACCATCATCGTTCCTGGCATATCAATCGCCTAGAGATGTTAGCTGTCTTCCGGGCTCTGAGGAGCTTTATCACAGATCTCAGGGGGCACCATGTGCTAGTACATACGGACAACACATCGGTAGTCGCCTATATCAACCACCAAGGGGGTTTGCGTTCGCGCCCGTTATCCAACTTGGCACGCCATATCCTCTTGTGGTCCCAGGGGAAGTTGCTGTCTCTCAGGGCAGCCTACATCCCCGGGGTACAGAATATAGGAGCAGACACTCTGTCGAGGCAGGGGCCGAGGCCCGGGGAATGGAGGCTCCACCCCGAGGTGGTGGAGCTGATATGGAGGGAGTTTGGCCAAGCACACAAGTGGATCTGTTTGCGTCTCGAGAGACGTCTCACTGTCCACTTTGGTTCTCCCTCACGCATCCAGCTCCTCTGGGACTGGATGCTATGGTACAGACATGGCCGAGGCTACGTCTGTACGCCTTTCCCCCAGTTGCTCTGCTCCCGGGAGTTCTGGAAAGAGTTCGCAGGGACCGGGTCCATCTACTTCTTATAGCCCCGCGCTGGCCGGGCAGAGTATGGTTTCCCGACCTTGTGTCCCTCCTCGACGGGCATCCTCTGGAGCTACCCGTCAGGAGGGACCTTCTGTCCCAAGCAGGGGGCTCAATATTTCACCCCCGCCCAGAACTGTGGAACCTGTGGGCTTGGCCTCTGAGGGGGCCCAGCTCATAGAGTCAGGTCTCTCAACCGAGGTTGTTGAGACCATTCTACAGTCCAGAGCTCCCTCCACGAGGAAACTTTATGCCCTGAAGTGGAGAGTATTCACTTCTTGGTGTAGTGACCGTCGGTTGGACCCAGTCCACTGCCCAATTGGTACAGTACTGGAGTTCCTGCAGGAACGGTTCACTGCAGGTCTGACCCCGTCCACTTTAGAGGTCTATGTGGCGGCCATAGGTGCTTACCACATTCCTTTGGGTGGAATGTCTGTGGGGAAAGACCCTCTGGTATCTCGTTTCCTTCGTGGCACTTGGAGGCTGAGGCCTGCAGTTCGCTCTAGGGTGCCACCATGGGATTTGTCCGTTGCGCTGCAAGGCTTATCCCAGGCCCCCTTTGAGCCTATTGAGGAGGTTCCTGAGAAGTTTCTTACTCTGAAAGCTCTTTTCCTTCTGGCTATTTCTTCTCTCAAGAGAATAGGGGATCTTCAAGCATTGTCGGTTGCTCCGTCATGCTTAGAGTTTGCTCCGGGTATGGTTAAAGCGTTCCTTCATCCGAGACCGGGTTATATCCCCAAGGTCCCCACTAATGTGGTCAGACCTGTTGTTCTGCAGGCCTTCTGTCCTCCTCCCTTTCAAAATGCTGACCAGGAGGCTAATAATTTGCTTTGCCCTGTGCGGGCGTTAGACGCTTACGTCCACAGAGCTGCCCTGTGGCGTAAGAGTGATCAATTATTTGTGTGCTTTGGGTCCCCTAACAAAGGGGGCCCGGTGTCTAAGCAAAGGATGAGCAAGTGGGTGGTCGAGGCTATCTCACATGCTTATGAGGCGGCTGGGCAGCCTTCTCCTTTGGCTGTCCGGTCGCACTCGACGAGGAGTATGGCGGCCTCTAAGGCCCTTATTTCAGGAGTTTCATTACAGGACGTCTGTGATGCGGCAGGCTGGTCCTCACCGCACACTTTCGTCAGGTTTTACTCTCTGGATCTAGACTCTGCTCCAGGGTCTCATGTTTTGTCTTCCTAGTGCTGCTCTACGGATTTCACACAGGACAGACATTTTGTAGCTATGGAGGCGTTGGTATAGACGTTCCCCATAGCGTCAATTCCGACGCAACGCGAGTTCCCTTGAAAGGGAACGCCTCGGTTACGACTGTAACCTCGGTTCCCTGAAGAGGGAACGAGCGTTGCGTCGCCCTGCCATATCTCCTTCATGCCTGTCAGCTCGACTTCAGACTTTTACGAAGCTTTCGTTTTCTGTTTGGGCCGGCTTTTATAGTTTCCTGGTACGTGACGTCACCCGCCTCTGACGTTCCGCCACACCATTGGACTGATTTTACATGTGCTTCAAGACGTCATCACGCAAAGCGTTCCCCATAGCGTCAATTCCGACGCAACGCTCGTTCCCTCTTCAGGGAACCGAGGTTACAGTCGTAACCGAGGCGTTCTTCTTGGAATAAAAAGTTTTTCTTGGAATAACCAAGTGCTTAAGTAGCCTACAAATAAGAGTGTATATGGACAATATCTCTTTTGTTTATGTATCTAAAATAACTGTGGGAATCCACCCTTACAATACCAATTTATTTTAGGGCTGCAACTAATGATTATTTTGATAATCGATTAATCTGTCGATTATACAGACTCAAATTTGTTGTTGATTATTTTCATTATTGATAATGGACGATTTTATAAATTAGTTGTTGCAGCCCTATATTTTATATTATTGTAATTCATATACTTATGAGTATGCAAAGTAATCCTCAAACCGAGTTATAGCACTTCATAACAGTATAGGATAAGTAGGCTCTCAGCTGTTGTGGGAATTCCCCCTCTTTCCTCTATTCTGCTCTGTTTTATTGTTAATTATTATAATAAATCAACATATACCCTGGCTGTGTGTGTCTGTGTGTGCCTGTGTGTGCGCATAAAATTGTGGAAAAGATGAGAAACCAGAAATGGGGTGGGATAGGCTAGATCCATCAGCAAAGTCCTCAGTCTCAATTTCGGCCAATATACCCTCGGCCACTGATGTCCTGGTCTCAGGCTCACTGGGGCGCTCCTCTTCCGGGGCGAGGGTCCGCGCTGACCTCTTCAGGCACTGTCTGACACGTCGCAGCGGGACTTTTTTGAGACTTTATTTTTCTGCCTCGTATTTAAAAAACATATATGGTAAGAAAAATATTGGATCACAGGGGCTGAAGTGAAGTAATACCTTGGTCATGACCTAGTGTTAATGAGTCTCATGAGACATGAAAATAATAGATTATTCGCTCAAGACCTTTTCACCTATTCTTATTTGGGAATAGATGACTCGCTGAAAATTTTTACTACATATTTCAGTTCACATCACCTGCAAAACTCATTCCAAGCAACACAACTCTTAACACATGGCTCAAAACAGGCTCAGTGCAGCAAACACAATACACAACCCTCACTGAGATAACACACACTGTCACTCAGAACACACTGAGAGGAAAAACACTAGCATCAAACACCAATACAGAAAATACAAACTTTTCATCTTTACAGTTTGAACAATTTCAGTGACTTCATACAAAGTAATATTTTCTTCAAAGAAAAGAGTGACATTCTTTCACATGATTTATTAAAATTTTTAGAACATAATTCTTTAAGGTAAATGAAAATTAGCAGTTTGCTTCAATAGTCTGTAATAATTTACGGAATTACAGTAATGAGAAAAAAAAGGTAGAAACTAAAAGTACATACTGTAATTCGAACAAATAATTGAGGGGATAATCCTGAAATTGCAGTCATCAGTGTTTGAAAGGCACAAGGCTGAAATCTATTCTGTTTTGAATGTGTGGTTCACAGTTTTGACAGCAGTGTGTTAGCATTTGAACAAAGTGCTGTAAATCCACAGTGTTGTGCAGGTTGTGGTAAAAGTCATGGGATAAGTGTGTAGAGTTTTGAAAACTGTGTTCAAGCAATGAAAAACGAACTAGAGTTTGGTCCACATGAACTGCTGCTGTGCAGACTGTAGTTAGAGTTTTGCACATGTGACTCCAGTTGTGCTCACTGTCGTTTAGCAATCGAAAAAAACTGTAAGTGCAACTGATGTTGCTTTGAATGGATGTTTGACTGAACAAGGCTATTTCAAATTTCAAATACATGCTCCTTCAGTCCTTTCATCTGTTTCATTTCTTTGCATCCAAAGACGTAGGACCTACAGTAGGATACAAGACAAGGAAACAAGGATGTACAAATAAGGAACTGAGCACATTTTGACTAGAGGTCCACATGTTTAAAATAAAATGTGAGTGGAGAAAAGCAAATTCTCAACGCGTGGGGTTTAACATGGATTTGGCCCACCCTTTGCTGCTATAACAGCAAACTCTTGAAGACTTTCCACAAGGTTTAGGAGTGTTTTTATGGGAATTTCTGACCATTCTTCCAGAAGTGCATTTGTGAGGTCAGGCACTGATGTTGGATGAGAAAGCCTGCTCGCAGTCTCCGATCTAATCCATCCCAAAGGTGTTCTATGGGGTTGAGGTCAGGCCAGTCAAGTTCCTCCACACCAAACTCGCTCATCCATGTCTTTATGGACCTGCTTTGTGCACTGGTGCGCAGTCATGTTGGAACAGGAACATCCCCAAATTGTTCCCACAAAGTTCCTTTCACTGGAACTAAAGACAACCCCTGAAAAACACCATGATCCCCCTCCACCAAACTTTACACTTGGCACTCCAGAGAACACGTCTCCACTGCTAGAGTCCAGTGACGGCGTGCTTTCTCACCACTGCATTCTCAACGTGTTCTTTAATCTGTTTCCCTCACAGAAAATCCTGCTGTTCAGAGCGTGAGATAAGTTACTCGCTTACTTGTGGTATTAGCAAGGGGGACATTCACAGTCGTTTCAAGTCTTCACAGCTTGCACAAGTGACAAGCAAATCACTCTATTGATGTCAGCTGAGATGCTGCAGTAATTTTGCATGTAGTCTTTCAGAACACAGAAAGAGAAAGTGAAAGTGTATCATATATTTTATTATATCATTCATGTGCATTCTACAATATTGTATTGTAAAAGGTTTATTTCCATAAAGCTAACAGAACATAACATGTGGTCACACACTAAATTATATTTCAATAAGCAAATGAGTAATTTTTTACTGACCTTGTCTTATTCAAACACTGATATCAGTGACTGAACGTAAATGCAAATTATTCACTTTATGCGCTAACTTTAAACACTGAAACTTTATGTTGAGCAGACATCTTGTGTGCAAGGATAGAGACACAAAAACAAATCCAAAGTGTTCAAAGTCATATTTTGTCAAAACTTATCGAAGCATAAATAGTTTTACCACTTACAAGAATTAAAGTTTTTTTTTTTTTTTTTATTGCTTGCACACAATTTCTGAAACTATGGCTCAGTTTCTTGAAACTCTACACACAAAACCACAAACCACGAACACATGCAAAACATCAGACATATCTTGCAAAAGCAAATACATCATTCAAAACTATTTTAACACTTTCAAAAATTGTGGTTTTGCGTAGTAACTCTACATGCAAGCATAAAATGACTAGCCACATGCACGCCAAACTGCACACGGATGTGAAAAATTTTCTTTTGCTAATGTCTTTTGCTTGTTCAGTGTGCAGTGGAGTGTACAGGAGTTTGTCACATGTACATGTACAGTATGTGCACAAATGCACTGCACAGTGCACAATTGATGAATGTTACAGTTATTGAACTGAACTGAATCAACACTGAAGTGACTTGAGCTGAATATTGACAGTATTGGCTTAGAGCTGCTTCTCAGACAATTTAGAATTTGTTACTATTGTGAAGCTGCTGTGAATCAATCTATAGTGTAGCTTGTATGTACATAAAAAAAAAAAATTTTAATTTTTTTTTTATATATATATATATATATATATATATATATATATATATATAACACTCATTGAGCATGTTTGGGATGCTCTGGATCGGCATATACGTCAGCGTGTTCCAGGTCCTGTCACTATCCAGCAAGTTCGCACATCCATTGAAGAGGAGTGGACCAACATTCCACAGGCCACAATCAACAACCTGATCAACTCTATGTGAAGGAGATGTGTTGCACTGCGTGAGGCAAATGGTGGTCACAAGAGATACTGACTTGTTTTCAGATCTTGAACAATTTTCTCATGAAAAATGACGTTTATAATTTTGTTCAGTGTACATATATATTTTACACTATAAACAGAGATGAAAGGGGGTAAAAATAATTTCTTTCTTTCTCTGAGTTTAGATTTCTATGTGATCAATTTATGTGTAAGTGTTTTCACACATGATCATTGGGCGTAGGCCATCAGTAAATG
The DNA here is from genome assembly GCF_965113295.1 of Leuciscus leuciscus. Lineage (NCBI taxonomy): Eukaryota > Metazoa > Chordata > Actinopteri > Cypriniformes > Leuciscidae > Leuciscus > Leuciscus leuciscus. The sequence goes on from NC_138736.1 coordinate 36,986,615, forward strand.
AGTGTGGCATGTAGAGAACTGTGTTTAGAGTTTTGCACAAAAAAAATTTCAATTGCAAACTGAGTTTAAAGCGTATAATGTGCTTGTAGTTGTAGTTTTGTGCTTGTAGACTTGGACTGAAGATTAGGTACATGAGTGAATGGTTTCACTGAGTGAGCCTCAAGTTCCACTTTTAGTGTGTAAGCAATTTGAGAAAACTGTAAAATGTTTGATGGGTTTATTGATGTGTAAAGAATAAAGTACAGAAGAAAAAAAAAAACATAAGAATTGCTAAAAACACATTTCTTGAAACCATTACAAAAACCTTAAACACAAAACAAAAATCTTCAAACTACACTCAGAGAACATCTGAATCTTCTGGCAAAATCTAACAATTGCCTCAAAACCATTTTATCTGTGCTCAAATCAAACAACACTTTCAGATTATAGGCTACACACGAGTCAATATTATAAACACTACAGACCATTCCTTAGACACTACATTTAAAAAACAATGGAGAGCACAGAATCCAAAGCATGCAGTTACAGAAAAAAATATTGTAACAAAGTAAAGAAATTTTGCAATTATGTAAAAAAAAGTATAGTAATGACAACTTACAGTAGTAAGGTGAATAAATTGTATACTGTATGCACTGCAAATATAGTATTGTACTGAATATTGTATAGTTATGAATGTCTGTACAGTATATTCAGCACTTGCATGCTGTGAAAATACAGTGACCCAACTGCAAAAGCCAAAAAGGTAACAGTAAAAAACTCTAAATGAGTGCATGTTACAGTAAAGTACACTCAGAAGAGTTGTGCAACTGCAAAATCAAGGTCAGTGAGAGACTCGTTCTGCTTCAGCACCATGTCTTCATGTTGACTCACTTTGTCCACATCACAGACAATGTCATGTCTGCAGGCAAAGGGAAAAACCCTAAAGCCAGATCCAGCCTTGACAACACTGTCCACACCTCGCTCTTTCTCGTCCTCTTCATCCTTGTTCACATCCTCTTACACACACTCTTCCTCCTCTCCCTCTTGTATTGTTTCCATCCACTGACATTCAGTGCAACATTGAGTCAGTTTTGACACTCTGAACTGACTTGTACTGTATTTACAGTTGGTTTGGTCACATCATTAGAAATAAGTGTGAACAATTTTGAGTCCTTGTGTGTAAACGATGACAACTGTGTTGTAGTTGTGTTTAACTTTTGCATGTCTGTGTTTATTGACACTATGGAATTACTTGTAACTTTTCAAGAAACTAATGAAAATATAAATTCAAACTGAATAAAATATATTTGAAACTGAAAAAAAAAAATTGCAGTTTTAAGTTCTGGTTTAATAATTCACAGTTGAAATTGTTGATGATTGTAAAATATATTTACAATTTTAAATGTTAGAAGATAATAATAATTAAAAAAATATATCAGTGTGATAAAAAAATGGCAACAAAATGTAATGTAATGAAATGCCCTTTGAGGTCTGTATCATCTGACAGCAGGCCACGATTGTAATTTTCATATTGTTTAAATTCCTTTTATTTAAGTGATCATTAAGTTTGATGGTGTAAATGTATATCATGCTAACAATGAGTATGGCCATGGTTGCCAACCTTGATTACCTGGTTGAAGTGAAACTTTCTTGACAGCTGAATATATCACACACATATACTAGTATTCTCTTTAAATTGTAACAGCACAACCTAATCAGAGCCTTACAAATAGAATCATCAGGATTCAGGAATAAACAAATATTCTCCGAAAACATTGAACATTATACAATATTTTTAGTATTAGCCTATATACAGTACTTTAATGTACATGTAGCACTAAGAATGTAAAACGGGATTAAGAATGTAAAACGGGACTAAGAATGTAAAACGGGACGTAAAAACGGGACAGATATCAGTGCATCCCCCTTTAAATTTCGAACTGTTAAAGTTATTGTTAGTTAAGGCCAATTTATACTTCTGCGTCGGGTGCGCGTAGAAGGTACGGCGTAGCATACGCATTGACGTGTACCATACGTCGTACCCTTCGCCGTACCCTGACGCGCACCTCCTCAAAAATGTAACTACGCGTCGCGGCGACGCGGACCGCAAGATCTGTGATTGGTCGGCTGGATAGCATCGCGTTTCCTCCTACGCATTTCCGGAATGATCTTCTGCACTCTGCACAGCCCGCCTGCCATTTTTAAATTACGAAGATCAGTGAAGAGCCATGGAAATAGACCAAGTGACCGAGAGATTGCTTGAAGAAGTGCGGAAATACAGCCATCTGTATGACTCCTTCAGTCGCCATTGCTCGTAGAAACCTAAACTCAAAACAGCCGCGAGGAATGTAAACACAGTGGAACATTAAAACCCACCCGCACCAACTAGCGTTTCGGCGGTGTAACTGCAGAGCAACACAGACATTCGCAGAAGTATAAATGCTCACGACGGTGTTGCCTACGTGCGTAGCCTACGACGTACACTCGACGCAGAAGTATAAATTGGCCTTTACTTGTATTACTTTATTGCATTGTGTTCAATTTGGTGAAACTCGGAGTCGTCAGCAGGGGGCACCCGGGAGTTGCACGGCGCATGAGTGGTTGACTAGCTAGCAGCATAGAAGTAGTATTCAGCACGAGATGAAGCGCGCAAGTGCAGAGAAATGTGCTCCATGTTTGAACAATGCTTTCTATGTGTTTTATACAGGTAAGCTGACAATAATCTTTATACTAGTAGATTCATAACAGTATTGTATTCTTATAGAGCTGTAGTTCGTGCCTGAGACGTTAGGAAAAGTGGAGTTTTGACGGTGATTAAGAGGGTCGTGCGTGAAATGGCGGACGATAGTGTTAACAACTCAAGAGGAAAATTAGTAACTTTTAATGTGAGCAAAACAGAGGAATAAAAGATATATACTCGAGATGTGAGTGCGTGACGAGGGATAATTAACCAAATAGAGGTGTACGAACATTATTAAGTCGTGTGTAGTGACGTGTCTGGGCAGTCTGAGTTAACGAGGCACACGTGTCTGTTCTTAGTCCACGTGAATAGACCTGTTACCCTCATTTAGCATTACTTTGTCAGCCATTACATGTAAAAAAACGATTTCAGTACTGTTAAATAAGAACTCCAGTCAGATTCAGAGGTAAAACATTTTTATTAATCATTTTCTGAGTTTATAGTGAGAACACAGTAACTGTTAAACGGTTGAAACCTAGTTCATGATATAGTCAGTTCATTAGCATATTTCATGAAAGAGTAAAAACGGATTAAAAGATAATTAAAACAGTGATATGAAAGAGTATTAAAATATGTGTGCAGTTATCAATGCTAGAGTAATGTGAATGTAGACCAAACTATTACTGAGATCTGAATATCTACTGTTACTAATTCCAAATGCTATTTTCATGGTTATGTTTAATGATTCACTTGTATTCATTTTAAAAAGAGAGTTTGTAATACTTTAATGATGGTATTCGTCAGACCTTTCCTTTTATGTCGTTCGATAGCAGGCACGGCACATGTTTAGATCTATGTTAATATGTCTATGTATTTAGAGCATGTATTTCTTGAGAATTGAGTATTGTATAAAGAGTAATGCGCCTAGTGTTACGTACCAGTTTAGACATTTGCACTATCAGACATGTGATTGTTTATGATCATTTGTAAAGGTATCACAGGATAAGAGCATAGAAGTAGTATTCAGCACGAGATGAAGCGCACAAGTGCAGAGAAATGTGCTCCATGTTTGAACAATGCTTTCTATGTGTTTTATACAGATAAATAAATGTGTTGCCCCAGGAAGTGACATCGCTTCATTCCTAAAAGTGTAACATACAATTACACCTGAAAAGACTGAATAGATCTCTTGTGCTCCTAAAAGCTTCTGTCGACAAAGTAGTAGCAGCAGGTAAATACATATAAAATTAAAAAACAAATACAACTTAATATCACTAAAATTAAATAGAAAGCTGCGCTTACAGACGCTCACATCCACACATGTAAACACAACACTGACGTCTTCACTTCCAGGTCAAGAAACTGTCAATCAAAAACTCAGTAGCCAATGAAAACACACTGCCGCTAGCCCCGCCCCCACGAGAGCTATGAGCCAGAACGGCAAACGAAAACTCAGGGAGCGTAAACGAAAACTTCAGAAGCATAAATGAAAACTCTGGAAGCGCATTTAAGAAAAATGAGAAAGCAGTTAGCAAAACATGCAGTGTATTAAAAACAAAGTAAAAAATGTGCCTGTGATTTAGGGGAGCACGGGGCACAACGTAACGCGGGGCTAGTTGTAACACACTTGTTTTAAATACTTCCACACATGCTAGGATGACGAAACTTGGTGTGTTTACTAGTTGCCATATCAACACTATATAGAGGAAAAAATGCGCCAAAATAAATTTAAAAATTTGGAAGATATCCATAGACATTTATTAAACCATAGCAAAAGTAAATTTCTTACTTAAGTTAATTTTTCATCTCTATTTTATAATCTGATATTATTTTAATCTCCAATATGTTATATAACAGTTGAGATGGTTCTTTAATGCTTCGCTAACTAGCAGAAGACACTAGCAGGGTTTAAATCCCAGTTGTGCAGGCGGGGGCATGTTGTAACACTGCGTTACAATGTGCCCCTATTAGAAATATGCTATTATATTCTATACTTTTATTAATTTTATTGAGAAAACGTGAGAAAAAGGTGAATAAAGACTGAGAGTCAATGTTCAGAAATTACTAATTATTTATTTGTTTTGAACTATGTTGTATAGCTGTGTTTTCCTGTGATTGTAGTCAAAACTCAAAAAAAATTGTTTATATTTAATCATTAAAAATTGCCATTATTTTATATGAAAAAGTTTTTTAATTGTATTTTATTTAGAAAATATTTTAGTTTGTCTTGTATATTTTTTTTTTATTAGATCAGATAACATTTTAAGCTGTCATATGCTCATGTTACAATGTGCCCCTCACATGTTACAATGTACCCCACCTATGGGGCATGTTGTCACATTTCACTTCCATTCTTTCGGGGTATATCCAGAAAAAAAGTATATACTGTATTAATAAAACAAAACCACATAATTGTACTAGACATGTGGGAAATTAATGTGGGGAAAAATAAATACTCTGAACCATAAGTAGATTTACACAAACTGAGAAAGTCAAAAAGCGTTACTTTGTGCCCCGCTCTCCCCTATTCTTTTTCTGTTTCAAAGGTATTTTATTAAGTTTCAATTTACATTTTCATTAGTTTCTTGAAAAGTTACGTTCATTATTATTGGCACAAAAGTAATTCTATATGTTTTTGAAACATAAGTGCATCACAGTGCGAAATGTGTTTTAGTGGGTGAGAATGTGTTTAGATGCAACGGGGTATTTAGCCCGTCGTGTAGGGGAAATGGATTATGGCTGCCCTGGAAGTTTGGACAACGAAAGGATCTTGGTCCCCGCTCCCCAAACTTTTTAGTCTCGTTACGCACTAATGTGTGTATGTGGTTTCTTACCTTATTGTTTTAGAACACTAAAGATTGACAAGGGTAGGCTTCAGGTATGGTAATGTAACAGTGGCTTCCTGAAGTGAAATTGCATATGTGAGTACACAGTGTGATATGCTCCTCCCTCCCCAGATCTAATAAGGTAAGTGAGACTCCCCCACCCCCTAGAAGCTCTCAACAAAAAGATACACTGTAAGTGCAAAAAGCAATTAAACAGAATTTATTCTTTTAGATTTATTTTTCTTATGATTAGTTATTTCTTCTGTCTAAGTAAAGGATTAAATAAAATACTATAATAAAATTTACAGTCTTTGTGTTGTCTTTTGAATTCACACCAACACTTTCAACAGAAGTTCTAAAACCCTTGCACTTTTGGTATAACAAATCCCTTATGGAACTTCAAAATGAGATAATTTGCAATATGTCAATTTGTAAACCCACAAATCCTCACCTTTTCAAATGATCACCTTCAAACAATCACATTTGAAAACAACAAACAAAACAAAAAAAGCATACCATTAAATCTCACCTCTTTATAAGCACTTGAAACGTCTCTTCAAATGTTTACTCACAGTTCACCAGTCATTCACGGTTCCTCAAGTTCTTTAGTCCACTTGAATTATCACAGTTCACTGTTTATCAGTTCAATCACTGAAAAAATGTGGAAAAATTAGGAAAATACCAGTTCGTAGAACGATGAATTAGAGTGCGTTGTCTGGACGTAGGGTGCGTTGAAATAAACTGGTGATCACGTATTTAAGTATGCAAGTTCAAAAATACACTCAACTTTGTATAAAACGTTCCACAGATAAACTGTCTCAAAAAGGATCAAACTGAGATGTCACTTGGATGGCAGGGTAACAACAATCTTCATCAGCGAATCAGCGGAAAAGTTATGTCTGCATTGTACAGCGATCTCAGTCTCAGTCTGACACGTGCGGGAAACTCGATTACACATGAACAGTCCCGTTGAACTGTTAAAGGGTTAGTTCACCCAAAAATGAAAATTATGTCATTAATGACTCACCCTCATGTCGTTCCAAGCCTGTAAGACCTCCGTTCATCTTCGGAACACAGTTTTATATTTTAGATTTAGTCTGAGAGCTTTCTGTCCCTCCATTGAAAATGTATGTACGGTATACTGTCCATGTCCAGAAAATGTAATACAGACATCATCAAAGTAGTCCAAGTGACTACAGTGGCTCAATCTTAAGTTTATTAAGCGACGAGAATAGTTTTTGTGCGCAAAAAACAACAAAAGACTTTATTCCACTATTCATTTCCTTCTCTCTGGGCCTCGAGTTTTTTCACGTAGTATAAATGCGTAGCGCTTCTGTGTTGTACGTCACACGTAGGCTCACGCTGGTCATGTGTGTGATGCGTGTGTACAACACAGAAGCGCTACGCAGTTTTACTACGTGAACTCACTCGAGGCCCAGAGAGAAGGAAATGAATAGTGGAATAAAGTCGTTATTTTTGTTGTTTGATCGTAAACACAGGTATGTCTGCATGGTTTTGCTTTAACACTATGTATGGTGTGTCTTCCCATTTATCCTGAATTTTATTTCTGCCCCTGTGTTTGTGATTACGCAGAAGCACCCGATCTCCAGGCCTCACAAGAGCTCCAAATGACTTGCGGTCATAAATTATCTTTCTCTTTCTGGAAGCCTTTTGAGATGCTGCATTTGCAACCTCCACAGCCGTCTTCAGTCTTGCATGATGACCCTGTTCATATACAGAGACTCATGTGAATGTTGAAGTCAGCAGGACTCAGTTGCATCTGGTCCCTGAAAGAAAAAAAAAAGAAGAAAAAACTGTGAACATACTGATATCAAGAGAAACTATAGGGCTGCACGATTTTGGGAATAGATTTTTCTGGTTAAATTTTTTTTTTTTAATTCACAGAATACACACACACACACACACACACACACGTTTCCAACAATATATAATGAACACCAGGTTTGTTGTGCCTTGTAGGCATAGGCTACGCAGTGCTGCATAAAATAATAATAACAATAAATTAAATCTTCCAAAACATTTCAAGAACAACTACGCTAGAGAAAAATATATTGATTATCATATGTTACTTCAAATGTTTCCATTCGTTATGATGATATGAAATTAGATAATAGTAAAAACATAAAGCCTAATGTTTGGTGCATTTTTCCTTTCAAACGCAATCGCGCTCCAAAATATGATACATTAAAACGCACAGCGTGCTCCAAAATGTGATACCACAGCGCGCTCCAAAATATGATACATTCAAACGCCATCGCGCTCCAAAATATTAAACATTATGGTTATACATATCTATGTTTGAGCAGATATCCACAAACAGTATTTAACAGTAAACACGGGTCTAAATAGTATAATATTCACCATATATCTAGCAACAGTTCAACTGCAATGTGAAGTTTATGCAACAATACCATAAACTAATAAGTAAGAATTTCTTACCTTACATCTTTCTTGTCTTCAAATCGTGTTCTTCTTCTTAGGTAAATCCAATGTAAGCTCAGACGTGTCTTCCAAACTCGACGAAAAGCAGAGACTTGTGAAGTGTTTTGGTGTTTGGTGTTTGAGGTAACGAGGGCGTTCACGTTCCATGTGGAGATTTGCATGTGAATCTCTTTTGCGCGAGTGGGCGTGTCGAATTAAAAAGTAATTAGCAAGCGTTTGAGATACTGGACATCCTGTTGGTTTTATACAAATTACTTAAACAGAGAATATTTGTTTTCAGTTTGAATCCGATAATTTAAAAGTACACACTTAAATGTGTATAAAGGTATATGGCTCATAAATGTGTGAGAAGTATTCGCTGAGTTTTGTTTCAGTTTATAGACGTGCTCAAGAAAAAAAAAAGTTCACCGCGACGGAGAGGCAGAACGCACACCCTGTTTATTTTCTTTATTTTACAAAAGCACAATGTTTTGATTTGATTGTAAGTGGACACATACAAAAGTAGAAATATCACAGATTATTTTTTTTATATTTCTTTTTTCTGTATAACCATAAATGACGGAGTAATTTAAGTTTATGTTGCTGCTATGTGAAAAAAATCCAGCAAAACTGCCATCTTATACTTGCATGTCGTTTGAACCTTTCTGGATCCGCCATCAAATTGATAAGTTTAATTATATCAAGTGCTGTGAGAAAAGGCTATAAATCTCCACCACCAACATCCTCACACACAATATAGCTAGCTGGGACACCTTCTTTATGTGTACAAATGTGACGTAACGACGCTGTAGGATTGAGTGCGAACCAAAACACAGATGAATCTTCAGGGTGATTTGTTCAAACATAATTCCACACAGAATTCAACATTCCAGACCCCAAATCACCAATCCAGAGCCATAAAAGAAGGCTCCAGCCAGTCTACCTAAGAACTTTTACGGCCATGCTAAAGGAAGAACGTTGTCAGCGTTTGATAGTTTTGGAAAGACTGATTGGTTCAACCGCCGCCAAACAGATTTGGCCGCTTAGACTTCTTATCCCAAACTTACACGATCCGCAGGTGCAGGCTATGAGTTCCTAATAAGACAAAGACACAAACCAGAACATTGTCGACCCTAGGACAGACAAATCATTACACAGAACAAAATTAATCACAAATACATGCACATGTAACACCTTCACCTCCCAAAAGTGAACCTTCTCCTTTTCCATTACCTTCCTAATTTACGCCCCTAACCCATCCGGGACAGGGCATCAGCCACCACCTCGAATGTGTCTGATATCGAGGCCATATGGTTGTTAAAAAGTCAGACTCCAACGCATAAGACGCTGATTAGTGTTGCGCATTCAGTTCAAGAAAAGAAAAGGATTATGATCACAATACCCAACAATAGGATGAGTCAAATAGACCCCAAAATGACAGATTGCGTGGACTAAAGCTAAAGCCTCCTTCTCAATAGTAGAATAATTCCTTTGCGCAGCAATCAACTTCTTTGAAAAGTAACCCATATACAAAAGAAATATATTTGAAATATATGTTCAGAATATATTTTGAAATATATTTTTGGAATATATGCAAATATTCGATATTGGCCCAATAAATATATTTTAGTTAAATATATGTAAATATATATATATATATATATATATATATATATATATATTTTTTTTTTTTTTTTTTTTTTTTTTGAAAATATTTTTTAGTTAAATATGTGAATTTATTTATGTCAATATATTTACTAACAACATATATGTTCATATATGTTTTAACTTTTGCAAACTGTTTCATTTGAAATATATTTTGAAATTTAAAAAGTTAACATTTTCACAAACAAACAACACATTTTCAATTAATTTTTTACATTTTTATTTATGAAATACTATTATTTCAGGCATGAAAACAGGTCAGGGGTAAAAAAGGTAAGAAGGATGCGGCAGCAAGAAATCCAATCCAATCAACTTTATATATAACTTATGTGTGCAGACTAACTTTTTTTTTTTATACATGCCATGGGATTAATCAATGCATGCTGATGAATGATATAAATGTATAATATATAATAATAATAATAATAATAATAATTAATCTGCATACCCTAGTTTTGCACTGATGTAACAAGACTGACAGTGACACAATAAGACCTCATGTTAGCATCTTTTTACTCTTAAAAAAATATATATTAAAAAACATGTATGTTCTTTAATGTTTGATTATAATTTTACTGTCTTCACATAGGGATGGGATTTGATAAGATTTTATCAATAATAATGCCACTGACGATTCTGATTATCGATCCAATTCTTTAACGATTCTCTTATCGATTCTTGATAGCACTGTGTGGAAAAATGTTTAAAATGCTTTTAAAAAAAGTGGTTTTATTTATTTTAAAGTTTAAGCTTGAGTTAGCAAACTGTACTTTTTATATAATGTATGTAATAAATAGAACCTTATTGTAAAGTGTTACTGATTAGTTATACACCGATTCAGACGTCTCCTGAGTTCACTGTTGGAAAGATCAGTTGTTTTAACGATTCATTAAAATGAATCGGTTCAGAGGAGTCATTATTAGTTCGCGAATTGGACGTGTCGTGCGCGTTGTGTGATTATCCCAGCAGTTAGGACAGGGACATCCAAGATTTGTGTCAAGTTGTAAACATAGAAAACATTTCATCACTGTATAGTTTTATTTCGTTTAATTAAAGTGTTGTTTTATGTCAAAAAAAATCTCCGAATGCTCCACACGAAACTTTGGTCTTCCGACCTTTTACCACCGTGTCGATTTATTTTGATTAATATGTGCGAGGGAGAGAGAGCAACACAGCGCCTAGTTTGGAGACGGTGAAGTCGTTTACACCGAGAGTGCGCGCGCGCGACCGGCTCTCTCTCTCTCTGGTCGTTCTTTTAGTTAAAACATGCGCCCTGTCACAAACGCAGCCGTTCATCTACATTACTCACCGATCAAATAAGACTTTGGCGGGCGCTAAAACAAGTTCAAAGCAGGAAAATTCATGCGTGAGTTTCCATTAGACTCGCACGGTAGCCAGGCAAATGGCGAGCTCAGCTGTTGTTGACGCTGTGTGTGTCATGAGCTGTGTCCCAAAGTGAAGGCTGCATCCTCCGAAGGCCGTATTTGAAGGCCGGATGGCCGTATTTGAAGGCCGATTGCGTCACCGCGGCGCGACGAAGGACGTCCCAATTCAAAGGCTGCATCCTTGGAAGGTCGCATTTGAAGGCCGATTGCGTCACGCGGCTCGATGAAGGCTGTCCCAATTCAGTTCTGCATCCTCCGAAGTCCGTATTTGAAGGCCGGTTGCGTCATCGCGCCGCGACGAAGGCTTCCCTGATTCAAAAGCGACGCCAAATGCACCCTTCGTTTCCCCGTGAAAAGAAGGATACATAAATGGACACTTAGCGGCCTATTCTACCCCATAAGTCATTGCGCGCCGTTGACGACAGCATTTATTTACTTATTTTTAAAGGCGGCCGAGACTAGAGATCGGTGGTGGACAGCAAATTCACATTTAAATGTAAGTATTATGTTTTAATTTACTCAAATAGCTAGCGAAACCAGAGTTAAATTTCTTATAAACTTCTTCTTAACTCCTTCGTCACCATTGCGTGGCTACATTTATCATGTAGTTTTAGGCAAAACTTGTGGTAATAACGTTATTAGTTTAACGACCTATTTGTAATATTTGCACTTGTGTATTATAAGAAATATCACTCACCCAATAAAGCCCAAAACAATAAGAAAAGCAGTAGATAAGGCAATGGGGTTTCACTTTTATGTGTTTTTGTAGTGCTGTCATGCTATTTGGTTTTAACCAAATTTTAGTATACAGAAATATGATTTCTTAAGTATTTTGTATGCATGTCTTGATGTGTCATATTTTGCAGTGTTAACAATGCACTTAAGATTGCTCCTCTGTGTTAAGTACCCTTTTCTGCTTTTTTAGAACAATTCAGGAAAAAATGGGTTTATATATATATATATATATATATATATATATATATATATATATATATATATATATATATATATGTAACGAGGTTAAAATGGTTTTATTTATTTCACAAGATTTTTCTGTTATTATACATTTAAGACTGTTCTACTATTATTTAAACAAGTGTTTATATTCATTAAATTCATTAAAAAGGGTCTGTAAAGAGGTGATGGTTCGACCGTTTCCTCCCCTCCTCTTTACAACAAAGTGGTTCGGTCCAGGCAGCTATATCCGCTGTATTGATCGTTGAGCGGTCTTTTCTGCCTTTTTCCCGAACGAAGAGGTATGCTATGTTCCATGCTAAAGATTAGTTGTTAGCATTGGTTGAAAATAATCCACACACAGAAACACACGATGTTTAAGTTGTTTTTATTTATTTTATTCACAGATGTAAGATATGTATACAATATTTGGGAATGTTATTTCTTTTTGGCAGTGTCACTGTGATTGAGCTGAAGCTGGCGTGACGGCCTGTTTATCAAAATATATTCTCTTATGCAGGTATGCATCGACAAACCCTATTTTTGTGTTTAAGATTATATTATCGGGTTTTATGTTTAAGTGTATGGAGTTACTGCGTTTTCTCCATCTCTGTGCTTTTGTTTTCTTTGCTTTTTCTTTCCTTGTGCTCCCCTTTCCCCTTTTCTGCCTTTTTCCCGAACGAAGAGTGTCACTGTGATTGAGCTGAAGCTGGCGTGACGGCCTGTTTATCAAAATATATTCTCTTATGCAGACCCCATCTGGTGCTCTCCTGTCGTTTTTACACTGAATCCACAACACAACGCAGACAGAAGCATACGGTTACACTGGTGTCGTGACCCGTTCGATTGTTCAGCGGCTGCCGAACTCCCGAGGTTGCTGCACGGAGATTAGAAGACGTCGGATTTCACCGCTTTCCTGCTTCATCGTTGGGACGCGCTGAATGCTGCACGGAGATTAGAAGACGTCGGATTTCACCGCTTTCCTGCTTCATCGTTGGGACGCGCTGAATGCTGCACGGAGATTAGAAGACGTCGAATAGTTGAATAGCACTGATTATGATGCTAACAGAGTACATTTTTCTACTCCAGTATCTCATGATATACCTCCACTCGAAATGAGTTTATCAGAACCTACTGTAGTACTATCTAATGAACAGGTAAAACAACTGAGCTCTGATATCAGTCAGTCGATTAAAGCCAGCTTGTTTTCTAGCAGTCAGTTACCTACATCAGCTTCGTTTAATGACTGTCAGAGGTGCTCACAAGTGACTCAGTGTGGTACCACCATCATTGATGCTTCAAAGATGAACCTTGTACTGAAAAGTGGTAGAGAGCCACCATACTTCCGTGGTGACAGTTCAGATAAGTGTTCAGTCTTTGAATGGGAAGAGTTGATGAGAGCTTACCTTGAAAAAGGGAATTATTCTGGTCTAGAGCGCATTGATGAAATCATAAACAAATTGATGGGCCGTGCGAGGGATGTCATTCAGATATGGTTGCGCAATAGCGCCTCAGTCTCTAGGACTGGTGATGTAGATATGGTGTTCCGCGTCCTCAAACAGCACTTTGGGGGTGTGATATCCACAGGTCTTCCTATGGCTGATTTTTATGCTACAAAACCATATCAAAATGAGGGTCCTTTTGATTATTGGATCAGATTAAACAAAGCCGCTGACCTAGCTGAACAGCATCTTAAAAGTGAGGGCAGAACATTGCAAAATCGGGACATGGAGCTTGCAGTTATGTTCATACGTAATTGTCCTGATAAAGGTCTCTCCATGATGTTCTTGAGCAAACCACAGCGTGAGTGGACCGCTGCAGAGGTACAAGACCGCTTAGATGAATTTGTAAGAGACCGCAAAGTATATGAATGTCAGCTCTCACAACAAACAGTTAGTCCTGTCATTCCTGATGTAGGTGGTACACCACCGGGTAGAACCCACGTCTCAGTTGAGCCTGATAATCCAACATGTGAAAGTAACACAATGGATAGGATACTAAATATGCTGGAGAAAGCATTGACATGTAACGCACAGTCCTCCAAAGCAGTCGTGCATCGTAAACCGAATGTTAAGAGACCACAGGTGTGTAGGGTCTGTCAGAGTCTTGACCTCAGCACAGTTGCTCACTGTAGATTGCACAAATTGTGTTTCACTTGCTACCTTCCTGGACATACACGTGACATGTGTGAGATGTCTGCTTCACAGGTTAGACCGAACAGCTCGACTGCTGCTGTCGATGGTCACAGTCAAAAGCCCCCTCAGGGAAACTATTGAGCCTACATCTGGAGGAGGGCGATGGTAGGCATATGAGTTCAACCTCCTTTGATAGTGATGACATTGAGTCTGTATATGCTTTCGTTTGTGAAAATGTCCCAAAGTCTAGCAAAGTAATCTTGCAAAACGCCATGAGAACAGCTCAAAATGAAAGTTTGTTCTACACTAATATTTTAGTGCAGGATAAAGTTGAGTTGAAAGGAATGTTGGATACTGGGTCAATGGCGACTACCATCAGTGCTGCTATAATACCCATGTTAAAACAAGCAGGCGTGATGACAGATGACATGCTGGTTCCAGCGGATATTATTCTAGTGGGTTGTGGGGGTAAACAAACCAGTCCTTTAGGGCTATGCGATTTGAGACTTGAAGTTTATGGGTACAAGTTTTTAGTCCCAGTCCTGTTTGTTGAAGGACAGATTGATCCCATTGTTTTGGGTACTAATGTGCTTAAGCCACTTATACGACATTTCAAGTCAAATGATGGATTTTGGCGTGTTATGAGTAAACCTGATGCACCGGGCCAGAGTGACAGTAACCAGTTTCTTCGTCTTCTGTCTAACCTGGAGAGATGGCGTGGGGTGTCCATCCCAGACAAGGTCGGAACTTTGAAGTTGAAAGGTGCTGTAACTCTTCAGCCTATGACTGAACATTTGGTGTGGGGTCGTTTACCCACGGGTACCGTGTTATCAGCTGGCAGTACGGTTATCGTTGAGCCTTGTACATCACCATGTGTGAACAGACGGATAATGGTTGGGCGAATAGTTTCTCCATTGTGGGGAGATGGGTGGCTACCCATGAAGATTATCAACCCCACTAATGCAGAAGTAACTCTACGCAGAAATTCGAAAATTGCAGATGTTTTTCCCTGTGTTGCTTTAGAGGATTTTGATCAGTTGTCTGACACTTTGACTGTTCACCAAAATGTGGGGGAAGTGCGAAGTTCTAGTTCCTGTGGTAGCCTCACTGCGAGAAGCGTGTGTAGTGACATCTGTGATGTGAATGATAAGCTGGAAAAGCTAGGGCTTAGCTCCATTCCAATTGGTGGCTGTGAAGTTTCTGTGCAGTGTAAAGAGAGTCTTGTTGATTTGATTGGGGCCTATGAGTCTGTCTTCTCGAGAAATCATCTAGATTGTGGTGAGGCGCAGGATTTCTGCCATCGTATTAGACTAACAGACGACCGACCATTCAGGTTACCATATCGTAGAATATCGCCTGCTCATTATCACAAATTGAAAGAGACCTTGGATGAGATGGAGGAAAAAGACATAATTCGTAAATCTTGTAGTGAATTTGCCTCTCCCTTGGTTCTCGTGTGGAAAAAGAACGGCGATCTACGAATCTGCACGGACTTCAGATGGCTTAATGCCAGAACTGTTAAAGATGCCCATCCGCTTCCGCATCAGAGCGACGTCCTGGCTGCGTTGGGGGGAAACATGTTCTTTAGTACCATGGACTTGACGGCTGGCTATTACAACATACCCTTACATGAGCTTGACAAGAAGTATACTGCGTTTTCGTCACCGTTAGGATTGCACGAATACAATCGTCTCCCGCAGGGTCTGTGTAATAGCCCAGCCACGTTTATGCGAATGATGCTTACCATATTCGGTGACCAGAACTTTTTGAGTCTTTTGTGTTACCTTGATGATTTGTTGGTATTTGCGAAGTCTGAAGAAGAGAGCTTAGCCCGTTTGGAGATGGTATTTCAACGTCTGAAGGAGCATAACCTGAAACTTTCACCTTCAAAATGTCAGTTTTTGAGGCGCTCAGTTAAATTTCTAGGTCATGTAATTTCCCAACATGGAATTTCGAGGGATCCGGATAAAGTAGAAGCGATAGTCAAGGTTGAAGAGGCTGATTTGATGGAGCTAGATGGCGTCACTCCATCTCCTTCCAAAATACGTTCCTTTTTAGGGATGGTTATCTACTACCAGCATTTTATTGAAAACTGTTCTGTACTGGCCAAACCCTTGTTTGCTCTGACTGGTGGTCAGAAAAGGCCTCGGCATTCAAAAAGTAGGAAAAGGCCTTCGCTGTCCCGCAAACTTGTCCCAAATGATTGGACTCAGGAGTGTAAACGGGCATTTCAGAATCTTAAGGCAGCACTTGTTGAGGAAGTACTTTTGGCTCACCCTGACTTTAGTAAGCCGTTCATTTTATCCGTTGATGCGTCTACATCTGGACTTGGTGCAGTATTGTCGCAAGTTCATCACAACAGTGACAGAGCACAACCAATAGCTTTTGCCAGCAAATCTCTAAATCATGCTCAGGCAAAATATCCAGCACATCGCCTTGAGTTTTTCGCAATGAAATGGGCAATTTGTCATAAATTTAGCCATTGGTTGCGCGGTCACAGGTTCACTGTGTGGACTGACAACAATCCCTTGAAGTACATACTGACCAAGCCCAGGTTGGATGCCTGCGAGCAGCGCTGGGTGGCGCAGTTAGCACCGTTTGACTTCGACATCCAGTATATTCCAGGCCCTAGAAATGTGGTGGCTGATGCCCTCAGCAGAGAGCCTTTTGTGCAGTCAAAAATTTTGCACAGACTAACTAGAGCTCCTTATTCCACCCTTCTTAAGCAGGCAGACAATTTCAAAACGGATGAAGTTCAGAATATGTTTCGGCTCTCGGCGGAGCTTCCTGAGATGAGGGGTGTGACTACTCAGATTGGCACTGGAGACGCTACCGTGAAAGCTGTGTGTACTACAGGAAGTGTACATGTGTGCAGTGATGAGGTTTCTGCTGTCATGCGGGTACATCAGCATTGGGAAGACACAGGTGCTATGAGAGCTATTTCACATGTGCAATTCTTGGAATCTCTTGTCGCAGTGGGGCAGAACCCGGTTCCCGTTTTCACTCGTGATGAACTTCTTACCAAACAAGTCAATGATGGTGTTGTGGGTCGGGTCAAGTTTTTCATTGACCGCGGTCGTCGCCCCTCTAGGCGCGAAAAAGTTCATGAATCATGTGGGACGTTAAGGATATTGAGACAGTGGGGTAAACTGACCACGCGCCTGGGGATAGTGTATCGTGTGTCCAAGCACCCAGTGACCAAACAGAAAGCTTACCAATATGTTGTGCCAGAATCGCTCCGAATGGCAGTATTGAAAGGCATTCATGATGATGCGGGCCATCAGGGTCAGCAGCGCTCATTGGGGTTGGCCAGACAGAGGTTTTATTGGGATACAATGGAGAAAGATGTCAAGGATTACGTACACAACTGTAAGAGATGCATTGTAAGCAAAGCTCCAGAGCCTGAGGCTAGGGCCCCATTAGTTTCCATCACCACTTCGTCGCCGCTCGAATTAGTCTGTATAGACTTTTGGTCAGCTAAGGACAACAACAATAAGTCTGTTGACGTTTTAGTCGTCACTGACCATTTCACGAAGTTGGCGTGTGCATATCCTTGTCCTAATCAATCTGCAAAGACAGTGGCACGGGTTCTTTGGAATAACTTCTTTTGCGTGTATGGTTTTCCTGTTAGCATTCACTCTGACCAGGGCGCCAATTTTGAGAGTCTATTGATTGCGGAGCTGTGTCAGTTGGCTGGTATTGACAAAACGCACACTACACCGTACCATCCAATGGGCAATGGCCAGGTGGAACGACTGAACCGTACTCTTGGTAACATGATCCGTGCACTGCCCCCCAGATCTAAAGTCAGATGGCCGCAAATGTTGAACACCTTGACTTTTGCATATAATTGTACAGTTCATGAAACTACGGGTTTTTCACCTTTCTTTCTCATGTACGGCCGTACTCCGAGACTACCCGTTGACCTGATGTTTGAACCTGTACTTTTGAGTGGAGAAACAGTTGACATCGATAAGTATGTGCAGTCACTCAAGCGAGACCTCTGTGAAGCTATGAAACTTGCACAGTCACATTCTGAAAAACAACAACACAAACAAGCAGAGATGTATAACAAAAGGAGTAAAGGACAGTCAGTTGATGTTGGGCAAAGAGTTTTATTGGCCAACAAAGGCGAAAGAGGTAAAAAGAAACTGGCAGATCGCTGGGAGAGTACAGTTTATGTAGTGATTGACAAAAATTCCTCGATGAACACGTACAAACTCAGAAGCCCTTCGGGTGTTGTTAAAACTGTTCATAGGAATTTGATTATGCCGGTTGATTTTCTGCCTTTGCTTGATGCAGACGCGGTCGAGGAACAGTTATCCAGTATGAGTGGGGATGAACCTGAGGACTCTAGTTTTGAGCAACTGGCAGAAGAAAGGACTACTCAGTGGGTTGCTGACCTCTCTAGCAGCTCTGGTGGTTCTGTAGCATATAGAGATGAATTGGATGAGCAGAATGTGATGTGTGAGGAAACTGTTCACGAAAGTGATGTTGTAGAAGTTGCGGGAGAGTTGGTAACATCTGCTACCAGGGAGTGTGATGTTACGGTTACTGGTGTTGACTTCCATGTGGGCGATGATAAACGCAGTTGTGACCTCTCTGAATTCTGGAATGGGAATCAGGATGATTCGGCGAAAGGTGTCAATTTGAGTGAGGAGAATGTCACAGAGATTGAGGCTGTTCACGAAGAAAGCCTGGTTAATGAGCCTTCCCCTTCTGTACAACCTTCTACCTTTGGAAAGGAGTTGTCAGTGGAAATGCCTGATCAGAGTGAGGGTTATCGTACTAGACATGGCAGACTTGTTAAGCCGTTAAATAGGCTCATTCAGACTATGTCTAGTCAATTTGTTAAAAATCTTTTTGGGTAAAAGAAAATGATACTATGAGTAATTGGTAGATGGTTACTTATTCTTGTATATATATATATTTTTTTTTGTTTTTGTTTTTTTGTTCTGTTGTTGTTACGATTTCTATTGATACATTTTCTGTTTTCTATTTTGTTTAAGAGGGTTAATATGTAATAGTGTACCGTCTGTTAAGACTAGTAAAGCCGTTAAATAGGCTCATTCAGACTAGTATAGCCGTTAAATAGGCTCATTCAGACTTTGTCTAATCTTTTCTGTTTTCTATTTTGTTTAAGAGGGTTAATATGTAATAGTGTACAGTCTGTTAAGACTAGTAAAGCCGTTAAATAGGCTCATTCAGACTAGTATAGCCGTTAAATAGGCTCATTCAGACTAGTAAAGCCGTTAAATAGGCTCATTCAGACTGGTATAGCCGTTAAATAGGCTCATTCAGACTATATCTAACCTATTTATTGTCGATCTTGTTTGGAGAATACGAAATTTGATACAGAGTTCATGTAGTAGTATTATTATTATTATTATTATTATTATTATTGTTTTTTTTCATTTTTTTTTTTCATTTCACACTTTAAATGTCCTTGGGGAAAAAAAAAAGGAATAATGCACATTTGTGTGTAGTCTATGAAAATAGACAATTATGCAATCTTGGATGTAATCTGTCGATAAGATGTGTATATGGCATGTCTTCCTATGGTTAGGTAAAGGAGTAGCTAACCTTTGTCTTTCCTAGTCCTTTTGTGGACAGCAATAATGTTGGTAGACTTTCTTCAGTCTTCATGTTTGGGGGTTACACCTGATTGCTGAGTCCTCTAACTGTAGAGTTGAGTATTTTGGGCAGGATTTTTTTTATTTTTTTTATTTTGTTTCTTTTTGATGTGTTACTCTTTTCATGATGTTACGTAAAATCTAGTGAAATCAGTGGGGGTGAGTGTAACGAGGTTAAAATGGTTTTATTTATTTCACAAGATTTTTCTGTTATTATACATTTAAGACTGTTCTACTATTATTTAAACAAGTGTTTATATTCATTAAATTCATTAAAAAGGGTCTGTAAAGAGGTGATGGTTCGACCGTTTCCTCCCCTCCTCTTTACAACAAAGTGGTTCGGTCCAGGCAGCTATATCCGCTGTATTGATAGTTGAGCGGTCTTTTCTGCCTTTTTCCCGAACGAAGAGGTATGCTATGTTCCATGCTAAAGATTAGTTGTTAGCATTGGTTGAAAATAATCCACACACAGAAACACACGATGTTTAAGTTGTTTTTATTTATTTTATTCACAGATGTAAGATATGTATACAATATTTGGGAATGTTATTTCTTTTTGGCAGTGTCACTGTGATTGAGCTGAAGCTGGCGTGACGGCCTGTTTATCAAAATATATTCTCTTATGCAGGTATGCATCGACAAACCCTATTTTTGTGTTTAAGATTATATTATCGGGTTTTATGTTTAAGTGTATGGAGTTACTGCGTTTTCTCCATCTCTGTGCTTTTGTTTTCTTTGCTTTTTCTTTCCTTGTGCTCCCCTTTCCCCTTTTCTGCCTTTTTCCCGAACGAAGAGTGTCACTGTGATTGAGCTGAAGCTGGCGTGACGGCCTGTTTATCAAAATATATTCTCTTATGCAGACCCCATCTGGTGCTCTCCTGTCGTTTTTACACTGAATCCACAACACAACGCAGACAGAAGCATACGGTTACATATATATATATATATATATATAAGAAAAGTAATACACACATCTTTGCTGAAATGTATTGTCCTGTTGTTGTTAACAAGCCATGGTTCATTTGCTCTGCCTTTAGGATTGCAAGTGTCCTGGGACAGGTGAGAGTGTGAGTGGGAAACCCACTGCTGAAACTTGGCCCTGGTTTGTCCTCATGGATGAGGTTTTGGGACAGAGGCAATGCACCAACCCCCCTGTCCTCATCGCCTCAATCCCTGAGGACACACCAGGGCTGAGTTCAGTAGTGGGTGCCCACGGTGAGGAGGAGCCAGGGGCAGCAGCACCAGCACCACCAGTAGCACCAGCAGGAGCACCAGCACGAAGGCGGCGAGACAGGACGGGTTTTTGAACTTGATCAGAGAAGAAATGCAACTACAGAGGGAGGCAGAGGCGAGGAGTGCACAGGAAAGAAGGGAGAGGATGGACAGGCTGTTTTCTCTTCTTGAGAGAATGATTGAAAAATTTTCTACATATTCTTGTTTAACTTTTTTCACTTTTATTTTTTAAAAGAAAAATTATGTACATTTATTTTTATGCTACTTTAATTGTGTAAATAAAAGAGAATGAATTGTTCTGGACATTGTTTATTTTTGTAATGACAGTAATACTTTCTGCATGAAACAAATTCTATACCTTTTTATTTTTTCAAATAAAATTGGTAAATGAAAATCATTTGTTCTATAGGCTACATTAAAGCACTTTTTCCAACTATTTACAAAATACGTTAAACATATCAAAATCAACATAAACATTTAATTTTACAATACATAAAATAAGAAAAAAAATGATGTAGACTCTATTGAGCTGAGCTGCTGGACCGGGATGGGCTGCCCCTAAGGCCTCCTGCTGGTGGGACATCATCTGGGATTGTCTCCAGAGCGTTTGAGTGCATATTTCCACTATCCACTAAGTTGTCTACCAACAGGTTTGCAGGGCTGATTCAATCGACGGCTTTCTGAAAAAAGTACTTTTAATAACTACTGCATTTATATTAGGCTACTACTGCATTACTGCGTATATGTTGCATTTTACTTCTGTATATTTTCAATATACAGTAATATCTGGTTGTTACATTATATAGCTACTTTTGTGTAGTTTAATGTAATCATATTGTGATGTGAGGAAAAAAGTACTTCAGTAGGTTACTTCACATTTGTAAGTGAATACTTAACGAAATATGCAGTTCCTAAAATTAAAGTAACAAAATTAGTCACAATATTAACAAATTGTTGCTCACTACAGCAGTGTCCCATATCAAAGGGCGCATCTGACGCGCTCGGACCGGTCTAGCCTACGAAGGACTGTTCTTGTCGCCTGGCAACTGTGACAGCTGCCAATGACGAGCGCGAGAAATACTGGACTTTTTATATTCAATTGGGTTTTGTATTCAAACAGGGCTAAACCGAAAATACATGACCTGGCAGCGCCGGGGCTAAAACATCCTCACCATGTCCTCAAGTAAAATATAAAACATAAAAATGAATGACAATAGCCAATTCTGGCTCCATAGCCGTTTACTGTATCAAAATGAATGATCAGGATAGTAGCTGTCCTCTCGCACTGTTGCTTGGCGCCAGGAGCGGTGATCGGGAACACCTGGCTGCGCAATTAGGAAATCCAAGGAAGGCTACATGGAGCGTCCTTCAGAGGACGCATAGGCTGCATCCTTGAAGTCTGCGTCCTTCGAAGGATGCAGCCTTCAACATTGGGACACAGCTATGGTGTGGGTGCTTCAAGATTATGACGCAAGTGCTAAGATTCCGATTGGCCAAGAGAAAAAGTGCTATGATTCCGATTGGCACAGAGAAATGTAAATTATAAGAATTATCCAATAATGTTTCGCAATTCTAGCCTGCATGGCAGTTTACTGTGAGAAACAATACCCCCCTTTTTCTACTGGCATGAAGTTGGTTTGACGTTGGACGTTCGATATTCGCATATTTAGGGACCGTCTCAAAATTACATGCGAAATTGGTATAAACGTTTCTAACTTCAATAGCATTTGAAGACAGTGACTTACAGTCATGAAACCAACTGTACATTGTTCACCCAGGTGTCAGGTATGATGCACACCTTTTAGATTTTTGATATTTATGACAATAAACTGCTAAATCATATGCAAATATTGTTATGTATTTCACTACTGTATGGGGTCATACACAAAATATGACAATATTTAAAGCTCAATAGCATTTGAAGACAATGACTTACAGTCATAAAACCAACTGTACATTGTTCATCTAGGTGTCAGGTATGATGCACACCTTTTAGATTTTTGATATTTATGACAATAAACTGCTAAATCATATACAAATATTGCTATGTATTTCACTACTGTATGGGGTCATACACAAAATATGACAATATTTAAAGCTCAATAGCATTTGAAGACAATGACTTACAGTCATAAAACCAACTGTACATTGTTCACCCAGGTCTCAGGTATGATGCACACCTTTTAGATTTTTTATATTTATTGAGCTTTAAATATTGTCATATTTTGTGTATGACCCCATACAGTAGTGAAATACATAGCAATATTTGTATATGATTTAGCAGTTTATTGTCATAAATATCAAAAATCTAAAAGGTGTGCATCATACCTGAGACCTGGGTGAACAATGTACAGTTGGTTTTATGACTGTAAGTCATTGTCTTCAAATGCTATTGAGCTTTAAATATTGTCATATTTTGTGTATGACCCCATACAGTAGTGAAATACATAACAATATTTGTATATGATTTAGCAGTTTATTGTCATAAATATCAAAAAATCTAAAAGGTGTGCATCATACCTGAGACCTGGGTAAACAATGTACAGTTGGTTTTATGACTGTAAGTCATTGTCTTCAAATGCTATTGAGCTTTAAATATTGTCATATTTTGTGTATGACCCCATACAGTAGTGAAATACATAACAATATTTGTATATGATTTAGCAGTTTATTGTCATAAATATCAAAAATCTAAAAGGTGTGCATCAT
The DNA here is from genome assembly GCF_965113295.1 of Leuciscus leuciscus. Classification (NCBI taxonomy): domain Eukaryota; kingdom Metazoa; phylum Chordata; class Actinopteri; order Cypriniformes; family Leuciscidae; genus Leuciscus; species Leuciscus leuciscus. The sequence goes on from NC_138736.1 coordinate 37,010,255, forward strand.
ACCTGAGACCTGGGTAAACAATGTACAGTTGGTTTTATGACTGTAAGTCATTGTCTTCAAATGCTATTGAGCTTTAAATATTGTCATATTTTGTGTATGACCCCATACAGTAGTGAAATACATAACAATATTTGCATATGATTTAGCAGTTTATTGTCATAAATATCAAAAATCTAAAAGGTGTGCATCATACCTGAGAGCTGGGTGAACAATGTACAGTTAGTTTTATGAGTGTAAGTCATTGTCTTCAAATGCTATTGAGCTTTAAATATTGTCATATTTTATGTATGACCCCATACAGTAGTGAAATACATAACAATATTTGCATATGATTTAGCAGTTTATTGTCATAAATATCAAAAATCTAAAAGGTGTGCATCATACCTGACACCTAGATGAACAATGTACAGTTGGTTTTATGACTGTAAGTCATTGTCTTCAAATGCTATTGAGCTTTAAATATTGTCATATTTTGTGTATGACCCCATACAGTAGTGAAATACATAGCAATATTTGTATATGATTTAGCAGTTTATTGTCATAAATATCAAAAATCTAAAAGGTGTGCATCATACATGAGACCTGGGTGAACAATGTACAGTTGGTTTTATGACTGTAAGTCACTGTCTTCAAATGCTATTGAAGTTAGAAACGTACCAATGTCGCATGTAATTTTGAGACGGTCCCTAAATATGCGAATATCGAACGTCCAACGTCAAACCAACTTCATGCCAGTCCTTTTTCTATGTTTAGCCCCGACAGCTTTTTTGCATTATCCATCTATTTCGACGACAACTCACTACTCGTTCCTGCTTGCTCAGCGCTCACTATTATCCATGTCAAAAATAATGACATTGGCAACATCGCTGTCTGTATCTGACAGGACAGTTAACATTGTAAGCTAACTTACGTTACCTCAGGCTTGCTTTCCGACGTGCGGTTCTTTGTTCGGCAGTGTGTCATCAGACCGCATCAGACTCGCGGTGTTAAATACTTTGAAAACAATTCTGCCCTACTCTGACTCGGATTGGCTGTCTGGTTTCGGCATTAGGAATGATGATTGGTTTAAAGCTGCTAAGTTTATGGTAACTATATAAGATATAATATTTTCTCATCGGATCTGCACAAATCACGTAGGTGACCCATTTTGGTTTTAAAACGGCGAATTTCGCCGAAAGGTGAGGAGTTTTCATGCCTGATTATTTGAATTATTTTTACAGAATTGAATACAGTTATTTAATAGTGTGTGTATGCAGTGTTAGACACTCAGTTCTATCTATTGTTTAAGTGTACTTCACTGCTGGAGTGTCACTGTTATACTTGCATCATAAATATTGTGCATATTTTCAATATTTAAATGACTTCAGGAAAGATGTCAATAAAACACAACAATAAATCTAATAATTGCACTCAGTGTTAGGTACGTGCCACCTAATATGGCCTAATAGTCCTAGGAAAGCAACTATCTGTCATTTTACATTGCAGTCATTTAAATGTACAGTATTTATTATAGCTGTGTGTCATAATACAGTAGTGAAATATGGTAGCCTACTGTAGTGTATAGGGGAAAAGGTAGAGGAATTACTATGATCAAAATACATTTTCGACCCTTCTTCAGCAAGCTAAACATTTTATGCCCATATATTTTACATTACATGTTATAAATGTAAATATATTTCACACTTAACATCATATATTTTTGCATTATTTCAAAATGATAAATATAAGTGAACAACAATGCAAATATATTTCAATGTATTTGGAATATATGCCACATATATTTTTCTGTATGGGAACACACAGGGTGTTCTACCTCTCAGAACCCCTCTGCTGAAGAACAGCTCCTGCACCCACCTCACTCGCATCCACTGCGAGGCTAAATTATCTTAAATGATCCGGTGCCATCAACACAGGCACTGAAATCAACAAGGACTTGATATTCTCAAAAACACTCTGACACTAGTCTGACCACTGAAATAATGTCTTAGGACTTAGCAAATCGGTAAGATACCACAGTCGCTAAATTTCTACAGAATGCTCTAATAACCCACCATTCCTTGAAAACGTTGTAGTTGTTTTCGATCGACAGGTGGTGGAAATGGCAAATGGCTGTAACCTTTGCCGCAACTGGACGAACCTCTCCCCCTCCAATCACTTTACCTAAATAAATTAGGATGGCTTTACCAAATTCACATTTAGCTAAATTGACAGTGAGCTTTGCATCTGCCAAACGAGAAAAAACCTGTCCAAGCAAGATCAAATGCTCATCCGAGGATGAACTGTATAAAACTAGATCATCTAGATAGGCTTCACAACCAGATACGCCTGCCAAAACAGTGTTCACTATCTCTGGAATGTACTAGGAGCATTTCGCATTCGATCCACACAGTCATCTATTCTTGGCAATGGATAACAATCAGCCTTGGTAACAGCGTTTACTCACCGATAATCAGTGCAGAATCGATAGCTACCATCAGACTCCCCACCAGCAAACATGGTGAACTCCAGGGACTGATACTAGGCTCTGCAATTTGATTCTCTATACTGAACTTCCTTATTCAAAAGAGATCTTATGGATGTTGGTTTATGGATTGAGTGTCAAGTCCCACATCTATATCATGCTCTATAACAGACGTTTGACTAGGGATATCACTGAATAATATCGAAAATATCGTCAGTTTGTTGCATTGCATATAAATGTGATAGTTGACTAGGCAAGGTAAATAGCACTTCAGAATTTTTCAACTGACCTTCAACTATACATCTAGAAGATCCCATCTCTTCATACAACTGTTCCTGTGCAGCCAAACATACAGCAGTCATTTCACCTGGTTTTATGCTAGAAGGAACGCATTTCGATTCCCTCTCATGATAGATCTTTATCATATTAATATGGTAAACTTTGGAACTTTTACAGAGATCAGGAACATGAATAACATAATCTCGATCCGTTTCTTTTCCACTACATAAGGACCACTATACCTGGCTTGCAGCGATCCTTCCAGCACAGGTAACAAAACCAGCACTTTGTCACCTGGACTCAAATTTTGTTTTCTAGCTTTCTTATCAAACCAGACCTTCATTTTACCCTGCACTTTCTCAAGATTTTGTTTAGCTAATTCACGGACTCTATGAATAGCCAATTTTCTTTCAACACTGTCAAAGGTCCACGCAGAGTATGGCCAAAGACCAATTCAGCGAGACTAAACCAGAGTGATTCCTGCACTACCTAGCGCAAAGCAAAAAAGTAGCCACGGAATTCCCTCCTCCCAATCTCGTTCTAGCTCGAAGCAGTAAGCACAAAGCATCGATTTCAAGGTCTGATGAAAACTTTCTAATGCACCCTGACTTTCAGGATGATAAGCAGAAGAAAAATTATGCTTAATGTGGAGACGTTTAAGCTCTTGCGAAAACATACGAGATGTAAAATTAGTACCTTGATCACTTTGGACTACCTTCGGTAAACCGAACAGTGTAAAGAACTTAACGAGTGCTTTAGAGATTGTTCTCGCCGTTATAGTACGTAAAGGTACCGCCTCGGGAAAACGTGTAGTCACACACATTATTGTCAGCAAGTATTTAAAACCAGACTTTGAATGGGGAAAAGGCCCAACACAATCAATGATTATGTGTTCAAAAGGTTCAGTCACCACTGGAACTGGAAACAACGGAGCAGGAGGAATAGTTTGATTAGGCTTCCCTACCATTTGACAAACATGACAAGTTTGACAATAGCGGGAAACATCTTTCTTCAAACCAGGCCAATAAAAATTACGCAAAATTCGATGGTTTGTTTTGGGGGTTTTTTACACCCAAATTACCCGCCGTACCATCATGAGCCACACTTTATATCTTGTCTCGATAACCTACTGGAATCACAATTTGATCGACTGTATTCCAGATATCAGAAGAGTTAGAAGGCACCCACTTTCTCATCAATATCCCATCTCTGAGAAAGTATCCCTGGGGTGCACTCCCATTCGTCTGGTCTGTACTAAATAATTCAAAATAATGAAGCAAGAGTAGGATCTGACCTTTGAGTAGCAATTAGTTTATCGGAGGACAAAGATGGATCACCAAGATGTTCAAAAACGTTTTCAGCACTCAGAGAATGCGGATCTAGTTCCTCCTGTGGAGCAGCAGAAGACAAATTGGTTAAATCAGGATTTGCAAACAATGTATCACTTAAATCAACCTTCGCTGAGATATTAATATCATAAGGTTTAACCATAGAGCATGTAACCGCACATGCTGAAAACACATCAGGGTGCTTTACAGCACACTCATCAGCAGTAGCAGCGAGAGGTAACATTACAACTTCAGGTAGCATATTTGAACAACTCCACACATATTGCCTCCAGCTAAATTGTTTCCTAGGATGAAAGTTATGTCAGGAATTGGCAGAGACGAATGAACACCTACTATCACGTTCCCCGACACCAATTCAGATTCCAGGTGAATTCTGTGTAACGGAACTTCGATAATTCCCTTTTCGAAAACTCGAACTAGAGCAAAAGTACCAGTAGTACTTCTCAGACAAATGTAATACCCCCTCCAAAATGAATAAAGCAGCCCCCAGTATCTCGGAGGATGCTAACTGAAATGGACACAGTTCCATTATTCAGGAACGGCCCATATCCAGTAGCCTAGAAATCTAGACGCACCCTAGCGGCAGCCAAATTTATTTTGCAGCCAGGGTAGTCTAGCAACTCTCCATTGACTTTCGAGCTGGAAAAAACAAAATTAGGTCAGGCCAATCACATTGTGTATAGAGTAGGCGGGGCGGGCTTAACATAATGACGACAGAGTTGCGACGGTTCCCTGCTACTTGAAAACAAAGAATGGCGGCTGCTGCTGGAGAACACTTTATGCGAATACTTTATGCGTCAACACAAAGTCATCAGCTAACGTAGCAGCCTTGTGAAGTGTCTCAGCTTTCTGTTCGTTTATATATGTAGAAAGAACAGCAGGTAAGCCATTTTTGAAAGTCTTCCACCAACATTAGTTGTCGCAACTGTTCTCTGCTTTCAGCTTTTTTAGATGCGCACCATCAATCAAACAATATCTCTTTCTCGTGCATGCGCAAACTCCACATAAGTCTGATCAGAAAGTTTTGCACAATGTCTGAAACACTGTCTATATGCCTCCGGAACTAATTCATAGGCTTTTAGAATAGCGGATTTCACTGTTTCATAATCTGCTGCTTCGTCTATAGTCAAGGCAGAGTAAGCTCCTTGCGCCTTACCAGTGATCACGCATTGTAGTAATAAACACCAAAAATCTGCAGGCCACTTTAAAGTAATAGCAACTCTCTCAAAATGGCTAAAATATTTCTCAACATCCCTTTCGCAAAAAGGAGGAACCATCTTCCGATTTCGACCCACATCAAACTTAGAGACAGCGACACTCTTCTTAGCGGTCATTTCTAATTCCATTAGTTTTAATGCAAACTGATGATCCAACTCACATTTTCGTAACTCTAATTTTGCATTTCGAACTCTAACTGTTCTTCTTTCAGAGCCAATTCTCTCAAACGAATGGCATGATCTCCCACCGAAGGATCAGCCGTTTCCTCTACTAAAGGCCTTTCTAAAATACCCAACTTAAAGGTTGGGTAGGTAGGAATTGTCTAAAAAACTTCTTTTCCAAATTTGTTTAAACTTTATTTATATATCGATACATAATTAAAATGTAAGTACTCTGAAAAAGAAAGTATAAAAATCGAGTGTCTGTAGACCTCTCACGACTGTTTTAAAGACAGCTCATTATTTCCATTCACTCCACCCCCTCCCTTCTGGGCTCCTTCCAAAGCCACGCCCCCAAAACACATGAACGCGCGACTCCGACCGCTGAGCTGGAAGACGCATATATAACTGATGACGGCGGATAAACAGTTATCGCACAGTCACTGGTAGGGACGAAACATCAACAATATGCTTTACATTGACTATGGCCTGCCCATACTTTGACTACAAACTTGGTCCTCAAATCATTACGTATTTTGCAACACATGTAATGTAACTTCATAACGTTGCACTCTTTCTATAAGTTATAAATAGCTAGCAAGATAATAATGGTAACGTTACAGTATGTAAGTAATTATTCTAGCCATGTGTAATGCTAAATAAGGTTTGTTAGTACATTATTTCAGCAACATGACAAGCCAGTGAATTAGCAGGTTTCTATTGTTGCTTTGCACAGTGCGTGACATTTTATCTGTAGCCTATGTTATGCGGCTAGAGGTTTGACACTGAGTCAATGGGCTCCGACGGGCTTGTTTATCGTCATCGGTCTTTTTCCGTTTACCTGTCTTTGTTGTATGAGCTGGTGCCACTCGAGAAATTGGCAGTTTTAGTTGTTTGTCCGCCATTAGCAGAGCTGCGCGGCACACCGGCTATCTTGATTTTGAACGACTGTAGGCGCTGTGCGAGAGATGGGGGTGATCAGCGCGTACACAAGCATGATTGTCACTGCTAAGACACTCCTCCTGGCTCTGATTGGTTGTTTCTTACCGGGAGCGGTGTATTTCTGCAAATGGCAATAGGACCACTGGGAGGAGCCTGAGGAGCTTGATTTTTTCACAGATTATCTGTCTCATATTCTACTGTCAGGACATAATGACAGTTTTAACAAATATGTAAAAAATACATTTTTACAGAAGTTACTAACTGCAGCTTTAACAAGATTACTTTTCAGTTCGCTCTGCAAAGTTTCCTTTAAACTCCTATCCTTAGAGGCTTTTTCTAGTTTATAAAACTCTGCTATCTGCAACAACTGCTCCTTTGTATACAATAAAAGCAGTTCTTCAGATGGAGATTCCTGAAAAGCATCCACCACCAAAGCCATTTCAAAATTTTTTATCAGCACTTGAATAAATGAATGAATGTGTCATACACTGTTCATGCACCTATACAATCAACTTGCTCTCACTAACGATCATTTTATGCAACTAAACAAACGCGGCCCTTTTACGGAATCACACTCTACGAATTTGAAATGGACTTTTCACTTCAAAAAATGAATTGTAACCAACAGCGATCCCACAGAAAATGTAACAATTTATAAAAAAAAATTCTTTTTACCTTCTCTTCAGTGGCGTAAGGGGCTCGGGGCGACTTTAAACCCTAAACTCATGCGCACCGATCCCATTTACAAGATCAGTCGCTCATGAACTGAAATGTACCCCCACTCCGAATAACCACTAAAAATAAAAAGGCAAAATAACAAAGTGGCAGGTCCAACCTACATGACGACTACAAAAATATAGGGCAAATACTCATGTGGGACCACAGTAGATACACCAAACACTTTCCAGGACAAGTTTTGAACACTGGCTGGTTATGTACTTGCTCAAAAAAATAGTTTGGATCATTTTTAACCCAAAAAAGTAATGGACTGCAGCTTTAAACAAAACAAATGCTTTTAAATCATGCAAAATGATGCTAGCCTTGGTAGCCTTATTTGACTGTTGAACATGTCACATTAACCACTAGCAGGGTTATTGCAATGCATATTTTTTCAAGTAGTGCAATTCAACAAGCTTTTTTGTTTCAAAAACATTTGTCATTATTTTACTTCCATACAACACCCCCCACCTACTTATAATATCAGACTTGATTTAGAGTCTCTTAAATTTAACGCATTGTGTAGAGTGTTTGATTCAATTTAATAGCTAATTAATTAATTAGGACAATTAAGCTTATGATGCTTTAGATGCTGGAGTAACTTTGCATTTAGTCTTCCAGAACACCCGAAGAGTTGTACGTATATTTAAGTGATATATTCATACAGAGTTCATTTTACAATAAGATATCATATACAATAAAGTCACTCAGGCAATCCATCTCATGAACAGTTAATGGCCCCACTTGGCAATAAAACGTGCAATACACAACACTTTTAACATTTATTTAACACACCATACTTATTGTTTACATTTACTTGCATTTGTACATACATACCTGTAGATAACGTCTATTGTCTACTTCTGTATATTGAGTATTTTGAGTATTACACAAGGGACAATGTATATTTATTTATTTGAAATATATATGTAGAGGCCAAAGTACAATTCATGGTAATGTGAATAAGAATTAATGTTAAAAAGGTAAATAATTTCATTTAGAAGTTCATGTAATTGTTAAAATGTTAAATAATACTTAAAAGGTTAAAAGCATACTAGAATTCATGTGTTTATAGGATTTTGTACATATTGGTAAAATAGTGTACTGTCTCTTTAAGAACAGGTCAACTCCGGCTAAAGGCCTCATTATACTTCTGCGTCTGACCTACGCCGGAGCCTATACGCCGTAGGCAACGTGTTGGTTTTAATTTATACTTCTGCGTTGTTGTCCGCGTTGACGAGCACCTAGGGAGCATGTGAAACCCCGAGGGAGGGGTTCTCGCAGACCAATCACAGCGCTTGCGAATTGACGCGTTGTTACATTTTTGGAGAGGTGCACGTCAGGGTACGCCGAAGGGTACGCGCGCTACACACAGCCTATGACGTAGCTACGGCGGCAGTTTCGACGCAGAAGTATAAATTGGCCTTCACATTACGTTGATTCTCATTATGTGATTCAGATCTTGAGAGCTGTGGAAGCGAACGGTTTTCTTACCTGCTAACTGCTAACTTCTAGCTACTTCTATTAGGAATCTTTTATTTCATTAGCAACTAGAATAAGTGTATTCAGCTCACACTGTCTTTTGTAAATCTGAAACCAAGGAATAAAACCGGAGATTTTCATATTTTATTTCAACAACGTTTCGGAAGTGGATTTATTGAACTGTGTTGCTGGGCTGGCAATGGACACTGCAAATGGGACTAGCTGCTTGGAATAATGTTAGATAGTTATTAGTGTAAGCCATTGCATATCTCAAGATTTCAAACCTCTACATTAGTAAGAAAACCCGCTTGACATTGGACAACGAGCCTTTGGTGAGGTTTGTGGAAAGTGGAACATGAATGAAGGTTCAACGAGGGACTGACTTTCTCAACTAGCCTGATCATGCGCTGTGCTCGTGGCTGGTGAGTGCTAAGTGGATTGCTAACGGTCTCAACGAGTTCATCGTTGCTGCTGCGTGACTGTTGCAAGTGGAACCTGTAAAAAAAAAAAAACGGACTGACTATCAAAGCAATCATGACGGAGACAGGAACAGAAGCCACGGTAAGCCTAACTGAGAAAAAACGAGTGGTTAAACCAACACTTAAAGCATGGGAATATAATCTGCAAACGAAAATAAACTCCAGAAGAGCCATACTAGGACAACTTACTGAGAAAAAGAACGAATTGCATGCTTTAATGGATGATGATGCAATGTGGAAATCATAGCAAAGGAATTGTTGGCCAAGTATGAAACACTGATAAAGGAATTCAGTAAAATAAATGCTGACGTTAAAGACATATTCTGCCAGAATGAATGCGTAGAGAATTTGAACACAGATCAAAGGGATTGGTTTGAGCCAAGAAATAACGAGCACAGAGAATTTGTGCAAGAAGTGAATGCATGAATACAGAATGCAATACTACGCAGAGAAGAGGCTAACAAGGTTAGTGAGCAGATACATCCTGAAGATAGTGTGTCAGTCACATCCAGTAAGTCTAGAAAATCTAAGTCTGTTTCTGCTACTTCTGTTACATCGTCATCTCGTGCTAAGCGCTTAAAGGTCGAATTAGAGAGAGCTGCTCTGTTAGCCAAGTCAGCTACATTGAGAAAAAGACAGACTTTAGAGGAGCACGAACTAAAGCTCAAGGTTCAAAAAGAACAGTTGGAGCTGCAAGCAGGGCTCGCTGCAACTGATGCACGATTAGCCGTGTTAAGAAAATATGAAAGTTCAGAGGTGTCAAAGAACCAAAGGCAGTAGGGTGGAAATATTGATGTCTGCGCCAAGGAAACATGATGTCAGCCACATTAAGAGAAGTGTAGCTAGTGGAACTTGGCATAGCCACACTAGTGGAAGAGGCGCAGATGTGATACGAGCTCCTGTCACTTCAGATAATCTGGTTACCGTCATGCAACGGCAAAACGACATCACTGAAAGCCTAATAAAGCAGCAAAGGCTATCTACATTGCCATCACCGAACATTCCAGTTTTCAAGGGAGATCCATTGGAATATCGTCTCTTCATGAGAGCCTTTGAGCACCGCATAGAAAGCAAGACTGAAAAAAGCAAAGATCGGCTTTACTATCTAGAACAGCACACAAATGGGCAGCCTAATGACTTACGCCGGTTTCACACTGCACGCGTTAGCAGAGCGTAAGCAGTAGAGATGCGCGGATGGGCTATTATTTCATCCGCAACCGCATCACAAAACTCATCATCCGTCCGCCATCCATCCGCACCAACGTTTTTGACCAATTTTCAAAACCGCACCCGCCCACCATCCGCTGATTGGGCGATGCAAGGCGCTGCTGATGACAGCCGCGAGACTAGAAAGCTCTCAGAATATCAGCAGTGAACTCTGTCTCCGATCGGCGCACAGGGACAAAAATAAATAAATAGCCTAAATTAAACGCACTGTACTGTACAATATTTTCATTGTAGCCTAATAGAAAACGCATTTTGGCACATCATTTCAACATGCTGCTATTTAGCCTACTACTAAATGCCTATTTCACTTTATTTTTTAGCAAATAGCCTAGATAGAAAGCTCGAATAAAATAACAAGTCATTTACATTATAGGCTAATAATGTTCACATTTGTAGTTGTCCATAACAACCCCAAAAACGTACCTGCTTGCCTTGCACATCTAATTAATGGGCACAGTTTTTCGACTATTTTTTTTATTTTATTTATTTATTTATTTAGCCTATTTTTATTTATTTTTGCTGTGGATGTTATTGAGCTTGTAGAAATCGGAAACAACACCAATTCTGCGACACAGATGAACCTTTATTGATATCTCTATCAGACAATGCCTATTTTATATGCCAAAAGAAACAACAGGCAGTAAAAAATTATTAAAAGAAATATCTTAATGTAGGCATAGGCTATAGTCGCATGTTTTGGCAAACAGTTGAAAAAAATAAATAAAAAACGGCATATCGTAGCTAAGCCTTATAGGCTCAGTCACCCCCACAAACTTAAATTAGAAAAATAAATATGCCATCCCTCTTTGAACGAACATAAAGTCTGACCAGGCTAAATTGCCTGTATGACAAGTCTATGCCCCAATAGCCCATGGACTTAGGATCATCCCCACAAACTTGAAGTATAATGAAATACTACGCCATCACAGTTGCGACAAAGAAATTCTGGCAAAATAGCCTTAAGCCTCGGAACGTAAAAACGAGGCCAAATAACTAACACACAAAATGTCTAGAATAGAATAGGCTAAACCAATATGAACGTAAAATTATCAGCTGACCGAACTCAAAAGTTTATGTTAAACATGGGCTATGTGTAGCCTAGATAACATAGGCTAATTGGTTTAATATGCCTGACCTTAGGTCTAGTTTGAATTTTTCTTGGCACTATGCAGGAATAAAATAGCATCTACAGTGTCAGGATTCAGACGAGTGCGCCTGGCCTCTATAACGCGCCCTGCTGCACTGAAGGAGCGCTCGCTCGCAGCACTTGTTGCTGGAATGCATAGAATTCTCTTGGCAAGGCGCTGTCGTCGTGGGAATGACTGGCCTTGTTTCTCCCAAAAGGAAAGTAGATTTTCCTCTGCTGATCCGTCTACACGGAAGTTTGTAGAGGAATACACCTGTACTTCATCCAGAATTATTGTATCCGATTCCTCCTCCCATTCTGTGAAGTCAGTCCTAGGCTTTTTCGTTGGTGCGCCATCAGCTATGCCTACAAAAGACAGATGAAATCTAACATTAATAATTGATCCACGTCGGTATACACAGCCTAATATTTTACACTTAATGAAAAATAGCCTACACAATCAAGATAGCCATTAACCTAAATTAGTTAATGAAACATGGATTAAAATTAAGATACAATTAATACAAAACGAAATTCGCTTTAAAGAAAGGCTTTGTGCTTTCTGTTTGAGGTCTCTGTGAAAGTTTGAAAGTCTTTTAGTGCCGCTTTCAGAGTGGTCGTGTCCGTAATGGACACGTCACGTAACATTGTTTTTTCCTCATAAATGCAAACACGAAAAATAAATGACAAAATACTTTTTAAAAAAGACAAACCATCAATTTTTGGAAAATTTTTATAGATTTATAGCGTTTTGGGTGGAAAATGGATGGATTTATAGCGTTTTGAAAAGAAAAAAAATAACTTTGAATTTATCATCAACAATATTGTTGTTTGATTTAATAATCATTGTTCAACATGTTCAGACTGAGCCAAAAAAACAACAACAAAAATTTTTTTTAACAGGATAAATTGAATATTCACAAAATGTGTGGGTATAGGTAAAAAAAAAAATTATTTTCCTGAAACCTATTGAAATGGATTTATCTTGTTTTGGAAAAGAGCTCCTCAATTATAAATGATTATTAATAAATTACAATACAATTAATCAAACAAGTTATACTACGTATATGGATTATGGCACAGTGATGAATTTGGAAACTTAAAATGGCACTTTATAACGAAAAGGTTGCCGACCCCTGATAGGCAAAGTATCGACCCACCTTGCTCTGTTGCTGGCATGAGCTCGGTGACAGGGTTGCTGCCTTCTCCATCATGACTTAGACGGATGCCTTCCTCTGGTAGAAGTTCGCGAACTTGCTTAATCACCTCTCGTCTGTCCTCTTCTACCAGCATTTTCAGGGACTTAAATTTCGGGTGGAGAAAAGTGGCGATTTTATGAGTAGCATTAGGGCACATCTTCTCATCAAGAAGGGCAGACGCGCGAGAGCGGAGACTTTTCATGTAAGGTGGGTCTCCAAACTTGGGCTCACAGTGTTTTTTGAGTTTAAAAAACCATAGCAACACCATGTGAATGGTTGGGTAATGTTCCCCTTCAAGCTCGCTGATTGCTAACTTGAAAAGGGTGAGAAAGTCGATCAAGTGTGTGAGTTGATCCTGGTGGATGCCACCAAGGCGATGTTCTTGGTCTCTGTTCTTTAGCAGCTCTCTTATGTCTTGATATTGTTTCTGTATCGATTCCAACATAGTGACTTTGCTGTTCCATCGCACATCACATTCTTGATTCACGGTGTGCTTTAGGCTGGCGATAGCACCGGTTCTCTTTAGGTATGCAACGAGCTCTTTGCAGTAATCGATCATGTCGACTATATCTTCAATGCCATCGGACTCGGAGTCACCCTTTGTACTGAATGTATGTCTTAGCACCGTGTTAAGGATGTGTGCGGAGCACGGAATCCAGTGGTATGACCGGAGTGCAGCCTTTATGTTCGCGCCCTGGTCACTGACAAAAACTATTTTGTCTGTCTGTATTCCGTAGGACGTTAACACACTGGTTATCTGCTCATTAAGGTTTTCGCTGTTTTTTTTCAGGGTAGGGTCAAATTCCACCGTTGCCAAAATACGATTTTCCAGCTTCCACTGACTGATGTAGTGACACGTCAGGACTGTGTATGCCCTCTTTTTAAATTCATCTGTCCACATATCTGTGGTTATGGCAATACCACCGTTGCTGGGTAAAGCTTTCTGGATGGCTTCCGAAAGTTTCTGCTTATCAATGGAAGCCTGCTTCTTTGCCCGATCGCACACTGTTTGCCGATGGGGTAAGATGGCACCAGCGTCAACAGCACCGAACTTAGCTCCTATGTCAATCAACGTCTGGGCCACTTGGTGGAATCCTTTACCAGAAACAATATCGAACGGGCGCATATCAAGAGAGCACAAGTTCACACATGCATCCGTCAGCTTTGATTTTACATCCTGTGGTACTATTGGGATCTCGACGGACAAAACTTGTCAAGGTGTTCGTGGAGGTTTGAGGTTTAGCAGCACACTGGTGATGCACCATGTTAGACGTACCCGTCTTGTGGCTGTCATGAACATAAACTGCTTCGCAGGTTTTGCAAATTACATAGCCTGCACTGGTGTCATCCTGATTTACCACTTTGTAAAACTTATTCCAGGCAACACTTTTCTGACCTTCTATTTCCTTTGTTTTTATATTCTCCTTTTTTGAGTTTGTCACGTACCTCCTTCGCCGGCGTTGCCATCTCTGATAATAACAAGCAGTCGATCTGCATAGACTCGACTAGCCATATTACTGCCTGATGAAAATTTGACTATTTCAAAGTGTGCTCGATTTTTTTTGGGATTTAGGTATAGTCAGATAACAATATTTAACAATGTATACATATATTTTTAATTTGATTGGTTCAACCGTCCGCCACCCGCCCGAATTTAATTAAAATATAATTTTTCGTCACGTCATCCGCCCGATCCGCGGTTTATCCGCGGAGTCCGCAGCTGTAACCGCCAACCACGCATCTCTAGTAAGCAGCGCAGGAGCAGTGCATATGGTGAGCGGGAGCAGGACACGCGCATTTTGCTTTCACACTAGCAGCGTTTGTCACGTGCGGCTGAACCGCAGCGTGTGTACAGACAGAGTACTCTATAATGGGTAAGTTGGCATTGCTTTATTTCGTTTTCAAATACATTTAAGAGAAAAGACTTGTCAAGAAACTTATTTTATTAATCATTTCATTTTATATTACTTTTGGTTCATCTTTGTTTTTATTGTTCGGGCAACAAGTTTGTTTTTGGACATTTGTTTTCTTTTTAAATTGCTGTTGGTCATTTGATTGACTGTTTAAAACACAATAGATATCATCAATGCGCTTTTTGGGTAAAACTGCAGTGTATTTTGGCCATGCCTTGACAAGGCTTTAAACTGGCCTGCCATTAAAGCAGATGACACCAAGGCACTTGAAGCATACGCCCTTCATGACAAACTGCAATAATGCAATGTCAGATCTGGAGTACTTAGAAGAGATGGAAAATGCTGCTAACATGCGCATGATCATCTCAAAGCTCCCATACAGGCTGAGAGAGAGATTCAGGAGTGTCGCCATAGACATTCAGAAAAAGCAAGATCGGCGGACAAAGTTCAAAGACGTAGTGTCATTTGTCAACACACAGGCTGAAATAGCAGCACACCCTGTGTTTGGTGAAATCTCAGGACAAACAAAGCGCCAGACTGAAAGGTCAAGTGGAAAGAAAAACATCACAACACTAGCCACTGAAGTAAAAGAACAGAAAGCTGAGAAAGATGCTGCTGGTGCCCGAAACAAGAAAGCTCAGGAGAAGGGAACAAACATGGACAAAGCCTTCATGAAACCTTGTATCTTCTGTCAGGGAGATCATACCATGGAACAGTGCAAGAAACTCCAAAGAAAGCTGCACAAAGAAAAGCTTGAATTCCTTAAGAGAAAAGGACTTTGTTTCAGTTGTCTTATAGGAGGACACATGAGTAATGCCTGTGAAGAAAAGAAGAGCTGTCAGATATGTTCAGCGACACACCCTACGCTCTTACACATAAAGCAGAAATTTAAAGACTTACCAAAGGAAGAGGCTTCACAGGAGGAGCCAAAAGAGGAGTCTCCAAAGGAAGAGCAAACCGTTGTCAGTGGATTCGTGGATGCAGGGGAAGCATGCTCTCAGACTGGGGTCGGGGGTACAGGTAGTGTCCTCGCCATCGTTCCTGTGAGAGTAAAGGCAAAGAAAGGCAACAAGGTGCTGACTTGTTATGCATTCATGGATCCAGGTAGTAACGCCTCCTTCTGCACTAATAAGCTGGCGAACGACCTTCACCTGCAAGGAAAAAATGTGAACATCCTACTCACTACTATGGGAGACCAAAAGACAGTCTCATGCAAAGCTGTATCAGACCTAGAAGTGAATAGCCTAGAAGGTGATGACTTTATCGAGCTTACAGGTGTTTTCGCACAGAAGGTTATCCCCGCAAGTAAAGAGAACATTCCAACCCAAGAAGATGTGGATAGGTGGCCACATCTACGAGGTGTATGAATTCCATCGATCAACGCGGATAACGGTCTTCTGATTGGGACTGATGTGGCAAAGGCTTTGGAGCCAGAAGAGGTAATCCGCAGTGTCAAGGATGGGCCGTATGCAGTACGCACAGCTTTGGGATGGACAGTAAACGGACCGCTGCGTGAGAACATCAGAAGCTGGACAAAGAATGGATACCCGCAGATCCAGATGAATCGGATCTCAGTGGCTCGACTCGAAGACTTATGGACTCAGCAATTCAAGTATGATTTTCCTGAGAATGCTCAAGGGTAGCAGTTAGAAATGTCTAAGGAAGACCAACTGTTTATGGACAGAGTCTCCAAATCGGCAAAGCTGGTCAACGGCCACTACTCTATTGGTCTGCCGTTGAAGAACAAAGATGGTAAAATGCCCAACAACAGAGCAATGACAGAGCAATGAGCGCTCAACATGAAAAAGAAGCTTCAGAGAAATCAGACGTTCAAAGAGGACTATGTCAGATTCATGAATGATGTGATAAAGAAGGGCTACGCTGTAAAGGTCCCAGATGAAGAACTAAAACGGAGTGATGGAAAGGTGTGGTTTATTCCGCATCACGGTGTCTACCACCCTAAGAAGCATAAAATGTGAGTGGTATTCAACTGTGGCGCTTCATATCAAGGAACCACACTCAATGAACAATTACTGCAAGGGCCTGACATGACAAGCAGTCTGGTTGGTGTCTTGACTAGATTCCGTCAAGAGCGAGTCGCAATTATGGCGGATGTGGAATATCGATGTTCCACCAGGTCAAAGTCCCACCAGAAGATGCTGACCTCCTCAGGTTTTTGTGGTGGCCGGACGGCGACACCTCAAAAGAGCTGCAAGAGTACAGAATGGAGGTACACTTGTTTGGAGCCACCTCCTCACCAAACTGCGCGAGTTATGCGTTGAGAAGGTGTGCCGAGGACAACAAGAACATGTTTGGTGCAGCAGTAGTGGATACAGTCTTAAATCATTTTTATGTAGACGATTGTTTGAGATCAGTTGCCACTGAACAAGAAGCAGTCAGACTACTCCAAGACTTGAAGGCCATCTGTCAAACAGGAGGTTTTAGACTGACAAAATGGACGACGAACAATCGAAATGTGTTGTTAAACATTCCACTTGAGGACCGTGTAGCAACAATGACATCTGCTTTTCACATTAAGTGAATCATGTGATGTCGAACACATCTTCTTTGTCCAAACAGCGCTGGTTAATAATTCCCCACGGAATAATTCACCAGCGCCGGGGTGTCTGTCGCCCCCCAGTTCAGCGCGGACTCCCTGTGACTTTTACAACCTCATGACACACACACACACATACACACACACACACACACAAACATCCGTTGTGTTTAACTCAACATTCTTTTAATGTGTGTAACTCAGACGTGTATCTGAACTTCCTGTATGTATGTGTGATTAATGTTGTTTTGATCATGTAGTTATGATCTTCGAGTGTTTGGCTCTGAAATGTATTCACTGAAAGAAGGTTCCTCGATAGTGTCTTGTAACCCGACCTCGGCCTGGTCATAAACTTTATGACTCCAAAGCTGCAGCTCAGCCAGTCCTTCTGCAAGCCAACATTCCAGACCTTTCCACACATATGATCCAATAGCAATGTTTTTGATATGTATTTTTATGTGTGTATAATTGGCCAGATAATGTCTGAGGTATCTATGCAACGTTATTATGCCAATCAAAATCACTATGCTAAGTGATTATGAGGAAATTATGTAACCCTGTATTTCTTTCATGCAAAAACGTCATTCGAGGTGTCAATGTAATGGGAAAAACACGTCGGAGTCGAATCTTGACTGCAAAGTACAATAATATGCATTTATTCCAGGAAATACCATATTTCTAAATATGAATGTTATTTTCGACCTCTCACATGACAGTCAAAGTGGGGGTTTCTTCACAAACAAAGAATCTTCCCGCTTCAGATCAGAGGATCCGATTCGTCCTCCACGAAAAAGGAGGCGTACACGGGATTCCCTTAAAAGTCCGAACCCTCTCTGAATTCTCTCTCTCAACTCATCCTCTCTTCGGACCTCCTTCTCCCCGGCGCAGCGCTTCTCCAAGAAACATCTGGAGGAGGCCCTGGCCTTCTCCATCGAGCGAGCACATGTTCGAGTCGTAGCTGCGTCCCTTGCAACAAAGACCTTAAACCTCTCCCATCCCAGGAGATGAACTTTATTTTCCGGTAACATTACATTCAGTGAGTCTTTCAAGCTTCCTGCGACACCGGAAGACGCAGCAGAAACAGGACACCATCCTCGCTTCCTGCATCAGCTTCAGCCTGACCAGAAAGAGCACTCGCAAGTATATTGATTCCTATAAAAGCTGTTCCAGGTGTCTCGTAACTTAGGTTTCTGTATGTAATAATTACTAGCTTTTCCCTTCTCTCTATATCTTTCTTTCATTTCATTTCATTCTGATCACGCTATGTTTATGTTTTTGTTCGGTTAAATGTTGTCTGTTTATTGGTTGCATTTTTACGTACGTTTATGTTTGTAGTTTATATAATCTCTAGTGTGTGCCATTTTATTAATAAACCCATTTATACTTTTAATTGTCTCTGTGTTTGAAAACCCACCTTATAAAAGTCCCTGAAACTAAAAGATCTAAGCTACAAGCTCGATATAAACTACATTTAGTAGTTCTTAATTCAGAAACTCAGTAAGTTTGATATTCGTGGCCAGAAGATAAAAGTTTCTCGGAGTTTGTAAAGGGATACCCCCTTCTTAACTGTAATGATCTTACATTTACATTTATTCGCTGGACGAATTAAGTGTTGGTCAATCCAGTTACAGAACAAGGAAATCTCGATAATGGATAAAATAAATGTACATGCGACTTATGAATTATGACCATGAGTCATAAATATTAATATTCCCAAGATTCCCCATATTCTTGAGCTAATTCACATTTACCCCGAGTCGTTATTGTTACAACCGGGCAACAGAAGTCAAAGATCTCGATCTTGACCAGGATTCACTCGCCATCAAGAGAGCTTTGGGAGTACAGTGGTGTATCCGGTCAGATCAGTTAAAGTTCCATGTGCACATAGAGCAGAAGCCTCTCACCAGGAGAGGAATCCTGTCTACGATGAGTTCAGTCTACGACCCACTGGGAATGTTGTCGCCAGTCATACTGCCTGCTAGAAACATCCTGCAAGAATTGTGTAGACTAAGAACGGGCTGGGATGACACTGTGCCAGAACATTTCGCACAACAATGGACAAAGTGGACTGAAGAACTTCAACAGCTCACTGACTTTGGAGTGGATCTGTGCTTTAAGCCACCTGAGTTTGGGAAAACAGGTCAAGCTCGGTTGCATCACTTTTGTGACGCGTGCGAAATAGGCTACGGTACTGTTACTTACTTAGTCCAGAAGAACAGAAGCAACCAAATACTCTGCTCATTTGTCTTGGGAAAGGCAAGGGTTGCTCCTCTCAAACCACCAACTATCCCGCGGATGGAGCTGACGGCGGCTGCCTTAGCTGTGAAGGTGGATGTCATGCTGAAGAAATAACTACAGTTGCCACTGTCAGATTCCAGGTTTTGGACGGACAGTACTGCCGTACTCAAGTACTTGGCAAATGAGAACATCAGATTTAAGACATTTGTGGCGAACAGGATTGCCATAATCTTGCAAGCATCAAAAGTGCAGCAATGGAGCTACAACAACACTCAGTTGAATCCTGCTGATTGCGCCTCCAGGGGACAAAAGGTGAGTGTCTTCATGAAGAACGAAGTTTGGATTGCAGGGCCTGTCTTCCTCAGTAAACCTGAAAGGGAATGGCCAGACAAGCACGATCACCTAGAAGAGCTCACGGCTGAAGATCCTGAGGTCAAGAAAGGCATACTTGTTAATGCTACAACAGCAGAAGAAAGCACTGATGCAATGCAACAACTAATTGGATACTATTCTTCATGGATACACCTCAAGAAGGCTGTGGCGTGGCTCACACGACTCAATGGAACCCTGGTAAACCTGTCAAGGAAGAGAAAGGAGATGAATGGATTGTACAGTGATCAACAACGGGTGAACAGGGAGATGTTGAGCTACAAAAAGAGTCTCAAACAGACTTACCTGACCGTGGACAATCTGCGACAAGCTGAGACGGATATCATCAGCCATTGTCAGCAAAGTAGGTTCCAGGAAGAGATATCTGCTCTTCGGAGAAAGGACTCCAAGAAGAGTAGTCGAATCTTCAGACTGAATCCACAACTTGAAGAGGGAATCCTTCGTGTTGGAGGGAGGCTCAGTCGAGCATCCATGCCAGCCGAAGCCAAGCACCCGATGATCCTGCCTAAGAACCATCGTGTGGCTGATCTGATTCTCCAGGATTCACATGAGCGGCTGGGACACAGTGGACGTAATCATGTCTTGTCTCATGTACGTCAAAATACTGGATTATCGATGCTCCCTCGTCAATCAGAAGAATGCTGTCACGGTGTACTATCTGTCGAAGACAACATGGTGCATCAGGCACACAAATGATGGCGGACTTACCAAGAAACAGAGTTGTACCAGACGAACCACCCTTCACCAGAACTGGAGTGGATCTATTTGGGCCATTCAACATTAAACGTGGAAGATCATCTGTAAAAAGATATGGGGTGATATTTACCTGCCTTGCATGTCGTGCGGTCCACATAGAAATGGCAACATCATTGGAAACAGACTCCTTTATTCAAGCTCTGCGTCGCTTCATTGCGAGAAGAGGCCAGGTGAAGGAGATGAGATCTGATTATGGGACTAACTTTGTTGGAGCTGATCATGAGCTCAGGAAGGCAATAAAGGAGTGGAATACTTCACAAATCGAGAACAGCTTGCTCCAACGTGACATCAGATGGTTATTCAATCCACCATCCCGATCCCACCATGGAGGGGTGTGGGAGAGAATCATCCGCTCCATTAGGAAAATCATGGGTGCTACACTGAGAGAACAAAACTTGGATGAGGAAGGTCTTCAGACGTTCTTCTGTGAATGTGAAGCCATTCTGAATAGTAGGCCTATTACCATGCCTTCCAATGATATTAATGATCTGGAAGCTCTTACCCCACAGCACTTACTCCTGCTCAAGACTAACCCCAACTTACCACCAGGACTCTTCCATAAGGATGATACTTATGCGCGTAAAAGATGGAGGCAAGTCCAGTATGAGCGATCTATTCTGGAAGCGCTGGACCAAGGAATATCTGCCTCAACTCCAGAAGAGACAGAAATGGAACCATCCATCACGGAACTTCATCCCGGGAGATGTAGTCTTGATTGTCGACGAATCAGCCCCCAGGGGATCATGGCTGATGGGAAGAATCGTTAAGACTATGGTGGACGAGCATGGAGTGGTCCGCAAGGTTCGAGTCAAGACAAAGACGAATGAACTTGAGAGGCCGATAACTAAACTCTGCTTACTTCAGGAAGCAGTATGAGAAGGACTGTTATTGAGTTTTACTCAAAAGAAAGACATTTAAAGTTGTAATTGCTTCTAGGATAGAAGGCAATTAGGGGCCGGGTATTTAGAGGCCAAAGTACAATTCATAGTAATGTGAATAAGAATTAATGTTAAAAAGGTAAATAATTTCATTTAGAAGTTCATGTTATGGTTAAAATGTTAAATAATACTTAAAAGGTTAAAAGCATACTAGAATTCATGTGTTTATAGGATTTTGTACATATTGGTAAAATAGTGTACTGCCTCTTTAAGAACAGGTCAACTCCGGCTAACATTACGTTGATACTCATTATGTGATTCAGATCTTGAGAGCTGTGGAAGCGAACGGTTTTCTTACCTGCTAACTTCTAGCTACTTCTATTAGGAATCTTTTATTTCATTAGCGACTAGAATAAGTGTATTAGTCAGCTCACATTGTCTTTTGTAAATCTGAAACCAAGGAATAAAACCGGAGATTTTCATCTTTTATTTCAACAACGTTTCGGAAGTGGATTTATTGAACTGTGTTGCTGGGCTGGCAATGGACACTGCAAATGGGACTAGCTGCTTGGAATAATGTTAGATAGTTATTAGTGTAAGCCATTGCATATCTCAAGATTTCAAACCTCTACAATATAACCAACTGAAAGTAATTACAATTGAATCATCTAGGGACATTAAAAGCAATTGAAAAATAGAAAAATCTGTAATGTAGGTGCAGACCTAATGTGAACTAGTAAACTGTTCCAGAGTTTTAGGACCCTCAACAGCAAAGGCTCGTTCTCTTTGTTTGACTGAACTCCAGTCATATACTAATTGTTTTGTGAAAGTGAATTGTTATCGGCCTGGCCTTACACATAAACATCAATGACTGTATGTAAATGAATGAATGTTAATGTAAATGTATCAGTTTCTGTGGTTGATTAAAAAGATCCTGATAGGCCTGTACTTGCCTAACAGTTGAACTTCTGAACTGGACACACAGTCACAACTTAGGGGATCCACAGATTAAAAAAGATAGATAAAGGATAAAGGATAGATAGCATGTCTATAAAACCGAGGGTTTCTTTCTAGAAGTTGCACATCCTGAATAACCTTCGTGTTCTTCACATCCTGAGTTACCTTCACAGCTGAAGATGCGTCTGTTTGTCGTCTCGATGCTGCTGGTGTTTGGCTTTCCGTTCATCATGACTGATGTTGTAGAGTCATTCAGAACATGCAGTAAGTTTTTTTTTAAAGATCAGCCTCCAATGATTTCTGGCATTCTGAAGGATTCACTTTCACAGAATCAGAATCAGTACAGAATAATCTGTCAAAAATATAACAATAACAGATTTGCAACACAATAAATAAGATCCCTTTATTGCAGCTTACAAATATACTGGGCATGCAGGGAAACAACCTAAAAGTGCTAAATGGAGGACAGAGCCACAATTGCAGGTGAGGTTTCAATTTCCTTTTTTTTTCTTTGTCAATTATCTGTTCTGTGGCTTAAAGATTCAGAACCGGCTAACAACAGAGACTATCTGAACAACAAAATGAATGTGAATCGTGGACACTTATTTCCATGCAGCTGATCAAGACACTGTCAAATCTACATTCACACTGACCGCTGTGCCGCAGTACATAACCTTTAACAGAGGGAGCTGGAGCCGCATGGAGCAAACAGTTAGAGAGATCATGAATTCTCACTGCAGTGATGAAAACAGCCCTGGGAATATCTTGGCCTATGTGTTGACAGGAGCTGTGCCGAGCACTAAAACACCACCACATATATTGAATAAAAGAGTCAACAACATTCCCTCACACATGTGGACAGTGTTCTGCTGCTATAACAGTACGAGCGAAAAATGGGTGTCTCAAGCTCACTGGGCTGAAAACATAGATGAGAGCAAAGAGAAAGGCAAAACTATCAGTGTGAAGACCCTGAAGGAATTACAGGACTTTCTGAAGAGAAAATATAATAAAGAAAGCTCACTGTTTAACGGTGACTGTTTGAAATCTCTAAAAGCAGATGCAAGTCCACCTCCAGAAGCAGAGGCTTGTGATGATGAGCCAGATGTCGAGGAACAATCATAGTGGTCCACCATTAAAATTTACCAGCAGCATTTTGGGCCTGGATATGTGGCTAGTTTGTCTAAATGTAGAGTTGGTATGAAATAAAAAGAGTACAGATTTCTGTTATTAACTCTGACCCTGTTATTTCTTTGACAACTTCAAAGCCATACAAATAAATATGGGGCGCCGTTTGTAAAGCGTCTCACGCTGAAAATAACAGCAACATTTTGTCACATTTAGCTTCAAACAATGTTTAAAAAACTGGTATGAATTTTTGACGGTCACTTTTTAGCACATTTACAACAATATTTGTCAACTTAGACATATTTTAAATAGTTAAATCTAAATATTAAATGTAACACCTAAATGTTAAATGGTTAATGAAAAACACAACTGTTGTGTTAAAAAATGTAATTTAAAAATTGAACCGCACCACGATGTACATTTTAGGACTACTAACTACTATTGCTACTAGCTAGCTTGTATGTTGGCAAACAATCGTGAAGTGAGAGAAATCTTTCGAGACCTGTTGTTGTTTTGTGTACAGAGGTTACCGGGGAAACTGGTTTATTTCTGCTGACCAGTGTAGGCTATTTAATTAAAACTAAGAATAAAATATCAAGTACAGCTTGAAAATCATCACCTGAGCCTCAACCATCTATGGAATTCTTGGTCTTTTGAATTGTTTTTCTTCCTTAGTATATTTGTAAGCTGAGAAAACAGGGATCCTATCTGTAAACATACAGAGAGCCCTATCAGCTGGTAGTATATTTAAGGTTAAAAATAACTCAAATTAAATATAATGCGTTTTATTATAATGACAACCTCTTTATTTAATGATATAAGTAAAAATACAATAAATATGTAATATAGTATAGACTACATATTTAGCTAAATACTTTCTATAGCTCTTTTTTTCTAACGTGCTATAGCCTATATTAGGCCTATGGTCATTATGGCTTTCCTGGGGTAGGCTAAATGTTATGTGACATAATTGTTTTATTGACCTCTTTCCACGGTTGAAAAACACTGATTGATATTTATTATGTATGAGGAATATACATTTCGGTAAGTTCTACTGTATCTTAGTTAGCTAGTAGAGATGAACGGTTCACGTGCCGCTAGGGATCTGTCACGTCACATTTACAAGCGCCAAAACGGTATTTATTGTTTGAATTTCGTAATAAGATTGATAGAATCTGAGAGCTGAGATTTTTTTTGATATCATAAGTAACCTGCTCTGTCTAGTCTGTCGGTCTCCGTGTCCTCTTTGCTTTGAGAAAATGAGAAAATGGGTGTGTGGCGGGAGAGCGTGTGAAAGTGTCAATCGCTTGAGTCTCACGGTGAATGCGTGAGAGTTGGCAGCCCAGCTGAACACCAGCAGCACAGCGAGGACGCTCGCGATAAAGAGACGCATATTCACCTGTGTTCACGCAGAGCTAAATAACAAACAAAAATAAAACTGAAGTGGTTGTAGAAACGCAAATGCTTTTTTAAAGCAGACTTTAGTTGCACAAAAAGTCTTGCAGTTCAGTCAGCCTCTGTTCTCAAATAGTTTAGCTAAATCTAAATATTAAATGTTACACCTAAATGTTAAATGTTAAATGCTAAATCTAAATCTAAATCTAAATGTTAAATCTAAATATTAAATCTAAATATAAATGTTAAATCTAAATCTAAATGTTGAATCTAAATGTTAAATCTAAATCTAAATGTTTCGGGTGAAACTAAATATTTAACTATTTATTATTATTTATTATTATTATTAATTTAAATATTTAGTTTCACCCGAAACATTTAGATTCAACATTTAGATTTAACCGTCTCAGTGTTTTTGGCATAACTCAAGAAGTGAACCAAAGATATAGAAATAGAAATATTGCCAATTATTTGCAAAAGACACAGATCAGGTCACAAAAGAACACTAGGGCTTAGGACAATTCTAAGAAGTGACTCCAAATGCCATAAAATATATATTGCAGCACTTGTGGTGTGAAAGAACTCACACATCCACAGTCTGTGGATTCACAGTTCTAGATGTGTGAACATCAGTGTTAAAGACCATCATCTTTGCTGCTAAACTATTTGAGAACAGAGGCTGACTGAACTGCGAGACTTTTTGTGCAACTAAAGTCTGCTTTAAAAAAGCATTTGCGTTTCTACAACCACTTCAGTTTTATTTTTATATTCCTCATACATAATAACTATCAATCAGTGTTTTTCAACTGTGGAAAGAGGTCAATAAAACAATTATGTCACATAACATTTAGCCTACCCCAGGAAAGCCATAATGACCATAGGCCTAATATAGGCTATAGCACGTTAGAAAAAAAGAGCTATAGAAAGTATTTTGCTAAATATGTAGTCTATACTATATTACATATTTATTGTATTTTTACTTATATCATTAAATAAAGATGTTGTTATTATAATAAAACGCATTATATTTAATTTGAGTTATTTGTAACCTTAAATATACTACCAGCTGATAGGGCTCTCTGTATGTTTACAGATTAGGATCCCTGTTTTCTCAGCTTACAAATATACTAAGGAAGAAAAACAATTCAAAAGACCAAGAATTCCATAGATGGTTGAGCCTCAAGTGATGATTTTCAAGCTGTACTTGATATTTAGGGGCCAAGCACAGAATGTGCGTAGGCACCTATTGTATCTGTTGGCGTACCAAAAATAATTCTTCTTTTTCTTCCGCTCTGGGAGTCTATGACAGCCCATAGAACCGCTTGCGGGAAAGTTGTGCAATTTGGCACACTGATAGAGGACAGACTGAACAGTCACCATAGCAAATTTGGAGTCTCCAACTCATTCCCTCTAGCGCCACCAGCTGTCCAAATTTGCACTCATGTTTATGCTAATAACTTTTGAACCACAAGGGCTAGAAACAAAATTCCCTTTTCCTCTGATTCCCTAGCTCAAGACGATTCGATTGCACCCTATGGCGTAATTTTCCGTCATGGAAAGTTTTCCGCCATTTAGAATTTTCCGAAAAACCTACTTTTTCGAACTCCTCCTAGGCCGTTGCTCCGATTTTCACGAAAATTTAACCAGATCATCTACCGACCATGCCGACAAAAAGTTATGGAATTCAAGTTGATTCGCTTAGCAATTTTCGAAAAAACCCACCAACAAATTTTACGTAGCGCTTGCGAAAACAGACGTAAGGCTGTATCTCCGCAACGCTTTATTGGATTCAGACCAAACTTGGTACATGTCATCCCAACCATGACCTGAGGCTACATGCTGCGTTTCGGCGCAGCGCCACCTACTGGTCCGGAGATATGAAAAATGGCTATTTTTGCTTGTAACTTCTGAATAGTTTGCCCAAAAATCATCAAATTGGTCTCGTTAGATTCAGGCCAACATGCTGAGTCGACTGATATCCAATTTTACCATATCGGCCATTTTGGCTGTCGGCCATTTTGAATTTTGTGCTAAAATGCTGTATTTTAAGAACGCATGAATGGATTTGTCACAGTGTCTGGTTTATGTTCCTTGGGTCACCACTAGATGTCCTCCTTCCCCACGGTGTCCATCACACTCTTGAACTACATCCCCCATGATCCTTGTCTTTTCATTGCACTCAGCTGTCCCTTATCACTGATCATTGCACTCAGCCTGTTCCCCATTAGCATTGTAATTTCCCTGTGTATATAACCCTGTCTGTTTTAGTATGTGTCACGGAGTCCTTGTAAATATCACACCACTTCTGAGTACTTTTGTTAGACCTGTTTGTTTGTTCTTGTTTATGTTGGATTGCGACCTTGGTTTTGACCCCTGCCTGGACTGTGTACGATTTAGGATTTTCCCTTAATAAAACATTCTTACCGCATCCTTGGATCTTCCCTTCTTTCCCGAGTGTGGATCATGACAGAAGGACTCCGTCACCACAAAGATCCAGCGGTATGTTTTCAGACTTCTCTTCCCCAGCCACCGAACGGGAGAGGAGAGATTTGTTTAAGGGAACCCGTCTAGTCATTTTTCGTGGGACCCGTGGAGGCCGCAGGGGAGGAGGTGGTGGATATGGACCCCAACACCACTCTCCGCTTCGGTCTTTTTTCAGCCCCGAGCCCGAACTGTCCAGCGGTTCCAGATCTGAGCCAGGGTTTAGCCCAGTGGACCCTGTGCCGGTGGTCCCAGTTCCGGTGGTCCAGAGTCCGGTGGCTCCAAGACACAGGAGGAGGGGAAAGGCTCCCTCCGTAACTGTTCCGGTGGTCCCAGTTCCGGTGGTCCCAGTTCCGGTGGTCCCGAGTCCGGTGGTCCTGAGTCCGGTGGACCCAGTTCCGGTGGTCCCGAGTCTGGTCGTCCCAGTTCCGGTGGTCCCAGTTCCGGTGGTCCGGAGACGGAGGAGGAGGAGAAAGGCCCCCTCAATGACCTGTCCGGTGGCTCCTAACCCGGAGGCCATCCCGGAGGTGACTGCCATCCCTGACGCATCGCCCTGGTACCCTGCCCTGACGGTCTTGCCCGAGCTGCTCGCTCTGCCAGCCCCGCCCAAGCTGCTCGCCCTACCGGCCCCGCCCGAGCTGCTCGCCCTACCAGCCCGCCCGAGCTGCTCGCCCTGCCAGCCCCGCCCGAGCTGCTCGCCCTACCGGCCCCGCCCAAGCTGCTCGCCCTGCCGGCGCCACCCCAGCGACCTGGCACGTCTGCCGATCCAGAGCCTGTGTCTTCGGACAGGATGGCCTCCGCCGAGCCTGTTCACGTCACGCCTGCCGAGCCTGTGTCTTCGGACAAGATGGCCGCCGCCAAGCCTGTTCACGTCACGCCTGCCGAGCTTGTGTCTTCGGACAGGATGGCCACCGCAGAGCCTGTTCAAGTCACGTCTGCCGAGCCTGTGCTTTTGGAGAGGATGAACAACGCCGAACCTGTGGCTCCTGAGCCGGTGGTGTCTGTTCCTGTTCCTGAGCCGGTGATGTCTGTTCCTGTGCCCTGGCCGCCCGAGGGAGAGTCTCCGCCCTGGCCGCCCGAGGGAGAGTCTCCGCCCTGGCCGCCCGATGGACTGTCGTCTCTGCCCTGGCCGCCCGATGAACTGTCGTCTCCGCCCTGGCCGCCAGATGAACTGTCACTCCCTGTCCCCGTTTCCCTCCATGGACCTGGCCCCCCATCCCTCCCCCTGATCCTCCACCAGTCCACCTCCCGCCTGGACTCTTGTTTGTCTGTCACGTCTTGGAGCGTCTGGTAGCCGCTCCGTAGAGGGGGGGTTATGTCACAGTGTCTGGTTTATGTTCCTTGGGTCACCACTAGATGTCCGCCTTCCCCACGGTGTCCATCACACTCTTGAACTACATCCCCCATGATCCTTGTCTTTTCATTGCACTCAGCTGTCCCTTATCACTGATCATTGCACTCAGCCTGTTCCCCATTAACATTGTAATTTCCCTGTGTATATAACCCTGTCTGTTTTAGTATGTGTCACAGAGTCCTTGTAAATATCACACCACTTCTGAGTACTGTTGTTAGACCTGTTTGTTTGTTCTTGTTTATGTTGGATTGCGACCTTGGTTTTGACCCCTGCCTGGACTGTGTACGATTTTGGATTTTCCCTTAATAAAACATTCTTACCGCATCCTTGGATCTTCCCTTCTTTCCCGAGTGTGGATCGTGACAGGATTGTTACGAAACATGGTATGGGTCATCAGCACGATGCCCTGAAGGAGCGTGAGAAGTTTCGAAACAGCGCCACCTTGTGGTCAAAAGTTATAACAACATTTCCAAAAAGGCTAATAACCTTTGAATAAATCTGCCTATTGAAATGCCACTGGTCTTAATAGATTCCCTGGGTCACGCTAAGAACATAGATACCAAGTTTGCCATATTTGGCCGAACTTCCTGTCCGCCATCTTGATTTTCAGTCGAAACCTACTTTTTCGAACTCCTCCTAGACCGTTTGTCCGAATTTTCACCAAAATCGAATCGTATCATCTCCATACTGTACCGACAAAAAGTTATGGAATTCGTGTTGATTCGTCAAACCGTTCTCGAATACCGCGCAAACAAATTTTACGTTGTGCTACAGCTACAGATTTAGTGCAAAAGTACTAAATCGCACATAACTCCTAGACCGAGGGTCAAGTGTCTTACACCACTGTGATCCCTGGCTCAAGGCGGACAAAATGGCTATCTCCAAATTCGATTTAGGTCAGAATTTCTTTTTGCTATGTCGAATTTTGTCCGAAACCTACTTTTGCGAACTAGTCCTAGGTTTTTCGCCAGATCGGAACCAAACCAGTCTAGGACATTTCTCTGGACTCTCTAGATCAATAATTATCAAAAAAAAAGTTGAACTTTTGCATTTGGGTGGCTGTAACAGGGTCATTTAGAAAAGGGGCGTGGCAAAATACACTAAAAATCCTATAAATCCCAAATGAAAACTCAGAACTTCACCAAAATTGATGAGCATATGTGTCAGAACATGGTGAGGAAGCATGCAGAGTTTCATGGAGATCGGACCATAGGTGGCGCTATAACTGGCAAAAAGCCTTCATTCTTATTAGGGGTTCAAGCATGAAATGCTGAAACCCTATTGTAATTGTAAGGATTCGTAAAACGCATCGTGCAGGCCAAACCGTAAGGCCTAGAGACGTGAAACCTGGCCAAATGGTAGGCCTCAATTTGGGGACAACCTATCAGAGTATGACCCCAAATGGCCCATAGGTGGCGCTACAGCGACCAAAAGTACAAAATCGCCCATAACTCTTAGACCGTTTGTCCCAGGATCAAGTGTCTTATATCGTTGGAATCCTTGGCTCAAGGCGGACAACATGGCTATCTCAGATTTGCTCGCCCTTCAGGTGCCAATTTCAAGTAAATTGCATTTTTTTGAAAAACCTATTTTTGCAAACTTCTCCTTGGTTTTTCGCCCGATTGGAACCACACCACTGCAAAAATATTCTCTGGAGTCTGACAATCAAAATCATCCAAAAAATTCAAAATTTCAATTAATGGTCGATAAGGGGAACCAAAATCTTTGATGGCACCAGGGCCACTTTTACTAAAACGGTTATAAATTGAGAACGGAAAGAGATTTTTTTGCTCAACTTGGGACACATCTTCCTGAGCTCAATCTGAGATCACTTGAAAAAAATTGCAACAATTGGCTAGTAGGTGGCACTATAAAACGGTTATAACTTGTGAACGGAAAGAGATATTTTCGCAAAACTTGGGACACGTTCATGAGCTCATTCTGAGGTCACGTGAAAAAAAATCATGACAATTGGCCACTTGGTGGCGCTATAAAATGGTTATAACTTGTGAACGGAATGAGATATTTTCACTAAACTTGGGACACATGTTCATAAGCTCAATCTGAGTTGACATGAAAAAAATCGTGACAATTGGCCACTTGGTGGCGCTATAACAGTGAAAAAAATCATGAAAATAGCTATAAGCGCACCCAACCGTTAGTCTACTAAAAATTGGCACGCAGTGTCTTTGTCCAGGGTGCCATGATAGTCTATGAGAACATTGGTGTATCTCAAAAAACTCAGTATACGTCATTGGCACAAAGCCTTGAAGGAGCCTTAGAAGTTTCAAGGAAGCCCGTGTTTTTTTCACAGGAGTGACCTCCTAAGAATCCTTGCCGAGTCCAACAATACCAAACATGCCAGGTTTCGCCTTATGGTTTTTGTAAGTGTCATTTAGAGCTTTAAAAAATTGTGGTTATCTTCAAAGCCGTTAGTCTGATCTAGACAACAACAAAAAAACAAAGGAAATTTGAAAACATAGGTAAATAGCTAAACAATAACGCCAAAATGTTAAAATTATGATAGGAACTGACAAAAAAATAAATTAAATCCAATCAATTTCACCCATGGATCATTTTGATGCTCTCACATGTTTGAAACGAATAATGATGGATTGTGATGAAATTTGTTTTGAATTGGGACTGGCGAATCCCCGTCCATACTGTCAATGACCGGTCGCAAAGACCCGCCCACTTTAGTTACTGTTGCTATGTCTGACAAGCGACGCCACTCTTACACCACACCAAGTTCTCACGCAGTGAAAAATACATTGCGGATCAGAAAAAAGACTGCGCGGTGACAGACAAGTACTTTTGATATGAAACAAAGTCTCACCTTTCAAATGTAGTCATTTTTTAGAGACATTTAAACAATAAATACCGTTTTGTGACTCTTTAATGTGTCTGACAGATCGCTGTAGACTCCAGGCTCAGTTAAAGCTGCTTGTGAACCGATCATCTCTTCCTTCTAGTTAATTTATAGCATTAAAATAAACATGAATGAACATAAAAGGAATGTTGTTTTAAAGTGCTAAGACGTCAGTACACTTTGTTTTTCAAATTTAAATCCTCCTATGTTAATCTACTAACTCTCCTGACTGCTTTGTTGGACAAAATGGCGGATTATGATTAGTCAGATCGCCTGTCAATCAAACTCCCTGTGAAGGGTCAATTGAGAATGCCTGTGCGCACAATCCTGATCTAATCGAAAACTTTGCAGTTGCACATAGGAAAGCCCGGAAAATCCCGCTATAATGTAAGAGAGCATCTTTTTCATGTATTTGTACTTAGGCCTAACAATGTTTTATGGTGCGCTGTCCCCATTGTTTGTTTTTTTTTTTTTTTTGGTTTTGTTTTTGGTGAGCGTAGGCTACTCCTGATTTTGTTAGTCATCTCATCTCTTATGGCGCTTTTCCATTACCAGTACCAGCTCGACTCGACTCGACTCGACTCGCCTCGTCTCGGCTCGCTTTTCGTTCCGTTTTCCATTGCAGATAGTACCTCCACAATAGTACCTGGTCGTCATAGCGACGCTGCAGGAAACTGCCGTGACTTAATCTTATACGCGAGACGCGCGAGACACACGAGACACACGAGACACACCCGCTACCCACACACACAGGACTATGGAGGAAATTGAGTGTATGCTGTTTTTGGATGTTTTTGTTTTTGTTTTTGCTGTTTTTTATTCAGGATACTCCGTCTGGCGCGTGCAATGATGACGCAGTGAATAGTGACAATTCTCTCTGACCAATCAGCAGTCTGTCGTGTTTTCACGTCACATTTTAGTATCGCCTCAGCTCGCTTAGAACCTCGCCGGAGGTGGTACGAAAAAAAGTACCTGGAAGCGGGTACAGGTACAACTTTTACACAGTGGAAAACCAAACAAAGGCGAGTCGAGTCGAGCCGAGCCGAGGCGAGCTGGTACTGTGTAGTGGAAAAGCGCCATTATATGCTGTGTATGATCATATCCTGCCCTATTCATGGTAGCCTACTCGCGGACATTGCGTTATCAATGTCATCAATTGCGTCATCAAGGGGCCCGCCTTGATAATCCTACTTAAGGGCCCGGTGTTGGCTCGTTACGCCACTGAATATAATTGTCTAAACTCCTTATCAAAATTAAATATTTACAACAAATCTGACACATATATATGGGCACACTTTGAGTACTACTAATAAAAGTGGTGGAGATCAGGCAAGACTATAAGAAGACTAGGCAAAAGGTGCTATAACTGTAAAAACGCTTTAAAACCATATATTTTCTATGGTAAACTGCCTGTATTGGCTGTAAATTGACTTTTTCATCTATGATGGCAGTTGTTAAATGCTTGCTAAATAAAACTTAATGTCTTTTGATGCTTGTGTGCTTAAAGGCCTTAAAGGCCTTAACTGCTTGAACCCCGATAAATGCTGCCTATAGCTTTAATTAGGGGCCAAGCACCGAAGGTGCGTAGGCACCTATTGTATCTGTTCCCGTTCTTATTATTAGGGGCCAAGCACCGAAGGTGCGGAGGCACCTATTGTATCTGTTCCCGTTCTTATTATTCTTCTTCCGCCATGGGAGTCTATGGCAGCCCATAGAACCGATTGCGGGAAAGTTGTTTTGGTTTGACATTCTGATAGAGGACAATCCCAACATTAAATACACCAATTTTGGTGTTTCTAAGTCATTCCCACTAGTGCCACCACCTATCCAAAATTTCACTTTTATTTTGCTAAAAACTTTTGAACCGTATGGCCAATCAACAAAATTCTTTTTTCCTCTGATTCCTGAGCTCATGCCGATTCGACTGCACCCTATAGCTGTGTCCCAAAGTGAAGGCTGCATCCTCCGAAGGCCGTATTTGAAGGCCGGATGGCCGTATTTGAAGGCCGATTGCGTCACCGCGGCGCGACGAAGGACGTCCCAATTCAAAGGCTGCATCCTTGGAAGGTCGCATTTGAAGGCCGATTGCGTCACGCGGCTCGATGAAGGCTGCCCCAATTCAGTTCTGCATCCTCCGAAGTCCGTATTTGAAGGCCGGTTGCGTCATCGCGCCGCGACGAAGGCTTCCCTGATTCAAAAGCGACGCCAAATGCACCCTTCGTTTCCCCGTGAAAAGAAGGATACATAAATGGACACTTAGCGGCCTATTCTACCCCATAAGTCATTGCGCGCCGTTGACGACAGCATTTATTTACTTATTTTTAAAGGCGGCCGAGACTAGAGATCGGTGGTGGACAGCAAATTCACATTTAAATGTAAGTATTATGTTTTAATTTACTCAAATAGCTAGCGAAACCAGAGTTAAATTTCTTATAAACTTCTTCTTAACTCCTTCGTCACCATTGCGTGGCTACATTTATCATGTAGTTTTAGGCAAAACTTGTGGTAATAACGTTATTAGTTTAACGACCTATTTGTAATATTTGCACTTGTGTATTATAAGAAATATCACTCACCCAATAAAGCCCAAAACAATAAGAAAAGCAGTAGATAAGGCAATGGGGTTTCACTTTTATGTGTTTTTGTAGTGCTGTCATGCTATTTGGTTTTAACCAAATTTTAGTATACAGAAATATGATTTCTTAAGTATTTTGTATGCATGTCTTGATGTGTCATATTTTGCAGTGTTAACAATGCACTTAAGATTGCTCCTCTGTGTTAAGTTCTGCTTTTTTAGAACAATTCAGGAAAAAATGGGTTTATATATATATATATATATATATATATAAGAAAAGTAATACACACATCTTTGCTGAAATGTATTGTCCTGTTGTTGTTAACAAGCCATGGTTCATTTGCTCTGCCTTTAGGATTGCAAGTGTCCTGGGACAGGTGAGAGTGTGAGTGGGAAACCCACTGCTGAAACTTGGCCCTGGTTTGTCCTCATGGATGAGGTTTTGGGACAGAGGCAATGCACCAACCCCCCTGTCCTCATCGCCTCAATCCCTGAGGACACACCAGGGCCGAGTTCAGTAGTGGGTGCCCACGGTGAGGAGGAGCCAGGGGCAGCAGCACCAGCACCACCAGTAGCACCAGCAGGAGCACCAGCACGAAGGCGGCGAGACAGGACGGGTTTTTGAACTTGATCAGAGAAGAAATGCAACTACAGAGGGAGGCAGAGGCGAGGAGTGCACAGGAAAGAAGGGAGAGGATGGACAGGCTGTTTTCTCTTCTTGAGAGAATGATTGAAAAATTTTCTACATATTCTTGTTTAACTTTTTTCACTTTTATTTTTTAAAAGAAAAATTATGTACATTTATTTTTATGCTACTTTAATTGTGTAAATAAAAGAGAATGAATTGTTCTGGACATTGTTTATTTTTGTAATGACAGTAATACTTTCTGCATGAAACAAATTCTATACCTTTTTATTTTTTCAAATAAAATTGGTAAATGAAAATCATTTGTTCTATAGGCTACATTAAAGCACTTTTTCCAACTATTTACAAAATACGTTAAACATATCAAAATCAACATAAACATTTAATTTTACAATACATAAAATAAGAAAAAAAATGATGTAGACTCTATTGAGCTGAGCTGCTGGACCGGGATGGGCTGCCCCTAAGGCCTCCTGCTGGTGGGACATCATCTGGGATTGTCTCCAGAGCGTTTGAGTGCATATTTCCACTATCCACTAAGTTGTCTACCAACAGGTTTGCAGGGCTGATTCAATCGACGGCTTTCTGAAAAAAGTACTTTTAATAACTACTGCATTTATATTAGGCTACTACTGCATTACTGCGTATATGTTGCATTTTACTTCTGTATATTTTCAATATACAGTAATATCTGGTTGTTACATTATATAGCTACTTTTGTGTAGTTTAATGTAATCATATTGTGATGTGAGGAAAAAAGTACTTCAGTAGGTTACTTCACATTTGTAAGTGAATACTTAACGAAATATGCAGTTCCGAAAATTAAAGTAACAAAATTAGTCACAATATTAACAAATTGTTGCTCACTACAGCAGCGTCCCATATCAAAGGGCGCATCTGACGCGCTCGGACCGGTCTAGCCTACGAAGGACTGTTCTTGTCGCCTGGCAACTGTGACAGCTGCCAATGACGAGCGCGAGAAATACTGGACTTTTTATATTCAATTGGGTTTTGTATTCAAACAGGGCTAAACCGAAAATACATGACCTGGCAGCGCCGGGGCTAAAACATCCTCACCATGTCCTCAAGTAAAATATAAAACATAAAAATGAATGACAATAGCCAATTCTGGCTCCATAGCCGTTTACTGTATCAAAATGAATGATCAGGATAGTAGCTGTCCTCTCGCACTGTTGCTTGGCGCCAGGAGCGGTGATCGGGAACACCTGGCTGCGCAATTAGGAAATCCAAGGAAGGCTACATGGAGCGTCCTTCAGAGGACGCATAGGCTGCATCCTTGAAGTCTGCGTCCTTCGAAGGATGCAGCCTTCAACATTGGGACACAGCTTATGACTTCATTTTCCGGCATAAAAATATGGCCGCCATTTTGAATTTTCCGAAAAACCTACTTTTTCTAACTCCTCCTACGCCGTTGCTCCAATTTCCACGAAAATTGAATCAGATCATCTTCATACCATGCCGACAAAAAGTTATGGAATTCGTGTTGATTCATCAAACCGTTCTCGAATACAGCGCAAACTAATTTTACGTAGCGCTTGCGAAAACAGACACAAGCCTGTATCTCCGCAACGCTTTATCGTATTCAGACCAAACTTGGTACATGTCCTCACAAGCATGACCTGAGGCTACATGCTGCGTTTCGGCGCAGTGCCACCTACTGGTCCGAAGATATGAAAAATGGCTATTTTTGCTCATAACTTCTGAACAGTTTGTCCAAAAATCATAAAATTGGTATTGTTAGATTCAGGGCAACATGCCGAGTTGGCTGATATACAATCTTCCCAGATCAGTCATTTTGGCTGTCGGCCATTTTGAATTATGTGCTAAAATGCTGTATTTTATGAACGCATGAACGGATTGTTACGAAACTCAGTATGGGTCATCAGCACGATGTCCTGAAGGAGCCTGAGAAGTTTCGAAACAGCGCCACCTAGTGGGAAATTTTTTCCCCCAAATGCTTATAACTTTGGGTGTGGTCGACTTATTTTCACAAGATTCATCTCTTTAGACTCCTGAATCCTTGCCAAGTCCAACGATACCAAACATGCTAGGTTTCGCCTTACGGTTTGTGTAGCGTTGTGATTTAGCGCTTAAAAAACATTTGGCTATATCTTCGAAACCGCAACTCCGATCGAGACGAAACCACCGTCAGAAGTTTGGAAACATAGGTCGATAGCTAAACGCTAACACCCAAATGCGAAAATACTGATAGTAAGGGGTAGTAAAATCCAATCAAAGTCATGTGTCAGTCATTTTTTACGTGTTTTTTCATATAAATGTCTATAACTCCGAAGCGAATTGAGATATTTTCGCCAAAATTGACACACATATGTATGGGCTCACTCTGACGACACGTAATAAAAATGGTGGGACTGAGCCTCTTGGTGGCGCTATAATAGAACAAAACATGAAATTCCCATTGACTTCAATACAGTTTTGTGAAATAAAATGCTATACTAAACAAACGCATTGGTGTAATATTACGAAACTCAGAATGTGCCTTCAGCACCATCCCCTGAAGGTACCCAAAATATTTCGAGACAGTGCCACCTAGTGGTCAAAAGTTATAAAAACATTTCCAAAAAGGCTAATAACTTTTGAATAAATCGGCCTATCGAAATGCCACTGGTTTTAATAGATTCCTTGGGTCAAGCCGAGAACATAGATACCAAGTTTTCCTTATTTGGCCGAACTTCCTGTCCACCATCTTGATTTTCCGTCAAAACCTACTTTTTCGAACTCCTCCTAGACCGTTTGTCCAATTTTCACCAAAATTGAATCGTATCATCTCCAGACTGTGCTGACTAAAAGTTATGGATTTCGTGTCAATAGACGAAACCATTTTCGTATAGCGCAGCAAAGCAGCAGCAAAGTTGAGGCATGATGCTAATAGCACTATTCAGGCTTTATCTCTGCAATGCCTTGACATATTGACACCAAACTTTGTATGTGTCATTTTCACTTTACTCTGACCACATCACATCAGTTTTGTAACTGCGCCACCTATTGGTCGAAAGTGATAATCAATTAAATCATATTTTGAATTACTTTTTATGATTTTTCAGCCATTTCGCCTAAAATCCTCTTTAAATGTCTTTAATTGCTCATTGTTGCAGTTGGTCTGACACCTTCAGCCATGTTGGCATATCCTGTCATCTGCTTGCGCTTGGCCCCGATAATTGCTGCTTGCAGCTATATTTTATTCTTAGTTTTAATTAAATAGCCTACACTGGTCAGCAGAAATAAACCAGTTTCCCCGGTAACCTCTGTACACAAAACAACAACAGGTCTCGAAAGATTTCTCTCACTTCACGATTGTTTGCCAACATACAAGCTAGCTAGTAGCAATAGTAGTTAGTAGTCCTAAAATGTACATCGTGGTGCGGTTACATTTTTAAATTACATTTTTTAACACAACAGTTGTGTTTTTCATTAACCATATTTGGGTTAAAACAACATTTATGCCAACATACATACATTTTACTAAATCACTTCAGGTAGGCACATACAGGTAGAAGGTTTACCCACACCAAACACAACGTTACATAGATGAGACTCAGACGAGACTCAGACCAAGACTGACTGAACAGAGGGAACTAAATACAGACACTGATGAACACTGATTAACTGAACACAGGTGATGTAGATGATGATGATTAACTAGACACAGGTGATACAACTGAACTAATGACGACAGTGAAGACACGTGACATGATGACAGGAAGACAAGTCCAAAACAAAACTGAACACAACTGTGACACAAAGTGCTTTACATGCAGGTTCTATAAAAGGATAAAAATAAGGACACACATAGACCAATAAATAGACAACATATAAAACATCACATCTAACCATTATAGGCTAACGACATCAGATGCAGTTTCAACAGATTCTTAAACAATGACAGCGATTTGGCAGACCTGATAGATAGCGGCAGCTCATTCCACTGTCTCTGCCCTATTACTGCAAAGGCCCGGTCGCCTTTATGTAGGCGATTTGTTCAAGGCACTATAAGTAGTTTATGATTCTCTGAGCGTAATGTTCTAGAAGGGTTATATGGGGTTAAAAGATTTGCCAAATATGGTGGGGCCTGGTTATTTATAACTTTCCGATTTATATACGAACAGTAATATTTTATATCTTATTCTAAAATGGACTGGAAGCCAATTTAGAGACGCTAGTATGGGTGTAATTGATTTGTGTTTCTTTACCCTCATTAGAAGCCTCGCCACAGCATTTTGCACCGATTGCAATCGAGACAAAGATGCGGCGGTGATGCCACAATACAGAGAATTACAAAAGTCCAACCGTGATAAAATAAAAGTATGGATTACTCTTTCGAAATCTTTATTTGATCAAAATGGTTTAGTTTTTGCTAATAAACGCAGATTATAAAAACAAGCCCGGACCACAGGGTTAATTTGCTTGTCCATTTTTAGGTTATTGTCAATTAAAAAGCCTAAATCTCTAACAGTTGTTTTCGAGAAAGATGCTAGGGTACTTGAATCTAATATAATTTCTGAGGAGTTATTTTGGTGGCCAAATACAATAACCTCAGTTTTTTCCTCATTTAGCATTAAAACGTTTTTGGCCATCCAGTTTTTAACATCCTTTAAACACTCTAAAAGTGACTCAAATGAATTGGTAGAGTGCCTGAGTGGTAGATACATTTGCGTGTCGTCAGCGTAACAATGAAATGACACTCCATACTTTCTGAAAATGCTACCCAAGGGGAGCAAATATAAAGAAAATAGTATGGGAGAAATAATAGACCCTTGCGGAACCCCCCAATGAAGAGTTTTTTTTTTTTACCCGAGGTCATATTACAATAATTAACTGAAAAACATCTACCACTCAAATAGGACTGAAACCATTTCAAGACTGTGCCTTTTAAACCTACTGAATGTTCAAGACGGGAGATAAGGATGTTATGGTCAATCATGTCAAAAGCTGCACTCAGATAAAGCAGCACCATCATCTCCTTTGTCTAA
Source organism: Leuciscus leuciscus (assembly GCF_965113295.1). NCBI lineage: Eukaryota > Metazoa > Chordata > Actinopteri > Cypriniformes > Leuciscidae > Leuciscus > Leuciscus leuciscus. The sequence continues at coordinate 37,050,038 of NC_138736.1, forward strand.
GGCCAGAAAGATATCACTTAACACTTTCAATAGCGCCGACTCTGTGCTGTGGCCGGTTTTAAACCCCGATTGGAACATTTCTCCTATAGAATTTTTATTTAAAAATGATAGTAGTTGCTGCAACAGAACTTTTTCTAAAAATTGAGAGACAAAAGACATCTGAGAAGTTGGCATGCAGTTTTGCATATCATCCTGGCCCAAATTTGGACGCTTCAACCGAGGTGTCACTTTTGTGGATATGTCCCACTGGACAAGCTCTTATTAAACAAATGTGCTATACTCAGTGATACACATTCAAAGGTCTGCTTTAACAAACGACTAGGCATCAGATCATTTGCACAAAATGTTGGTTTCAGTTTTTGTACAATATCCTCCAGAACTGTCAAGGTAATAGGTTCAAAAACTCTCCACTCAGCAATGCAGGCAGGATAGTCAGATGGATTTTTCAGACCACAAAAGAAGATTTTTTTTTTATATTCAGCTCGTGCTCGTCTATCTATATGGCAGTGAATAATGACCAGCATCAAGCTTTAAAGGGGTCATATAATGCCTTTTTTGTACAAGCTAATATGATTCTTTAGGGTCTAAATTAAAAGTTTGTAATATACTTTAATTAAAAATTCTCATTAGTATTGTAAGAAAACACTAATTTTACCTGGTCAAAAACAGCTCTGTTTTCAGCACGCCGTTTAAGTGTATGGGTCTTTAAATGATAATGCGCTTTGCTCACCCCGCCCCTCTGTTCTGTGCATACACCGTTTGTTACACAATAACACAAAAACCATAACGTGTAGTTCATTATAAACGTGGGATTATGAGTTATATTGAGAACGTCGTACATAGAAAACATGCCGTAATGTACCCTGAGTGTAAAAAATAGCCGCATTCATCGTGAGGCGTGCAGCAAGCGATTTGCAAAGATTAATATAAATATTAATATAAAGGTTAATAAAACGTTACACTCACTTCAGTTCTTCTGGAGGTGCAGCAGGAACACGAATAGTTGTACCGATCCTTTTTTCAGGAGCAGCTTCTTAGCAAATAACCAGCTTTATACTGACCCTCGTTTGTAAAGCAGTTTGGTGTGTGAAATGATTTGCGCAAACATGAAAGCATTGACGTTGATCGTGGGGAATATTCCCTTCGAAAACACACTCAGCCACTGCGTCTTCAGCGGTTCGGATTTAGGAACATCAAAATGACTGCTGTGTTCGTTATTACACCCAAGAACAGAACACCACCAATAGAAGGTTTCAAAATCTGCTGCAGCAAAATCTAAATGCCAACAATATGAGATTTTATGCTTAATGTTGGGGGTTGTAAATCAATAGTAATCAGCCTCATTCTTCACTTTTGGAGAACACAAACATATAATTATACCTTATTTTTTAGAGGTAGTCAAACATTAGTTGCCCAATTTGTTAGTCAGCGTCATAACTTCATTACTTCCAGTCTGTATTAATAAGGATGACACTGTATGTGACTTCCTTATTCTGAACAAACTCGAGCAGGACTGAAGTCTCAGCGGACACGTCTTCTGTCAGGCTCATGAAATGGATTCAGTCTATCAAAATTCTGATTTCATACTTTCACCAGTTGCTTCGGGTGAAAACTGCTCTCGACACAATGGTAAGGGTGGGATGTTTTCAGTATGCATTTGTTTCTATTGTAATAATTTAGCACTATAGTAATGGTGTATAAGGTTTTCTTTAGTTTGTTCATTCAACAATTACACATTTGGCAGATGCTTTTTTCCAAAGCAACATCAAGGTATACATTTGATCCATTCACACACTGTAAAAAAAAATCCCGTAAAAAAACGGTAAATCTCTGGCAGCAAAGTTTCCAGACGGATTCCGTTAAATTACGGCAAATAACCATTTCACAAAATTACAGGCAAAAAACATAAAAATACAGAATTGACTTTACAGTCAAAATTAATTAAATTACAGTACATTACTGTTGATAATGGCTTATTAAACCGGGGAAAAACTGATAAATTATGTCAAATTACATTAATTTTTTTTTTTTAATTTAGGGTTTTATAAAGTTATTTTATAATAATGCTGTAATCTACAGTAATTATCTTTTAATATATAGTTTTTCTGTGTAAAATAACTATGAAGTTATGTATAAAAATGTAATAAGTACATAAATTCAGATACAAAGTTTGTATATTTACAGTTTTATTTTTTGTAGATCCAATTTCACAACTTTGACCAATCTCTAATTAAGTACTTAATAATAGCAAATGTACAGTCAATTTCTGTTAAATTAACTAAACGTATAAGTACAGAATACCTGCACATTTACAGTATTACTCATTAAACATAAACACTGAACATCAAGATATGTGAATGATAGGAAATACAATCTTAGTATATAATTTAGAACATGTAAAAATATCCACATTAAAAGACAATTGCTGTATGCCTTTATACTCTAATATAACTTATTTTACACATTTACAATTACATTTTATCCAAAGCGACTTAAAAATTAAGAGAACAATAGAAGCAACAAGTGCAGTGACAAGTCCCAGTTAGTGTAGCACAGTACACAAGTTTATTTATTTATTATTAAAACAAAGATTTAGTATTATTGGGTCAAGTGTTTATGAAAAGATGGATCTCTAGCAGTTTTTTGAAAATGTGTTGAGTTGGGCAGGTCATCCCACCAGCAGGGACCAGTCCAGGTAAAGGTCAGTGAAAGTGGTTTTGTGTCTCTTTGGGATGATGGCACCACAAGGCGCCGTTCACTTGCAGAACACAAGCTTCTGGAGACACATAGATCTGAAGCAGTGAGTTTAGGTCTTGCTGTAGCATCTGGATCAGTTGCAGAGGTTTGACTGATGCTGGAAGGCCTGCCAGGAGAGCATTACAATAGTCCAGTCTGGATAGAACAAGAGCTTAGACAAGGAGTTGTGTGGCTCCGATAGGAAGGGCCGGATCTTTCTGGTGTTGTATAAGGCAAATCAGCAGGATCGCAGAAAGTATGGTTTGGCTGAAACCATAAGCAGTTCTGTCTTGGCAAGGTTGAGTTGAAGGTTAAGGTCATTCATCCAGCAAGAATTTTCCATCAGGTAGGCTGAGATGCGAGCAGCAACCTTCAGATCCTCTGGCTGGAATGAAAGGTAGAGATATGTGTCATTAAGTGATAGGAAAACCTATGTTTCTAAATTACAGAGCCTAGTTACAATACAAAAACCAAACCTTGTGCAGCTCCAGTGGCCTCACAAGGATCAAATGAATATTCACATGGGAAAATATAGTATAAAACAAATTATAATTTCTGCCACTTTTAGTGCAATCATATGGAATCAGAAGACTCGGCCATTACAATATTTTAAATTACTTCTTCCCATACCTTGTTTGCCATGATCATTCTCATTCTGCTTTCCACTTGATCTGAAATCACAAAAAGTTTAAAATAAATGTACAACTCAGTATTACATTTACACGTCAGAATATGTTCCACTTGGACAATGCAAAACCTCAGTGAAGTTTTGAGCTGAGACACCTAACGTTAGGGGTGTAACTGTCTGTTTAACTGGATCAATGCAATTTTCATAACCAATGATCAAAAGTATCCTATGAAAAAGGCTTCTATGATGACCCCAGGCCATCCAAAATGTATAAGTTAATTTTTTCATCAGAACACAAACATTCAATCAACTTTTATTTTATAAGCCTAATATATGCACATATATGCATTCTATAGCTACGTGTTGGCAAGCAGATGCAGCCAGAATATGCAATTTATCATGTTGTGTTCATATTCTAGTCCCATGTGCTTTCCTGTATCAACAACAACAGGGGTTAAAGTGGAAAAAAATCCTGAGCCTGAACATTTTTTTGGGGGGGGGGGGGGGGGGGGGCTTCATTGCACCATTTATTTTCAAGCATGTTAATGGCATATTTTTATGAATGAAGACCAGTTTCACTGATATAGCTACTTATGTCTCAATGAACATTTTTTTTTTAAATTTTTAACATTTATTAGGCTAAAAAAATTATAACAACTTTTAATTTAAGTGAACTTAAAACAATCCTCACTTAAACCCATAATAAATGTCATATTTACCTGTACCTTACCTGTCTAACCGATGTGAATTATATAGAAATTGAATACGTTTATAATACAGTCCGCACTGCATAAATTATAAATGAAAAATAGATTTATCCTTAAGCATTGAGCAGTTAGTAATTTTCTCTGTTCCCATTGTTCTTTGGTTAACTTTACTAACAGAGAGAATTGCTGTCACTTATATACCCGCCGCTGCTGACAGGATCTCACGCATCTCATTCTCTACTTCCATTTAAGATTGTATTTAACTCATTTGACTGTTCTTGTGAAGATACTCGACAAAACTGACATTTTGGCATAAATGTGTGTGTGTTATGGTTCGTTCAAGCGCGAAAGAGAACTCGATGGCGCGCTGTCGACTGCGATACTGGCGCGCGTCTTTCTGTGTGTGTGTGTATGTGTGTGTGTGTTTCAGGAGGACATACTCTGACAGCGCGTGCTCTTTTGTCTTCTCACGCATTGATAGTTTAAAACATTTGCGTGAAGTAGAGCATAATCATATAACCCAGAGCATGATCATATAACCCAAAGGATGACAAAGAACGGACGCTGCGATAAATATTTTAACACGTTAAAGCTGGACAAAAAATAATCGCATGCGTTTACGTTGAAAGCACTAACGTCAGGCTACTTGTCATACATTGCTGACAGAAAATGCTGCGGTTTAAAGTGGACTCGTTTTCATGGTAGGCCTACACAGAATGTTTTTTTTTTGTAAGCTACACAGAATATTTAATTCAATATTAAAATTATATATTTAGCCAAGTCTGAAGTTACCAAGCAGCAGTGTATGTTAACGTTAGCTCAGTTATCAACAGGTGTAGACAGAAAATATGATTATCCTGATCTGAGCTAATTTACTGAATCAACCAACTTTCTTTTCATCCATGATGACATTAAAGTCACCTGTTATTGTTTCTGGCGCTTCATCGCTGTCTGTGCCGCAACCGCTACTTGCTCATTAGAACATTCAGTGAGCTATTTTACACAGGATCGGTCCTGCTCCTCCGTGGCAATGACGGCGTGCGGTTAAACATCATAACAAACGAATTTGAGTGGGGGTGGGGGGGAACAACGGGATTTTGGAAAGTGTCCCCATAGGAAATTACGCCCGTGGGTAGGACATCATCCCCAAGCTTCATGAACTAGCGCTCCTTTCACCGACAACGCTAACGTGATGTATAAATCTCAATCACACTGTGTTGCCAGGCCCCGCCCTGCTCTGCTTCTGATAGGCTTGTAACGTTAGTAGAGCTGCGTTCCTTTCATATGATTGGTAGGTGAAATCAATTGACTCGAAAATATTAAACCGTTGCCGGAATACTTTAAGCCCTGCAACAAGTACAGTTACTGAATTCGTTTTGCGAATTACATCAACCATACTTGCTGCGATCCTGCTGATTTGCCTTATACAACATCAACATCAAATTCTTGATAGCCACGTTAACCCTTACGAAAACTAACTATGGTTTAACCACAAAGAAAAAAAACAAGAAAAAAAAAACATGGTAGGCCTATTTGTAGTATAACTGTGGTTATTAAAAATGGTAATAAAAATCCGCCAAAAACGTGGTTACTATAATTTTACTATAATAAAACCAATGATAATTTTTTAAGAGAAGAGTTTTCAGCTTCCCGACAGTGTTTAAAAATGTCCCGCCATTTAAGAGATTGATTTAAAGGGATAGTTCACTTTGAAATTAATTTTTGGTATGTTTTAGCTTACCTCAAGGGCATCCAAGATGTAGGTGTCTTTTTTTCCGCAGTAGTTTCAATTTTGAAATTTTTAGGTCAAACCGCTCTCGTCTGTCAGTCATATAATGCAGGTCTATGGTCACTGTCTCAAAGACAAAAATTCGTTTTCCACATGTGGACGGCCTGACACGCCCCCTTCCGCCGATTGGTCAAGCAAATCTGAGCGTGTGACGTCATCAGTTGTCGCTCAGGTCAGGTCTGTTCAACAAAATAATAGTCCTATACTATGGCAACAGATTCTTAAACTGTACTATTGGGCTTTCTTCTGTGCAACTTTACACGTTTCACAGAAATCTTTACATCAGAAATATTAATTATTAGTCTGCCACCAGCCTGTTTTATTTAGCTGTGCGGAGTTAAATCTGTGTGGTGAAGCTGCGCTTGACAGCGCCGAGCGAGAGAGGCTCACTGACCAATGTTCAGTCAGCAGTCAGAACTTTGCTTTTAGACGCTCCGTTTTGCCACGGGATGGTGATTGCAAATACTGTAATGCCAATCGGCTGAGGGTGGGTACCGATGATGGTGAAATACATTTTTGCTGAAACTGTAATCATATCCGCGACCCGCGAGAATGAGACAGATGATTGACAGGACGATAGCGGAGGCAATTAAAGGCGCAAGATAACTTCTGTTAACAAAAACATAAATACAAAAAAAACTGTTTAATATAAGTGACTTTGTCTTTGTTTTATTGTTTTTGTTGTTTTTAATCAAATAATTGTGAACCACAAACTGAGCCTTCGTTTTAAAGGGCAATTTCCAAATATATTTTATTTATTTGTTATAATATGGGTATTTTATAATACAGCATAAATAAAAACAAACACACGTAATATGTATGCCTATAGGCAAAACACCACAGTGTTTTGGTTTTGTTTGTGTGAACTTTTATCCCCAACCATATTTCTTCATGGGCTCCACTCCAGGGGTCACGCTCAGCACCCCTACTTCCCATGGTACTAACTGTAATTAACAGTATGCTGACACAGTTTATATGTAAAATCTTTGGTATATGTAATCTATATGTAATATCTAAAAACACTTTACAGTGTGATGGAAATAAACTTTTCTTAAAGCGTCTTGTATATCACCACAGATTTATTGACACCCTTCTATCTGTGTTGTATACTGTAATAGACAATTGTCCTGCAGAATGATGAGGTTTTTTGTAAGAAAAACATTGCGAGCAAATGTTGAATTGTTGTTTGAAATATAAATCAACAACATAAGAGGCTTTAGGCTGTCTGATGAACTCTGTATGAACAAACACCCAGCTTTGCAGTATAGGTGGCACAGAAGCAGCATCTGACCCTGCATTTAGATGTACATTACACACTGTCTAATGCAGCTCAAAGGAGGCACTGTGAATTTGCATAGCAATTTCATTCTAAGAGGTTATTAAATGTGAAGTGACAACATGAAACACTACTTTCAATATATAAAAAAACACCAGTAGTTGGTGGCAAGTCAGCCTGATAATTAGGCTCACAATAAGCAGATTACATAATTATACCATGAAAAAAATAAAATAATATTATATATATATGAAGAGTTCAGATGCAAAAGCCTCTAAGTGCCATCTGAAATGTTCTTCTAGAATGATAATTTTTATCAAGCTCGTTTATTTAAATTCAGTAATTTCACTTAAATGGCAATTAATAGATAATTTTCATTGCCATTTAAGTGAAATTACTGAACTTAAATATACAAGCTTTATAAAAATGATCATTCTAGAAGAACATTTCAGATGGCACTAAGAGGCTTTTGCATCTGAACTCTTCATATATATATATATATATATATATATAACCTATATATATATTGGTATATATATGAGGGTTACTTTAAAAATGTATTCCGTTACAATTACTTCATAAAAAAGTATTCAGTAACGTAATCCAAGTACTATAATATGAAAGTAATGTAACTGATTACTTTTGGATTACTTCAAGGTCACGTATATAAATAAAGTCAAGCAAGAAGAAATATTATTTAAAATAAAATAAAATAAAACTTTTATTTATTAAGAATTTGGTCCAGTGCACAATATTTGCAAAATATACACACAGGCCTGAATATATATTTATGTAAAGGGATATACAGACATCTAGTGGCTAATGTATGGTATTACAGATTATTTTGTTTTATGTTTAACTAAAAAATAAAAACTGTTTTATTTTTTATTTACACAATCTACATATTAGTTTATTTTAAAATAGGCCTACATGTTGACTAAAGCCGTGATCTTTCTTAATTTGCCTGACTGGACGTGGGGCGTTGTCAGTGGGAGTTCCCCTACGTTACCTAGACAGCGAATATCCCGTTATGCGAGAAAAGATTAAGAAAGGACATTTTGGGTACTAAAAAAGCGACTCTCCTAATTTCTACAAAATAGCAGCGGAATTTCCATGAATTAAAAGCGATTTTTACCCGCAGGCAGCATCGTTTCTACTAGCAGCAGAGATTCAATCTGCGTCTGAGGAGATTGTAGAAAGCTGTTATTTGCACATGCACCAGAGCGTGGCACACGTGAGTCATTACTGGCAACCGAACCAGGAACTACTGTATAATCAAGCAGCGCTTAATATCACCCTGTAGCCCAAGACTGGTTGCCAACTGAAGCTAAGCAGGGCTGAGCCTGGTTAGTACCTGGATGGGAGACCTCCTGAGAAAACCAGGTTGCTGCTGGAAGAGGTGTTAGTGAGGCCAGCAGGGGGCGCTCACCCTGTGGTCTGTGTGGGTCCTAATGCCCCAGTATAGTGACGGGGATACTGCCAAAAAGAGCACTGTCCTTCGGATGAGACGTTAAACCGAGGTCCTGACTCTCTGTGGTCATTAAAAATCCCAGAATGTCATTCGAAAAAGAGTAGGGGGGTAACCCCGGCATCCTGGCCAAATTTGCCCCTTGGCCTCTGTCTATCATGGCCTCCTAATCATCCTCATATACTGATTGGCTTCATCACTGTCTCCTCTCCACCAGTAAGTGTGGTGGGCGTTCTGGCGCAATATGGCTGCCGTCACATCATCCAAATGGATGCTGCACATTGGTGGTGGTTGAGGAGATTCCTCCCTTCTATGTATAGCGCTTTGAGGTCTCAGAAAAAGCGCTATATAAATGTAACGAATTATTATTATTATTAATATAGTGGTATTATGCCAAAATACTTATTTATTTAGTTTTAAATGAAACCATTGTAATCCTGAAAGTATTCCCCCTTTTTTCAAAATGTAACTATAATCTGATTACTACTTTTTTTTTTATGTAACTGTAACGGATTACAGTTACTGGATTTTTGTATCCTGATTACATAACGCCGTTACATGTATTCCGTTACTCCCAGTGGTTAAATTGGCTTTTGTAGGGAGGGGGAGCCCTTATTTACAGTGGTCATCATTAAAAATGACCTTTTTTTTTTTTTGTAATGCTAGATAGGCCTATATATAACCACCATTTAGCATTTAATGTTTTGAGGTTAATTTTGAATTAGATGTTAGATAAATATATACTTTTTAAATATTTTATTTTTAAATATCAAATTGGTGTAAAAAAAATCTGAACATTTTAGTAACTAAGCAGAATTGTATTAGGTTTAGTAACAACAATTTATATTGTTTACATGGTACAATTTCTGATAAGCTACTTTTTTTTATTGCTTGACAAATTTTATGATTTCAATTCAGTTCAGTGCTTGTGATTTGATTCAATACTGACTCATTTGGATAAATATTAGGTAGGCTACACAAGATAGGCATTCATTTTTCTCAAAAAAAAAAAAAAAAAAAAAAAAAAAACTCACCTAATTAGCCCAGACATATAATGCATTTTTTTATTTTTATTATAACAACAACTGTATTTAACATTAGGCTTGTTTGAGATGCGCCTTGTCTCGCCTGTATGTATGTATGCGAGAGTAGGCGGCTGCAGTGAGGAGTGAAAAAAGTGCAGGCAAGCCGGACAGATCTCTCTTCTCGTAGTGGATCTGACACCTGTGAGATCAAAGATGGATATCGCGGGATTCACGCTCGTGCACAGTGTTGCTAATAAACTGGATGTAATTCAAGTTCTGTTGCTTTTATATGAAAATAAATCAAATGAACAAGACACCCAAAGTACTTGTTATTTAATTCCATTCCAAATATGATTTTTTTTTTTCTTTAATACCGACATGTGTTTTTATTATTTTATTTTATTTTTTATAAAAATTTAATTGCATAACCCAAAGAGATCGCACTGTCAGATAGTTTGGGAATATTCACACATAAAACATTATATTAGAGTTTTAAAATCAAACATTTTAAAAGAGAACAATACATCACAGTTGTTTAAACCAATGAGCATTAAGCTGTGTCGTCAGCAAGTCGTTTCCCATCATGCTTTTGATCAGCGCAGTCAGTGGAGAGCAACTGCGCGCGACTGCAGAATCCGATACCTCCGCCTTGCGCTTGCGAGAGATTTTTGACATATGTCAGCATGACATCAGAGCAAGGCGGACCGCACTCGGACACATTTCTAACCAGCATGCATCTCGCGCTGATCACCGGTGATCGGTTCTGCGCAGATTTTGCTCATCTCAAACAAGCCTTTTGTTCATTAGCTAGAGATCATCCGTTCACGTGACGCTATAGGGCCAGTTGTTCAAAGGTAAGATGATCGGATTTTGGTTATCGGACTGGATCAAATCTTGAAAATGGGTTGTTCAAAAGGGAAAGAAGGAATCTGAAATCAGATTAGATCATGGAATCCAATCCTAGTTTTAATCTGGATCAAACCTTCGTTTGTGTTGTTCAAAACTTGTTAGTAGGATTTGGATAACTTTGGTTCAAAAAAATTTCAAGGTGGATTCCAGGAAGAAAATGTAGTAAAACTTTAAAATTGATCAAAAATACAACATTTGTATCATGTAATATACACAGACACTCATATTTTTATTTTGCTTTTGATTAGCTTAACTGTTAAAGTAATACATTTGAAGTAGACCTTAGGCTACATACTGTATTAAGCCTTTCGGTAGCCTACTGTAAAGTAAAAAAGAGATTTTGGTGCCATTAAATAATCCCCAAACAGCTGTAAAAATCAAACAAAAATATTATATTTAATTCAAAGTGTTTTATCACGATAAAGTGATAAGTGTTTTTATCAGTGATGTGTTCATGAACGACACATCACTAGAATCCAAACGGACTGACAACAGGGCTCCTGCTCACGGCTGCTCTTGACGAATACGATTGCTTTGTTTGAACCACTTTGTTGATATCACAATCCACTTGACCACTTCACTAGAGTAGACTGAAATCTCCCGCTTGCCCTTGATACAGATCCAATCTCGATTTATCAGCTAACCGTTATGGGCGGGACTAAACAACAGCGGTAAAAAGTAATGGCGGCGAATTTGAATCTGCGTCATCGCGGCGCGCGTACGCACACACACACAATCTAGCTGATACAATGTGTGGTAAAATTTGTTTTTCACAGACTAAAAATAACAAATCTATTCGCGATCTGTTTTTAAAGGAGGTTACTACCAAGCCTTGCTCTATTGCTTATTGGGCTAAATTTGTTAGAAACTCTAAGTGGGAAAGTGTTTGGTTATTGCCTCATAAGTTTTTCGTTACAAACCAGGTAAAATAAATTTCTTTCAAAATTATTCATAAATTTTATCCTGTTAAACATTTTCTTAGTAAATTTAAGAAGGATATTGATGTTTTCTGTTCTTTTTGCTCTTTGCAATTGGAAACTGTATCTCACGTCTTTTGGCACTGTAGTTTTGTTAAAAAGCTGTGGTATGACGTCTCTGTGTTAATCACAGAAAAGGTGCTCTCTAATTTTATTTTGCTTTTTGAAAATGTAGTTTTTGGATATTTTACTCAGGATAATGTGAATAACGAAGCCTTTGTTATTAATCTGTTTATTCTTTTAGTTAAGTTTCACATCCATAAGTGTAAATTTTCTAACAGAAAACCCTGTTTTACATTGTTTTTTAAAGAATTGGAAAATTACTTTTGTACTATTCAAAGTTGCACTAATAGAAAGGCTATTAAAACTGTCCGTTTATGTTCTGTCTTCAAAATATTTGAGTAATGTAAAGGTCTTGCCTTTTTTGTTTGTTTGTTTGTTTGTTTGTTTGTTTTTTTGTTGTTTTTTTCTTTATTTCCCTGGCTTTATATTGTCTGCTGTATTGTTCTGTAAATGTTGTTTAAGGCATAATAAAAAAAATAAAAATAAAAATAAATAATAAAACACACACACACAAAGCTGTGCAGCAACCATAGACTGTAAAAAATAGGCAGCAACGGAGATTTGGAAAAATATTAATAAAATATACATGAAATTATGGGAGAATAAGACAATGAAATAATGATCAAAATGAGCATCTATTTACAAGACAAGATTAAAAGACTAGCCTATGAAATAAAAAATAATTCAATACAGGCCTATTGTAGCCTATGTAGGGTACTGTATGTGCAAATACTATTATTTAACCTTAAAAAACTCATTTTAACCCCCACATGCTTAATAATCTGTAAGGAAACGTACTCGGTTACTAACGTAACCTCGGTTCTCTCTAGAGAGGAAACGAGTACTGCGTAAATCTTACGCTAGGGGAAATCTCTTTTCCGCGAGATACTGAAGCCAAAAAATTATCCTTAATTTTGAAATAATGTAAAACGCGTTGCGGCAGCATGCAGACATAGGCGAGACAGCTCGCGCGCCTATTGGCTGCCCTGCGGCAACTGCAGCAGCCTATCGATAAGGCCCTATCGTGACGTCATCACCAATGGGGGCGCTTCGCGCCCCATACGTCACGTCCCGCCGAAACGGGCGTGGCCTGGGGCTATAAATATAGCATCGAAAGGCTAGCTTACCGGTTTTTCATCGCCGGAGCGAACCGGAGCGTGCGCAGGCACGGCAAGATACGCAGTACTCGTTTCCTCTCTAGAGAGAACCGAGGTTACGTTAGTAACCGAGTACGTTCTCTTACGAGAGGTACTCTCGTACTGCGTAAATCTTACGCTAGGGGAAACAGTGTAAAACGCCGTGCATGCTATGATCCAGCACCAAAGTCCCAAGGGCAGGTGCCCGGGCTCATGTAGTACATGATCATAAGTGACTCACAGAGAGCCCAGGAAGAGTGGCTAGAATAGCATCATTCCTGTAATGCAGCATCCTATAAGAACAGTTATAGTGATGGTATTTACTCAGTCAGGGCGACCCCGGCCTGGACTGATGAATATAGTGGGTCTTACACATTGCCCATAGAGCTGCGCGATCTAAACGAGCGTTGCTCGCGCTATTTCGGTATTCTGGGCCGGACGTACTCGGGGCAGACAGTACCGATTTTTAGACTGAAAGCAGCTTAGCTTGCAGAGCGGGAACCTCTAGGTTATAAAACCTTATAAATGTAGACGGGGAGGCCCAGCCTGCCGCCATACAGATATCTTGCAAGGCAATCCCACTAGACCAAGCCCACGACGAGGCCACGCCTCTCGTGGAGTGCGCTCTGACACCTAATGGGCACTGCAAGCCCCTAGAGGTGTAAGCCAGCGCTATAGCATCGACTATCCATCTGGATAGGCTCTGTTTCGAAACGGCGAGTCCCTTAGAACGTCCGTAGAGTGAAACAAAGAGCTGCTCCGTCTGTCTGAAAACAGACGTGCGGGACACATAAGCCCTTAGCGCCCTGACTGGGCAAAGGAAGCTGGCGTCCTTCTCCTCGTTAGAGACCGGCAGGGCAGACAGGGAAATTACCTGGGCCCTGAACGGTGTATTGAGGGATTTAGGGACGTACCCGTGCCTTGGTTTGAGTATGACTTTCGAGTCATTTGGCCCAAACTCCATACACGTCGCGCTCACTGAGAGCGCTTGTAAGTCCCCTATGCGCTTCACTGAAGCGAGAGCCAGAAGAAACACCGTTTTGAAAGACAAGTGTTTGATATCTACTGACTGGATAGGCTCAAATGGGGCACCCTTCATGGCCTCCAAGACCGTAGAAAGGTCCCATATGGGGACTGAGGGAGGTCTGGGAGGATTTAACCTCTTAGCTCCTCTAAGGAACCGAATGACCAGATCGTTCCTTCCTAGTGACTGACCAAGCGTTGGTTTGGAAAACGCTGCTATAGCCGCCACATAGACTTTGAGCGTGGATGGGGCTCTGCCTTCATCCAGTAGCTCTTGTAGGAAGGAGAGAACCTCCGTCACTCCACAGTCCAGGGGTGAAAAGCCGCGTGCTGTGCACCAGCTGGAGAACACTGACCATTTTGAGGAATAGAGCCGTCTCGTAGAGGGAGCTCTAGCCTGCATGATCGTGTTTAACACTCCCTCTGGGATATCAGAGGGTACCCGTTGATGGCCCACGCATGTAGGGACCAAAGCTCCCTCCTCACTGGTATTGGCCATGGGGCAGTGCTCGTCAGCTGCATAAGAACTGGGAACCAAGCCTGGTTCTTCCAGAACGGAGCAACCAGTAACACTGAGCATCTGCTTTCCCTGATCCGCTCTAATACCTGAGGTAGGAGCGTGATGGGGGGAAAGGCATAGAGCGGGCAGCGGGGCCAGACGTGGGCCAGCGCATCCCTGCTCTTTGAGAAAAATTCCGGGCAGTGAGCGTTTTCTTGAGACGCAAACAGGTCTATCTTTGCTCTGCCGAATGTCTGCCACAGCAGTTGAACTGTCTGCGGATGCAGTGACCATTCTCCTGCTGGAACATTGTTCCTGGACAGTCTGTCTGGTCCCACATTCAGGTGGCCAGGCACATGCGCTGCTCTGAGCGAGCGCAAATTGTGCTGAGCCCATACCAGGAGGCGTTTCGCTAACCTGTATAGGTTTCGGGATGTGATGCCTCCCTGGCGATTTATGTAGGCTACCACTGACATGTTGTCCGAGCGGACCAAGACGTGGTGTCCTGCTATTTGGGGACGAAAGCGCCTCAGCGCGTTGTCGACTGCCATCATTTACATTTACATTTACATTTAGTCATTTAGCAGACGCCCTTATCCAAAGCGACTTACAAATTAGGACTAAGTTCAGCGAGTCATCATAAAGAGGCAAAAGCAACAACAACGCAGGAAGTGCTCAAAATACGAAGTTCAGGTATTATTCAGAGTAGCATAAGCCTGATAAGTGATGTTTCAAAGGGAAAGGATTTTTTTTTTTTTTTTTTTTTTTTTTTTGACTATTTCCAGGCAGTTTATGTGCAGAAGCTTTTCCCGTTCTGACCACTGGCCGAAAAACGGTCTGCCCTCGAGCAGTGCTCCCCATCCCGAGGTGGAGGCGTCCGTGGACACCACCTTCACACTCGAGGAAGTCCCCAGGCTTACACCTGACTGGTACCAGTCGGTCGCTCTCCAGGGTATCAGTGCTGAGACGCATTTCTGATCGACCTTGAGACGAAAGAGACCTGAAGTCCATGCTCGACGCGGTACTCGCGCTTGTAGCCAGAACTGCAGTGGGCGCATGCGAAGCAGACCCAGCTGGAGAACTGTGGATGCTGCTGCCATGAGACCGAGCATCCTTTGAAACTTCTTTAGCGGGACTATAGTGCCGCGGCGGAAGGTTTCTGTCATGCGCTGAATAGTCAATCTGCGCTGTAGCGATATTTGAGCTGTCATTGACAGCGAGTCCAGTTCTGTGCCCAGAAAAGATATTCTCTGACTGGGAGACAGTGAACTTTTCGCCCAGTTGACTTTGAGACCCAGATTCTCGAGATGTTCGAGTAAAATGGTTCTGTGTTCTATGAGCTCCGTATGTGACTGAGCTAGAACCAGCCAATCGTCCAAGTAGTTCAAAACTCGCATTCCCCGAAGTTTCAGGGGAGCGAGGGCTGCGTCCATGCACTTCGTGAATGTACGGGGTGCTAGGGACAGGCCAAACGGTAGGACTGTGTATTGATAAGCCTGGCCCTCGAAGGCGAATCTCAAAAATCGCCTGTGACGTGACGCTATTTGTATTTGGAAATACGCGTCTTTCAGATCTATTGACACAAACCAGTCCCCGTGGCGAATTTGCGCGAGGATTTTCTTGGTTGTGAGCATTCTGAACCGGCGTTTTGAAAGCGCTACGTTCAGTTGTCTTAGATCTAGAATGGGTCTGAGACCCCCGTCTTTTTTCGGAACCAGAAAATATCTGCTGTATAGCCCCCCTTCGCTCTGAGCTTGAGATAAAGGCTCTATTGCCCCTTTGCTCAACAGTTTCGCAATTTCGGTACGAAGTACACTTGCTACTTCCTTTTCTACCGTGGTTTCGACTCGCACCGCACAACGGCGGGGACGTCGAGCGAACTGTAGCGAATAGCCTCTTTCTATAATGTTCAGCACCCATTCTGATACACCGGGAAGCTTTGCCCACGCATGTGCATGCATAGCTAAGGGTTGAATGAGATCGGAGCTCTGGTCGTGACATAGTGGCGACCGGGGAGCTTCGGTATGCTGTATTATAGACACCGCATTTGCAGCGCTCGAGGCGGGGAGTGTTTTGATCACAGCGGGCGGTTCGCCCGCGCTCGGCTCTCTCACGGCAGGTAGCTGAGAGACGGCGAGCGTGGGGGAAACCGAGGGATTCGTCATGTCTGTGAGTGAATGTGGGCGCAGGACAGCGGGCACATTTGCACTGAAAACACCATCGACCTGAGTCGGTTGTATGTGTGTTGGTTTCGTTTTTACAGAAACCGAGAGACATGCAGCGTGTAGTGTTTGTGGGCACTGGGACGTGGGCACGTTCACTACATTCTGTGCGCAATCGACATGAGTCGATTTTATGTGCGCGAGCCCTGTGGGGCGGGCTGTGTCTGTGTGTAGGAATGGGCACTGGGCAGTGGGCATTTTTACTACACTCATAACACCGTCGGCCGTGGCCGGAATACCAGAAAATACGCTCTTTACAGGATTTATCTGGGTCGCCGTGAAAACGGCGTTTGTGTACAGGCAAGCGGGTAATGTAACCGACTTGTTTACTGTAGAGTACACTGGAACAGTCGCATGTAATGGAACTGGACGAGCGGGAAGTTTTGGTGGAAACCCGGCCGCAGCGGGGCTTGAACACCGTCGTTTTCCTAAGCTGGCTAGGAAGACTTTGAGGCCTCGGGCTTCATCTCAACCTTCGGCCGAGTCCCACGCTGTGGGGGGCGGCGGCCGGCAGAGCGAGAGCGTGGTCTCTGGTCCCGGGCCTGTCGACGCTGTGAAGCGGCGGCGGGGGGCGGTGGCTGCGAGCTGCGAGCAGACGGCTGTTTAGAGCGGCCTGATGCGGAGCTAGAGCGCTTTGGCAAAAAGTGCTTCATGGCCTGCGACGTCTTTTGTACCTCAGCGAATCTGTCCGCGAAATCTTTGACGGACGATCCAAAGAGGCCAGTAGCAGAAACGGGGGCGTCGAGGAACACAGAGCGCTCCGAGTCCGGCATTTCTGAAAGCGTCAGCCAGAGGTGTCTCTCAGCAACGGTGAGAGAGGCCATGTTCCGCCCTATGGCCTGTGCAGCGGATTTCGTAGCGCGGAGAGCGAGGTCCGTAGCGCTCCTTAAATCCGCCACGTTGACTGCTTCCGTGCCTTCCTCGTCCAGCTTTCGGAGAAGGTTAGCTTGGAAGATCTGGAGAGTGGCCATAGTGTGTAGCGCTGATGCAGCCTGCCCAGCGGCGGTGTAAGCGCGACTGTGCAGGGTGGAAGTAGCGCGGCAGGCTTTTGAAGGTAGCGCCGTCTTAGTCCGCCGTCCAGCAGAGGGCGGGCAAAGATGGGCTGCTACTGCCTCCTCCACTAGAGGGAGAGCGAGGTATCTTCTGTCTTTGGCACCGTCCACCACGGAGAATGCCGCCGAAGCAGAGGAACGTAGCCTGGCTGAAAAAGGGGCGCTCCAAGACTTTGCCAGTTCTTCATGAAGCTCAGGAAGAAACGGGGCGGGTCTTGAGGGCGTGGAAACGCGGTCCCCTTGCAGAAAACAGCCGTCCAGACGGTTGCGTGTAGGCTCGGCGGGCGCGGACCACTCGAGGCCGAGGCTCTCTGTGGCCTGTGTGAGCAGACGCATCAGCTCAGCTTCAATGCTGGCCCGTTTTCCTGACGACTCGCGGGCAGAAGAAGGGGCGAGGTCCACAGAGCTCGCCCAATCCTCGCTGTCCGAAGCCAGGATAGAGCAGTTGTCCTCCTCGAAAACTGCCGCTTCTTCCTTGTCATCTCCGGCGGAAGCGGCGGCCAGCGGCGGCCACTGTCCGGGAGTGAGAGACTCGAGAGAAGCAGACGGCGAAGCTGGCAGGCGCACCGGCGAGCTTTTCTCGGTGGGAGGCTCAGGGATCCGCTGAGCACGGCGCTTTTTACGGCGCGGCGTCGAAGCGGGAGGTGCAGGCTCGTGGAAAGTTGCCATGCGAGTCCTCAGAGTCGCCATAGGCATAAGCTCGCAGTGAGGGCATCCGCCGTCAGCGAGCGCTAGAGCCGCATGTCCTTCACCCAGGCAGGAAACGCAGATGACATGGCGGTCCCCGTCGCTGAGTGGGGCTCGGCACGAGCCACAGGATGGACGAGACATCTTGAAAAAGACGCTCTGCTCTTTTAGAGAAGGAGTGTGAGTCGCGGCGGCGAACACACACAATGCAATAAAAGGATATAACGCCGGATAGCGTAGCAGGAACGGTGGTTGAAGGCGGCGCGGCCAGCGACTCCAGGTACCGAACTCGTCCCGCTGAAATGCTGTTTCCACGGCGCGGCTTCTTCTCTCTGGATCCAGCGATGCGTGAGCTCCGCTGAAGAGATGAAAAATCGGTAAGCTAGCCTTTCGATGCTATATTTATAGCCCCAGGCCACGCCCGTTTCGGCGGGACGTGACGTATGGGGCGCGAAGCGCCCCCATTGGTGATGACGTCACGATAGGGCCTTATCGATAGGCTGCTGCAGTTGCCGCAGGGCAGCCAATAGGCGCGCGAGCTGTCTCGCCTATGTCTGCATGCTGCCGCAACGCGTTTTACATTATTTCAAAATTAAGGATAATTTTTTGGCTTCAGTATCTCGCGGAAAAGAGATTTCCCCTAGCGTAAGATTTACGCAGTACGAGAGTACCTCTCGTAAGAGAACTAAAGTTTGCAGGACTGCGGCCCTCCAGGAACTTTTGCACCCCTGGCCTGAAGCAACTGTGATGTGTGAACTGGTGTGAAGTTTACCATTTAACTTCCTGTGAGCCGACTAGAAGTGTATCAAGTGCTCATGTTATGCTATTTTAAGGTTTCTCATTTAGTTTTGGATTCTTCGTAACAGGATTTGAGACTGGAATTGCTGCGGCAGTTCATAATCAAATAATTATTTAGGAAAAGAAAACTTTTTTTATCATGAATTTTGGTCTTTAAAACTTTGCAAACCTTTTACATTCACAAGCTATATACACATGCACTGCATTAAAGGTAATATTCACATTTTGTCTTACGTTTATATCCACATGTTCTATTCCATTTTCTCTTATCTTTTCAGTAACAATGGTCACAATAAAATCACACTGGCAAACATTCAGAGTCAACTATGATGAAAAAAGATTTTAACTGAAACTTTAAACTCTTCTCAGGAGTCATCTGTAATTTCAGGAATAGTTCCAGACAGCAATGCTGGACTGATTCAAGGAATCAGAAATAAATATAAAATATTTTCTTTATCTCATCAAATTTTAACCCCAGGTAACTCCACTGAAGAGAGAGAGAGAGAGGTCACTTCTCCTAAGTGGACTAAAGTTCTTCTGATTGTTCTGGGTTTCTCTCTTGTGTTTGCTCTCGGAGGTCTCTGCACTCTCTGGGTGATTTGTAAGTATAACTGATACTAGATCTCTGCTCTTTTCAGGGTTGTATTGACTGAGTTACTGTATGCAATTCTATACTTGACCTAACACACGTAGCATTATTAGACACACAATGTGAAATCATACTTCTCAGCAAAGATGTTTTATTAGGCAAGTGTTGTCAAACAAATCTCCATATTGAATGTGTAAACTACCATTAATTAAGCCTGAAGACTTAATTTACAAACTGAGTGCTTTCAACACTTTCAGTCTTAAGTGTGCATTATGTGGACTTTCCTCAAAAACACATTTTCCTCTGCTGCTTTTGTCTTTAATCAGATAATCATAAGCTTGCTGATTTCGAATCACTGAATGAGCACATCATGGTTTCAAAGACACTGGCGGCTCAAGAGATCAACAGCACAGGTGAGAAAACTATATTTAATAAACGGTAGAGCACAGACATGTTTCATTAACAGTGTTGAGTGTTTATTGAACTCACCATGTGAGAAACTTTACCTGCTTGTTCTCCTGTTGTCTTTTCACCAGCCATGAAAAAAAAGTTGAATGATCTTACAGCCAAACTTAGGCTGTCCTTTTACGCTGATGGTGAGTGTCAGTTTACAAGCGACACAAAGTGTGAATATTTCTGCACAGGAACCAGTTTGATTAACTTTATGATCTAAATAATGGAAGGTGTAATTTACTTTTTAATTCATTAATCTCTTTGTAATCTCTCTGTGAATGGCTGGATAGCTTTTTGTGGAAAGCTGTATTTATTCAGCTGTGATAAACTGAACTGGACAAGCAGTCGAGATGTCTGTGTTTCAGAAGGAGCCGATCTGGTGACCATAACCAGCCAATCAGAACGGGCAAGTGAGATCAATTAGAAATGAATACATTTTGATCACACAAATAAAACAAAGCTTTAAAAGGGTTTCTATTAACCTATAAATGTACCTTCACATATACCAAAAAAACGTATTGTACACTTTCACGCATGTTTATTTTCTCCATTAGGATTTTCTGAGGTCTAAAATTAAAGAGACGCACTGGATTGGTCTCAATGATCTGGACACTGAAGGACACTGGGTTTGGGTGAATAACCAAACTCTCAATGACACCAGAGTACAGTAAGAAATCTGCATGTGTAATCATGTCTAGGAATGTTAATCAATATACAAATATACAGTTGTTTTCTAAAAATATTATTGCAAGTGTATTATTGCTTGTTTGTCTCTTAAAGGTTCTGGTTCAGCGGGAATCCAAAACAACCTAATAACCGGAGACAACATGATCCGTCTGGAGAGAATTGCGCTGCTCTGGGAAATGTGAATACCAACTTAGACTCTTGGTTTGATGCTTCTTGTAGAACACTGAAAAAATTTATCTGTGAAAGGGAATATTAATAATCCTCCATCAGTGGTACTGCATGTTATTAAAGAGGTCTAACATGTAAATGCACAGAAAAAATTATTGTCTGCAAATTTCAGTTTTTTTTTTGTGTAATGGTGCCCAATTTTAGTCCAAAAATATTGTTCATGAAACTGTGCTGCGGTCAGCAGGTGGAAGCCTTGCAGTTCTTCTTGGAATAAAAAGTATTTATTAGAATAACCAAGTGCTTAAGTAGCCTACAAATAAGAGTGTATATGGACAATATCTCTTTTGTTTATGTATCTAAAATAACTGCAAAAAAAGAAAGGTTCTGTCTTATAAGGAATTTTGTGTTGAAATGTATTCTCAGTTTCCATTGTCTGATTTTCTTTCCTGTGTTTCTGTTTCTTTGATTACCGCGTTAGTTCCTGTGGTTACGTCATCAGACACACCTGTAGTTAATCATGCTTGATTTCCTTGTGTATTCAAACTCTTGTGCTTCGGTCATGTTTTGTTAGTTGTCGTTTGCTCTTATGGTGTTCAGTCGTGGGGTGCCTGGATGTCCTGGATGTCCCGGTTTTGCCCTTTGTGTTCGTGTGGACTATTTGCCTCTTTCCCGGTCTGGATTATCTGTTTTTTTTTTTCTTTTGCTATTAAAGTTGTGCACACTTGGGTTCTCTCTCTGCCTCGTCTCTACAAACCCATTACAGACACATTAAATATCTCAGCTGTATCACACAGGTACTTTAACTCGACAATAGCATACACAATTAAATTAATTACCAATAAGGCTTTAATTTGCTCTGAATGCCTGTATATACAGGTTACTATATACAGGTTCATATTTAATATGAATAATGCATAATGTATAATTAATTCTAAAGTGAAGATCATGGTAATGCACTAGCAATGACTCTCCTGTTAAAGATGATACTCCTATTAAAGACTGAATTCATTGTAAACTTTTGAGTTTTTTTGTAAGGTTTTGGATAGTAATTCTATCCTGGTAAATAAGGAAGGGTGGATTTAGTAACACTTGAGTCATTACTATTGGGTTACCAGGATCTTCACTTCAGATTACTGATCCAAATAATTAGTAGTTCCTTTAGAAAGTTGAGTCATTACTATCCAAAAGGAATATAATGTAAACTTAGAAAGCAATGCAAGTCACTTTGAATAAAAGCATCTGTCAAATGCATGAATGTAAAAATGGTTCTTGCACCTTGATATTTGTCTATGAATTATATGTTGTCGTTTTAAATCCCCAAAAACCTGTAGATGAACAACAATCTCATCAGCAAATATCCATATTGTTCAAATAAAAAAACAGAAGCCAAAATAGGGACATATAAAATAAATTTTATTATCCATTTTCTGAATTTCTACACTGTAGTGGCTTCTATATAGACACCATCATCAGGAAAGACTGCCGGACACCGATGCAACATAACAACTGTCTGCTGTGTGTCCCAGCTTCAATATATAATTATTGTATGGAAAAAAAACAAGAAAAAAAGGAAGAAAAAAAAAAGAAACCTAGTTTAGTCTCTCTTTAGTTTGTTTACACAACATAAAACTGTGGCCCAGGGCAGAGAGAGCGAGAGTGTGTGTGTGTGTTCAGGGCTGCGCACCGGCGGCTGCAGGAACCTGTGTGGCGAGAGCACTGGGAGACGAGATGACCGGAGAGCCGGCGATGTTGGCCATCGGCTGGGACGAGGACATGGATGTGACGCCTCCTACAGGCAAACAAACACACTCAGCATTTAGAAGCAAACACACTTGCAATGCGTCAAGGATCAGCTGACACTCTTGACCCCTTGAAGACCTGCAGACAGGGTCCGAAATTAACTTTTTGGCTCACCTGCCACGGGGACTGGTAGATGAAAAAAATCCACCAGCCAAGCATATTTTTTACCGGCCAAAATAATAAACAGCCTTTTTTTTGTCACATATACATTCATTTCAGTACTTTTAATTTAGATAATAAGGTAGGCCTATTATGTTGAATACAAACATCAAAAATTGTCCAGAGCAAAATTTGAAATGTATAATAAAAAAAATAAAAAAATAATAATAATAATAATAATAAATATAAATATATATATATATATATATATATATATAGATCAAAATGTGAGAAATATATGAAATATTATCATTGGGGTGAAATAAAAAAATTTTTTGTCAGTTTTGTTACCTGACTCATGTGGAAGGGAAGGAAGAACGTACTCGGTTACTTTAACCTCGATTCCCTGAGAGATAAGGGAACGAGTATTGCGTTGCGAACGCTATGAGAAAACTCCTTTTCTCGAGAAAAGAACGACCATGGTGTGTAAAGCAGAATCAGCCTGGCCAGCGGCGGAGTTGCACGATCCGCGAGTGCTGAAGACGTTGAACGCACGGCTTTGATGGGTGCGCAGGAGGACACAAATGGGCGGCGACCGCTTCTTCCAGTGGCGGGAGCTTTTTCCTCAGCGCCGTCAACAGATAGAGCGTTAACTGTACGTACACACCGCCGCCGACTTGAGCTGCAAAGAAGCTCTGGCCGTCCTGTCAAGGACGCTTGTCAAAAAGTACGGGGAAGCTTGACGCTTGGCCGCTCTGAATAGTGTGTGTGCGCGCGGCCGGGGCTCTCTCTCTCTGCTCGTTCTTAGAGGCAGAAGAGAGCGTGCGCGCTTAAAATTTCATATTTTGGTATGAACATTCACCCACCAGTGTGGCGGATAGCCTTTTGAGATTTACTCGCCAAACAGAAAATCTACCCGCATTTGGCGCTTGGCGGGTGTTAATTTCGGACCCTGCCTGCAGATCAATGCCTTTTAGTAACGTCGTGTTTCTCATAAACACAGACAAATACTTTTGTATTCTTAATTATAGTTTGTGATTCTCAATTCAATAAGCATGATCCCCGGAGGGAGTCACATGACTGACCTGTGATCATACTGGACGTGCTGACAGGAGTGGATCCAGCGGACAGTCCTGAAGTGGAGCCCATCCTCGCCTGGTCCTTCACAATGGGATCTGACACAAGACATAATAATAATTTGTTACATTTATATAGCGCTTATCTGGGTACTCAAAGCGCTTCACATATGGGCACAGTGATGAAACACATGATGCCATCAATAGAGTACATAAGCCTTTTATTTTTAGCCTTTTATGAGCGAGCAAATCCTATGTCCACATTACAACCGCTTTAGTTCCTACAGAGACATTGTTCACACTTCTCAATCATTTCATCACATAACTGACGTAAATGTCAACTTTGCAATCAAGGTGTTTTTGAATCAGATTGGGATATTGGTTCAGCTTCCGTGGCTATTTATAGGTTTAAGAGATCCTAGACTCTGGCATGAGGAGCACAGCAGTTGATCTTCATAGTGTCTGTAGATGAAGACACTCACAGAAATAAGGGTGCTCCATGGCCTCACGGGCGGTGAGGCGAGCTTGGTGGTCGTAGCGCAACAGTTTGTCCAGGAAGTCCAACGCTTCGGTACTGACCAGGTGCTGGTTCTCACTGTGGACAAACCGTTCCCACCTTTTCCGGGAATGTCTGGAGAGAGAGAGAGAGGATTACCAATGAAAGAGAGATAGTAAAACCCTTAAAGTGAGGTCAAAGAATGGATAAACAATTACACATCTCAACGTACCTTCCCAAAATGTCGTTGAACCGTGGGTCGAGCTCAATGTTGTATTTGTCGATGTAGTCGTAGAGGTCCTCTGTGCCCAGGACTTTGGCAATCCGTACAAGCTGGACAAAGACACAGTACTGGTTAAAGACAGCAGAGGGCAGCAGACACACATCCAACAGATCAAACCAGCTGACAACTGAGCATTACACTGGTTCCCTCCACACAATAAACTTTTCCATTGGCTGTTGGATTATTGCAGAAAATAAGTTCTGTAACCACCAAAAGTTTATTATTCTTGCCTGTTTTATTCATCATGACAACCTTCACAAATTGAGATAACTTTTGTAAATTTTGAAGCATAAATTCAGAATAGTTTGCAAGTATGTGATTGTGAACATAAAGCTGTGAAAGCAGACTTTTCCAATTTAGCCAGTTGTTGATTTTTTTAAACACAAGGGGGAATTAGTGATGTATTTTATGTTATAAAATAAAATGTGAAAATATCTTGAGCTTGTGTTCACCAGAAACCTTATTTTAAGCGTTTAACCACAAATCCATTCAAAAGCCCAATTGACTTCAGAACGTAGACCGGAAGTGCTGAAATGCACTCGCTTTCAGGGTTTGGCCTACAAAGAAAATTATATACTTATAATATAATCAATATAATTATAATTTTATATATAGTTATATAATTTCTATATAATAGTGTATTTTAGGGCTGCAACTAATGATTATTTTGATAATCGATTAATCTGTCGATTATACAGACTCTACTAATCAAATTCATTGTCCATTAATTACATTATTGATAATGGCCGATTTGATCAATTAGTTGTTGCAGCCCTACCAAAATTCAAATACTTATGAGTATGCAAAGTATGTACTGCACTTTAATTTATAGACAGATAGTAGGACACTGGGAGAAACTATAACATCATCTTGATAACATCGGAAAGCGGTCACAAATCTTTCTATTTGCGAACACAAGGGATTGTGGGAAATATTAGAGCACAAAATACTCAAATGTACATATTTCAAAAACATTCCACCATCCAAGCACATCGTCTTCCATGCTATGATCTGAGGTCAGTGTTGGGTTAAGTTTCACTAAAAAAGTCATTAATTACTAGATACTAATTACATCTTCAACAGTGTAATTAAATTACTATACCAATTACTCTCTCTGAAAAGAATTGGATTACTAATTACTTTCTAAATCCCATATCAACCTCGACCAGATGAACAATACAAGGACAGACAATAATCTGCTCTTTTAATTCTTTCAAATAAACAATATACAATTGCATAAATTAATCTTGAACTGACCAACGTGTGTAAAGGATGAAATTTACATTAAAAACGCATTTAACATTAAATTTTGATGTTAAATCCACTATTGTTTTATATAGAATTGTTCTAGTCTATACAGTATATAATGCAATTACATCAGAAGTAACTAATTAAACTACAGAATTAAGAGTAATCCCTTACTTTACTTTTTCAAGGGAAAGTAATTGGACCACTTGGTAATTAATTACACCCAACAATGTTTGAGGCAAATTAATTCTAATAATATTTTGTGATTACGCCACCAGGGTTCATACACATTTTAACCAATACTTTTCGGCACATTTCCATGACTTTGTATTCCTGAAAATGTCAGTCGGCATTAGAGCTGACACAGAAGCGGCATCAAAACTGGCATTAGCCTACTATATTTACACTTCATTTACAATTGCATAAATAAAGCTATTCAATAGGCTATTTAAATGAAATGATTTATAATTTTAACGTTTTAATTAAAAGATACTTTAAATATGAAACTAAACCCACCAGTAGGTGGCGGCAAGTCACTTAAGTCTTAATAAGAGAGTTGTTGGAGTCATTTATTCAACCGATTCGTTCAAACGGCTGATTCATTCAGAAAAACAAGTGATTGTTCATTGAATCGTTAAAATGATTCGTTCAAAACACGGATTTCATTAAATAAATGTAAAAAAATCATCGATGTCTGTTGGACTACGGCTTCATTATAAAATTCTCGTCGGCGATATAAAGTGAAAATTGACATTGTGTCCAAAAAGTAACTCACAATGTTAACTTTATTGTTAATTTAACTGTTCTATAACATTAAGCACATTTGAAATTGTGCACAGGAAAACGGCACTCTTGCTCATGTGATATTCTAATATGACAACATAATATGATACAAATATAAGACAAAAACTCATTTGGGGACATCTATAACTGCACTGATAGATCACGCAGTGAAAGCAAGCATGAGAGACAAACGCGATGTCAGCTCGCACTCGCAGTGCCTCGTACATAGTTAAAACAATGATTACAATATCATCATAGTTCATAGACAATATCGCACACTCCTAAGCACATAAAGAATGAACTTACAATTGAACTGACATTTACTCGTTTTCTTCTGTCCTCTCGCGTGCAGGAGACATACGTAGGCTATTCTATGTATCTTTTCACATGCGGCCAGAGCTGCAATCCTCTTTCCGCTACATTCTCGACCCACCGGTGCTTGCAAAACCTTAGCATGCTCGTGCCACTTTCCTGGCATTTCAATTAAGTTTCTGTAAGCACCGACTTCGCCTCAGGTGGGGTTAACATCGCAACAAGTGAGTGAATCGGAAGTGAACTGAACGTTATGCCGCCCGAATAAGGACGTTAAGACAACGCGAAATAGGCCAATTTTTTTTATTAAACAGTTTTTGTATTAATCACATATTATGCTGTGTCAAAAAAATTAAATTCCATGACTTTTCCAAAACTTTCTGGGTCTTTTTATTTTTTCAAAACCTTTCCAGGCCTGGAATTTGCATTTTTCAAATTCCATAACTTTTCCAGGTTTTTTCAAAACGTACGAACCCTGCGCCACAAACATCAGTCACTATAAAGTGCCAAGACAACAATGAATATTTGAAAAGGCCTAGAAGCAGGAGGTCTCACCTGATCATAGTTGTCGTGTCCGTGGAAAAAAGGCTCTTTCCGGAAGATCATACTCGCCAACATGCAGCCTAAGCTCCACATGTCTAAACTGTAGTCGTACATCTGAGGGACGAAACCAACATGAGCGTCAAAAAGCAGCAAAACAAAACAGACGACTTCATGTTACACTGTTTCTGTATGTGCGTGTTTATTCAACAGATGCTTTTGTCTTGTTTGCATCTGGTCTCACCTGATAGTCCACCAGCAGTTCAGGTCCTTTGAAATATCGAGACGCCACCCTGACGTTGTACTCCTGACTGGGGTGATAAAACTCCGCTAAACCCCAGTCTATCAGACGCAGCTAAACAAGAAAACACACCATCAGACAAGAGTCAGATGTGAACTCAGTCAACAGGGGAATAATTAATGATTCAAATCACAATTAGTGATTCACTCAGCATCTCATAGGAGTGTCCCTGATGATGCAGGAAACTTGCAAAATTGTAGACCTTTTAAATTTGATCTAGCTTAAAGTAATGTGCTTGATGTCACAGCAACAAACAAAGCTTCTCTTTTACTACAGCAATCTCTGGTGTGTGATTGGTGCACGCAAGCGAGCTCGTCGTCATTCAGCCAATCAGACGTGTGGAGTGAGATGGCGTAACACCAAGGCTGACGCGAGCGGGAAGTACCTTTCTGTGTTCATGGTCGATCATTACGTTGTGTGGCTTCACATCTCTGTGCATGATTCCCATACTGTGGCAGTAGTCCAACGCCTGAGAGAGAGACAGGGAGAGAGAACCACACTTAAACTCAAGGCTTCTCACGCCTTTTCACTAATAAATCATTATTTAATCGTTTGTGATTAATGGATTACTTATTTTTTTAACTAAAAAAAAACATGATAGCTGATTAAATATATGTATATTCAAAATATTGTATTATTTTATTTAATATATTTTTTAAATAAAATTCATCTACAATAAAATGTATCTCAATTTAAATTTACATAAGCAAAATTTAAGATTATTTTAAAAGATTGAATATTAAAACATTAGAGAACATTCAAATTTTATCTTGTAAAATCACCCAAAGAAAAGCTGTATATTATATATTAATCACAATGCAATGTCTTCTATGCGTTTAAAAATCCCCATATATAATATTTAATTTGGCAAGGACGAGGTAAATTAATCAAAATTGACAAGATTTCTATTTCAAATAAATGCTGTTCTTTTAAACTTTTTGTTCATCAAAGAATCCTTTTGGCAGCAGCACAACTGTTTTCAACACTGATAATAATCATTTATGTTTCTTGAGCCACAAATCATCATATTAGAATGATTTCTGAAGGATCATGTGACACTGAAGACTGGAGTAATGATGCTGAAAATTCAGCTTTGATCACAGGATTAAAGTACATAGAAAATGTCACCATATTATAACAAACAGGAAATTGTTGATCCTAATACAAAAAGGGTCTGGGAATCAAAGACAGCGAGAAACAGAGGGAGGGAAATGCAGCCCGAGTGGTGAAGGTACAGAGGTTAAGCCAGTGGACAGATGCTCTTTCTGCTGCAGTGACGCAGTTTTACCTGATCCAGATTAACACACCTGAACCCATGAACTCCAGGATTCCCACACAACTGACTAACAGCACATCTATATGAACAACATACTAAAACTGCAGCAATAAGATCTGGGGAGAGTTTGAAACCGATTGGGAAAATACAGGTACAGTAAAAATGGTATAAACAAAACTAATAATTAGGTACAAGTGGCCACAGACTTGAGATAATCTGGAGTTTCTGTGAAGAGCTTTAAGATGATATCTGAAGGAACTCACCTTTAGGATCTCGTACATGTAGAACCGAATGTCGTAGTCTGATAGCGTTTGATACAATTGCTGCACGACAGAACAAGCGGATGGTTGAGTTTAATCGAACTGATTTTTTTGTCTCACATTTTTGGTGCTAGAATTGATTTAGCAGGAAGTAGAACTGATTTACCTTGAAGTCTGTGTTGTTCACATGTTCAAATACCAGTGCTGGGGTTCGAGACTTGAGGGAGAAACACAAGAGACTTCAGTCAAAGACGCATTTGAAACGTCACTCTCAACAATACAGAACATTTTCATATCAAACATCATCTTCAAGAAATCCAACTGACCACTGGATCCTTGACAATGTCTAGAAGTGTGATGATGTTGGGGCCGCCTCTCAAATTCTCCAAAATTTTGATTTCCCGCTTGATTTTCTTCTTCTTTACTGGCTGCATAATGACAAAACATGCGACAAAATCATTAAAGACCAGATAACACTGCATTTGCAATACATTTAACTTCCATAATGTGTTAAACAGAATATCCAGTGGGAAATAACATAAGGCAGGATTTGATTATATCCATCTGTGTTTGTTTGACTGCACTGACACTATCGGATGAGAACTGAAATGAGCTCAATGATGAACTTTACACAGTTATTGAGCAGAACTGAATCAACACTGAACCAGATTTGAGCTGAATAAATTACACAACTTTTTTAGAGCTACTTTACAGCAGAACTTAAATTTGTATCATATTTGAAAAAAAAAATTGCATCATTGATTCTGTTATTTACCTGTTTATTACTGTGAAGCTTATGACTGGGTTAAAAATATTGATTTCCCGATTTTTTCAAAAATGAAATGGAGAATTTTGAAAAAATGATATGCGCTATATTAAATATTCATTATATTTTTACTTAACCTGTTCCTCAATTTCATATATGTTTGAATAAATCTGTCATTTAAAACAAGTTATGACAGCAAACATTTTAACGAATTGGAGAAGAAACATAATTGTGTCATTAAAAAGTTGTTATTATTATAAAGACTGCCTTATGTGCAATTCAAATCAGTTATTAATTTTAACAGATTTTTTTCCTTTAGAATAATTGACAGTGTACCTGATATATATCCAAATGAATCAATATCGAATCAAATTGAATCGAATCGCAAGCTTGTGAATCGAAATTGAATCAAATTGTGAAATGTGTGTCAATGCCCAGCTCTAGTGAAGCTGCTTTAAAACAATCTATCGTATAAAACCCTAAATAAATAAAGCTGATTTGACTTGATTGGATCATGAAAAGTGGAGAGATTATTGGTAAAAAAAAAAAAATTTCACAACAAACATGTAATTGATTACATCAGAAAAAAAAAGAGCTAATTTTATTGAGAGTAAGAGAAGGTTATTTCACTTTGATAATGGGTTTGAGAAGGGAAGGAACAAGCTGGACTAAGGAAGTAAATAAGCCCAATTTCAATTTCATCTTGTGTTGAAGTACAGATGAGTTTGACGCAAAGACATCTGATATAACCGCGTCTAGACTCAATCTGTGCGGCTTCATCCTCCGTGTCTCCAGGTAGGGGAAGTTCATTATACACGACTGGCTACATTACGGGACAACGGCGCTAATCTTCAAAACTATTTATCACTTAGCTTGAAAAGAAGCTCTCAGCTCGTCGGGTGTTATCGCTAGAATCTAGAGCTTTCTCTGGTTTAGAGGAGGAGGAGGAGGAGGAGGAGGGGGCGAGGAAGGAATTCGACAGGCGCCCGTTCATCTGAACGCCGGCCAGCAGCTTCTGGTTTCGATACCGTCCACTGCCTTCCATAACGTAAACAAGCTTATCTCAGCATACGTTCTTGTCAACGACTCGGAAAATGAAGTCTAAGGGTCTTCCCAACCTGAACCCAACCCGACTTCACCGAACGCCTTTAAAGCTGTCTGGAACAACAACGCTCTTCACCTTGAGTATTTTGACGACTACTTTCTCGTTGTTTGTGATGTTGATGGCTTCAAACACTTCGCTGTACTTTCCTCGGCCGAGTTTCCGCACCAGCTGGTAGTCATCTTGATTCCTGTTGACAAGACCGACAGCTGTTATTACAAGCGCAAATGAAATGCCGATCCAGACAAACAAAAGACATCAGCACTGTATCCCTACAGAGAAATACTTCACACAACCTTCTGCAAACTCTGACCACTGAATGAAAACTAATAAGATACTTAATATTTGATCATTAGCCATGTAAAGTGTTCAACCAAACACCATTAGCTTGCAATTACCACAGTGTTTATGAACAATAAAGTCCTCAAGACCCCTGTGTTCTGTTCAATTCAACTGCATTTAATTGAGATTAAATCTGCCCTAAACACGCAATCGAGAATCAGCGTCACTGCGAGAGAAAGAGCAGATCTTGTGATATATCTCAACACATTACTGCGCTGGCACAATCCTACCGCTTTCAGATTTAGCGAGAGCAATCTGTGAACCTGTTACACTGACTTGTTAAAAAAAAAGCCAACTCAAAAGAACGATTCACTAACAAATCAAACAATCACTATGGATTGTGAGCAAGTTTTACCTTTTTTATTGTCTCTTCTGCTCACCAAGGCTGCATTTATTTGATCAAAAATACAGTAAAAACAGCAAAATTGTGAAATATTATTACAATTTTAAATAACTCTTGTATTGTAATAGATTTTAAAATGTAACTTATTCCTGTGATCAAAGCTGAATTTTCAGCATCATTACTCCAGTCTTCAGTGTCACATGATCCTTCAGAAATCATTCTAATATGCTGATTTGATGCTCAAGAAATATTTTGTATCATTAACAATGTTGAAAACAGCTGTGCCGCTTCATAGTTTTGTGAAAATAATAAAATAATCAGGATTCTTTGATTAATAGAAAGTTCAAAAGAACAGCATTTATTCCAAATAGAAATGTTTTGTAACATAAATGTCTTCACTGTCACTTTTAATGAATTGAATGCACGCTTGCTGAGTAAAAGTATACAAATATATATGTATATATTGCCTCCAAACTTCAGAATGGTACTGTATATTCATTATAGAAATTTCCAGGCTTGGAAAACATTATTAAAACAATCCAATCTTTTCCATGACTGATAACAACCCTGTAATTTACTTCATTTTTGTGATCTTCGACATTCCAGAAGTCTAATATCAGCCCACAATCATTCTCACATCAATATCAGGCATTGCCATCACACACTAAAAAAAATTAATCTGTCTCGGCACTCACCCCCACTCTACGACGTGAGATTCATAGTCCCAGTATTCCCGCGGTCTCTGTGTGTTGACGTCTGGATAAACGCGGGATCGACTCGTGACAGGGCCGGACATGATCTGTGTGTGTGGCTGCGCCTGTCAGGGCTGAACACACATACATACAAACACACACACACACACACACAAATAACCAATCAATACAAGGACAGAACTATCAGGCCAACGCACATCGATAACATTGACTGCAAAGCAATGCTTGGGGCCTGAAATATGTGGCCCCATTTGAACGTGGACAAACAAAAGGATAAAAAAAAATCTACAACTGGGATGTTCGGCTTTACAGGCCCCCGCCCACGACACGGACCCCTGACTGTCTTGATAAATTGGATTAAGGTTCTGAAACTCTGCCCAGATGGAGGAAAGTTTTAATCTAGATGCAAGCAGACCGAGGAAGACTCGACCAGCGCAGTCCAAAAGGTGTCAGCACATTCTTTCAGGGTTGAAAACACACACACATAAAAAATAAAAATAAACACAAGTTGGCTCCATTTTCTTTTTGGCTTTCTATTCATTTTAAGTAACTAGAGCTGTAGTACACAACTTTTTTTTTGTTCAAAATTAACAATTTTAAATAATGATTCAATACATCATCGATCCTTCAAAAACGTGTTTTTCTTACCCTCGTTCCCCACGGTGAGCCTATTATGAGTGTTTACATTTTAGACATTTAGAATTTTTTTGTGAGAAATTGCATACATACATCTATTAAAGGTAGGGTAGGCAATTTTCGGAGAGATAAGATCCCACCCTCCCTTCAGAGCGTCTCCAAAGCCACGCCTCCTTCAAAACATATGAACACGTACAGCAGGGAGCAAACAAAAGCGTCACGAGAGACGCTGCGTTAAACTACCTCATGTCTCAAAGCACATAACATTACAATAATAATGAACAAACAACTTAAAAGCTCTGACCTGTAGGCTACCACTTCATTTCGGCGTTGATATTGTTGCCATTGAAACACTGACATCAATCTCTCAAGATTTTTTCCTCTTTTTGCGCAGAAATTATATTTGTTGTAGCTCCCGTTCACCACTATAGAAGTTTACCCAACTATGAAGACTTCCACTTTTGAAAACCCCATTATCAAAATGTGAAAAAGATCAAAAGTAACGCTTATGCTTCAGAAAACACCATTCAAGGCAATACGGGTCGGTTAATGTTTAAAAATGTAAAAATAAATTAATAACTACAATAAAAAGATGTCTGCCGTGCTATATTAACTTATCTGTAGGCTCCTTACAGTTAAAAAAGCAGCTTTGCCACATTAAAATAGAAATAAATTTTACAAGAGCTGTGAATGTCACATCACATTTTAAACCAGGAACCTCCTGTTTAATAAACCATTTTGATACAGTACTGGAATCAGTGCTGATGAAAACTGGCCTGTAGGACATAGTGTGATTAGATTTCACTCGTGTCTGTACTACTGTAATATCATTTAACTAGCTGAAAGGGAAACCATATGGCCTGCTCATATCATCATTAAAAGGACAACTTTGCTAGTTTTCAACCAGCTTTGCATTGTTAGTTACAATGTCAGAAGTATATGTAAATGAACAATGTGTAGTCTTTCTCTATGTTAACCCGATGTCCTCATTTACAGTGTTGGGGAAAGTTACTTTTTAAAAAAGTAACGTGCTACAATATTGCATTTCTAAAAGTAACTAACTTCTTTACTTTGTTACTTTTTATGGAATGTAATGCGTCACATTACGTTACTTTCTCTCACCTGGGCTGAGCTGGCTTGTTTGTTTTTTTAATAACAAACAAAAGCTGTGTTAAATCAGGCTGAAGGAAATGCAAATTCACATCTCTGTACAGTAGAGCGCGCAACACAAACAAACCTTTTAGCTCTGCTTCCATTCTGTACTGTAGAAGAATAGGATGCAGGAAAAGAAAATCCAACACTCTTATTTCAGTAATTAAAAAAAATATTTCATTAAAGTCATTTTTGCTTATGGTTAAATTGGATTATCAAGGTCAGCAGCAAAGACTAAATTTGCGTACAAAGACGCAAAAACGCTAACAAATCTATCTTACAGACATTGTTAGAATATGAAAAGTTGATTGAAAATCAGTGAAGTTGCTCTTTAAATGTTAGGGACACAAGATATAAGACATGCAACATGCCAAAATATCTGTATCTGCATCTCTAGCATTGACGAACATCTCTAGCATTGCATCACGTCTCATGCTGTTTTTTTAAAGGTAGTATTGTGTTTTTAAGACGGCATTTAATATGAAAAATATCCACACTTTTTTACAAAATGTTACACTTGAGCATATCTTATGTAAACGCTGCTGAAGAAATGCATCGGTGTCGGGGTCAAGTAAACCTAAAACCTGCCTAGTTATAAGACCAATTCATCGACTAGTCATTTAGACAACTCGCCAACTAGTAAGTTTAAAAGTATGTTGTTTGGCACGGCCCCATTTATTAATGCTTCAGAAGTCAAACAGGAATGCTGGAACACAAACACAATGACGCTAAATGACATTCATGGGAGTGTACCATCAGCAACAATGGATAATTTTGTTTTGCCAGATGGCATTTGGGTTTGATCACCAAAGATTCCTGCCGCCTCAGAAGAGCGCTGAACCTGATATCACATGATTCACAAAGCCTGTATTCACCAGCAGTCATTACAGTATCTCAGAGCAAAAATGACATGATCTAATCTACAGAACAAATTTGACATTTTCGCCAGTGTGTCGAATGAGGTTTGGACATTTAACTCACACTCACCTTCAACTGTACTTGCGGGCAGCCTTGGGGAATCTTGTGCTGAATTTACAAGAGGACGACAGTCCAAACGCCTGTGAGGCAATGCAAAAACAAACAACATTAAGAATCGCCGATGATGGCAGTATCTGATTTGCACAGATGTGTGTGTGTGTTTGTTTGTTTGTTTGTATGTAAACCTGTCGTGTGCAGCCAAACCAGGACACTGGCACAAACCCTCTCAAAGCAACATTTGTGTTGAACACCAAGTGATGATTCAGTGAAAAACAATCATAAACTTTCATTAGGGAACATTCTCCATCTGTCCGTCAGAACTGTGTCGATCTCAGTCACTAAGTGCACAGAGATTGATCAACCGACCTCACCAGGATGAAACACCAGGGTATTTGCAGAGCTTTTAAAATCTAATTTAGGACTTTTTAAATCATACTAAAATTAATAACAAGTCCACACTTTGACCAATGAATAGGATTTTTATTGTTATTTTATGCAGCTTGCATTTACAAAGACCAGTTTATAGCATTTGAAATATTTCAGAGCATAATTAGATGCTCTAATTTTATATTTTGAAAATAATTAGAAAAATACATATTCAATATTGAAGCGGCTTCTTGAAGAAGAAAAAAATTTAGGGCGGGACTTGATTGGATGGTTGTGGTTTGCTATTGGTCGATCTCATGTGAGTGACAGGTTGTCCCACCAATTTTGATATTTAAAGTATTCCATCACTGTTGCGACACTTATTGGCCAGGGAAAAGTGTCCCATTGCCCATAATCTGTATTTTTGGGCATCAAAGACATGTTTTAAATGTGTCTATGATACCTAAAAATGCTACCTGGTTAGTTATCTCACTAGGTTTAATAATTATGCTTTGGGATGAAAGGAGTGTTTCCCTGGATTAAACCATCAAACCAGTTCACCACCTTCCAGAATGATAGTGGATACTGATAAATGAAATTAAAAACATTTTAAACTTTTTTTTTTTTTTTTATCAATAAACCTCTAACCACATAAGCAAACAAATGCACCTTTAAAATGTGTTTAAAATAACGCGTTCAACCCTTTAAATATTGACTTTCTTAATGAAATATCCACCAGTGAGCCTAAAACACAATCTTAAAGCCTCTCCATGGAGGATCCAAATACAGGGTGTTCAATATTTGAAGTCTTTGTGAAGCTTTTTACAGATTTAAAATGCAATAAGAGGTTAAATAAGAGAATAAGGAGGACCAAAATCAGACATGGAGCTCAAACACTCATTCAGATCAGGATGTAGAGCATCAGTTAGGAGCTAAACTAACAGCCTGTCCTTATTTCACACATTCGCAATCACTCAGTTACTTCATTTTCAAATACATCTACACGTAAACACATTTACGACATCATTTAAATGTTAAACAATTTAAAAGGCATAAAATCATCGAGTTAATCGTATATATCATTAGCATACCATCACGTTAGCCACAGCCATGCTAACGTTCAATCATCTACACATTACACATTTCTAAAGACACAAGAGAGCATAATACACAATACAAAACCCCCTCGTCGTCCCTGAAATGATTTAATGGTCATATATATATTCAAAGTATGTATAGATTTACACGAAGTATTGAAATAAAGGGCGGTTTGTATTACCTCTCAGCTCTGTGTTAATATGGCGGCGGCAAAGGCAGTTAGCGCGAGGAGACGCGACGCTCCTCCAGTCCTGCAGGGGGCGCGAGGCAGCGGCGCGAGGCACTGAGACTAGCTTCCGCTCGAACTAACGCTCGAGCGATTTCTATCCTGCTGTTGAGCACAGGCTTTTGATCGATTAACTTATATTTTTTTTACCGAATTTCACATCCATAAAAGCAAGTTTAGTAATAAAACCCCAAATTTATGGTTTTGTTGACTGAAGTAAGGATATACACAGACAGTTTAGAGACTCTTTGCATAAGTTTGTGTGCTCTACTACAATTACAAAGTATATATATTCTGCTTTCTATATTATTAGGTTACTCCTCTCTGGAACTTTTTATATATATTTACTTTTTTAATTGTAGTTTTATTGTATGCACAATTGTAGAATGTGGGGGGGGGGGGGGGGGGGGAATGTAATACTTTTTTTTCTTCTTTTTTTTTTCTTTTTGCATAATTACACTGCGCAATATTTGAAAACAAAATTCTTTCTGTTATTAAGAATGAACATAAATGCATACATGTTAGGCTTTTTCGTGATCCAGATGTGATGAATGGATTTTCATCATTTTTTTTTCTAAATATATCTGTCCAATGGTTTTGTTATATTTGGTATTATTCGATGTTGCTGTTTGATAATTGTATTTTGATGTTATTGTTTTATGCCACCAATTCAATTCAACTTTGTATTTTATGACCCCCCTTTGGACAAGAAAAAAAATTCTGTTGAGAAAGAAAATGTTTGTATAGGCTATATATTATGCTAATTAATATTTTGTATAGATTATATAGATAGATTGATAGATAGATAGCTTACAGTAGCCTAATATGATGCAATCAAAATGGCATTGCTTCAGCCAATCATAAGTTCCTTTGAGCACCATGTGACTTTAGAATGTGTGGGATTCCAAGATGATCTTTTCTCTCTTGAAACTTTCTCTCTTTTTGCTGGCATCATCCTCTCCAGCATTAATTAAGATGACAGAATTACAGCCCAGAAGTGGGACACACTAGAGTACTGGGAATATTAGCAGGCTATGAATGCCTGTCTGACAAGTTAATGGATAACTGTCAAGAGGACTGGTGTTATAGGCTAATTTACCTGATGACAGCTAACTCATCTGTACATATTTAACTATTCATAATCCACGGTAATGGGCACAGGCAAGTGATGGAATAATCTTAATTGATTCTGAAATAGAGTTTGACTTCATCTGGATGAAAAAGCACTGGCTCCCTTATACATAGAGACATAGATTTAGTTATATTCAGTGTGCTTAAAATGACATTGAGTGCATCATCACACACTGTAACACTTGTTTAGTCCGTTATAACCCTTTTGCTCAATCTATTGATGCTCTTAATCACACCATTATGTGATTTAATTTAGGAAATTGCTGAAATATTCATTAGGATAGCTTTGTAGTTGAATACCTGAGAAGTAAACCTTCCATCAAACTACTTGCTAAAATGCTGAGTAATTGTCCACAGATTATTCTTCCTATCAGACAGGTCTCATGTGATACTCTGTCTATATTAAAAAGCTATTCAATCCCATCAGCCTCTGAATAAATCCT
The DNA here is from genome assembly GCF_965113295.1 of Leuciscus leuciscus. NCBI lineage: Eukaryota > Metazoa > Chordata > Actinopteri > Cypriniformes > Leuciscidae > Leuciscus > Leuciscus leuciscus. The sequence goes on from NC_138736.1 coordinate 37,088,700, forward strand.
GTCTGGTATGTGTGCTGGCCAAAGAGTGCAATTTTTCATGATGATGGAAGGCAATGGAAACTGCCTCGAAATTATGACAGTTCATTTACCAAGTTGGCAGAGAGTAAAAGCAGGAGAGATCAACACTGGTTACCCACCAAACACACAGATTAACATTCATGTTGGTGATGAGGGATGTCAAACATGATTCTAGCAAGGTCACAATTTGAATTAATGTTTATGATGCCATTTGTTCAAGGGTTGTGAACAGTAAATAGCAACTGTTTTGACGTATTTCCTTTTAAAAGAGGAAGCAGGGACGGACCATATCAAAGTTAAAAAAAAAAAATTATAGCCAATAAGATTTAGTTCATGCCAGAATTATGAACAATGATTTGCTACTTAATAATACTAATGCTAATCAGTGCTAGTAGAAATTGTGTCCATTCCATTATAGGACAACAAATTCCATACACCTGTGAGTGCAAGATGAGTTATTCATATTTTGGTCAGTTTTACCAGAATATAGCAAGATTAACAGATATAGGCCTATAGGCCTAATAAATATTGTCATAATTTCTTCACCATCATGTCATTTCAAACCTGTATGACTTTCTTTCTTCTGCTGAACACAATAGAAGATATTTAGAAGAATGTTGGTAATCAAACCATTTCGGTTCCCATTGACTTTCATTGAATTTTTGTTCATAATGGAAGTAAATGGGAACCAAAGCTGTTTGGTTAACAACATATCTTCTAAGTTCAGCAGAGGAAAGTTAGTTATACAGGTTTGAAATGACATGATGGTGAAAGAATGATGACAGAATACACATTTTTGGGTGGATGATATTTTGAGAATTCCTGTTTTTATGGAATATTGCAGCATTTATTATAGATGATTTATCCGTGCACATCATTATTTTTTAATGCGTGTCCTCATAACCTTTAATCAGAATAACTTCTCCATCTTGCAGTGACTTCTTCTCTTCTCTGATGACGAGGGCGGGGCAACCTGTCACTCATATGAGATCCACCAATAGCAAACCACAACCATCCAATCAATTCCCAATGGACGAAATCAAGCCCCGCCCACATTTGTTCTTGTTCCAGAAGCCGTTTTTAAATTGAAAATTAGAAACTTTTTCTTGAATACAAACATTTAGTTTGTTAATTACTTTTCTCTCTAAATCGTGACCCAAACCACATCAAACAGAGGTTTCTAAGTTCAAACTGGTCCTGATGGTCCTGTAACCCGAGCGAGCTCGTACTCCCTAATGTAAAGTGCCGCGGAGCGTTTCCTTTTTTCCGTCAAGCATGAGAGTACGTTCTGTACCTCATGGTTCCGGCAATTTCCTTTCAGCCTCCATGTTTAAAAGGAAAATCCCGAGGTCCCGTGTGCCCTTGGGCCTTTTTCACATACACATGTAAATCTGACCTTACCAGCTTTCAAAGACTTCCCTCAACAGTGTGTTTCTTGAAAAGACAGCTAACCGGCCATAATGTGGCCTAGTGAGGGATCCTCAACGGTTAATTATCCATTTACGCTTTTAAAGAGAAAAATCCTTTTAGCGCGCACACAGAGGACTTCTTTGATAGTAGGCAAGGCCCTCCTAAATACCAGAGTGGAGGACATGTCAAATGTAACTCTATTACACAGGACCACTCTCTCCCATTATCAAAACTCTAACCCCTGTTCTGCTCCACAGCGGCCTGCTCCACTTTACCACAGGCGCCCATAGAAATACAGGAAAGGTAAAACCCAGATGGGTAGACTTCCTGTCTTGTCTAGCGACGGCCCATTCATTTCCATTGGCAGTAGTTCCGTCTGATAAAAGGGAAAAATGGCCAACAGATCGAATGTCCACGGACGGATGAGACTCTGCTTGGGACGTGCAAGGGATTATTTAGTCTTAGTTTGTGAAATCGGTCACTTGTGGAATTTCCGACTTCCCCGAATTTAAAGGGATAGTTCACCCGAAAATGAAAATTCTGTCATCATTTTCTCACCCTCAAGTTGTTCCAAACATGTATTAAGTTTTTTGTTCTGCAGAACTCAAATGAAGATATTTTGAAGAATATGGAAACCAAACAGTTGATGAGCCTCATTGACTTCCAGAGTATATCTTTTTTTCTCCATACTATGGAAGTCAATGGGGTCCATCAACTATCTGGTTACCCACATTCTTAAAAATATCTTGAATAATACTCACTTGAGGCAAATGATGACCGAATTTTCATTTTTGGGTGAACTATCCCTTTGAGGCTGGAATACACTACATGACTTTTGCACAGATTTTTGCCCCGTTTTGCCGTCTGTACGAGACAACACAGATGTTTTTTTTAAAGCTTCAGACTATGATTCCATCAGTCAGAGATCAAACATGTTTGATATTTTGAGCCGAATCTTGTTTTCATTTGTCACACGTCTCCTAGCAACAAGGCACAAGTTTCTGCGCAAGTTTGTTGCTTTTGAAACAACTTGAAAAGTCATGGCGGTAGTGTGTGAATGATGCTCTGTCGTTTAGTGAATGATGCCCAGTTTTTCTCAGTAACAACTTACCATGTCAGCAAGTGTACTATAGTGGTTAACAATACATGTTCCCAAGTTGTTAAGTATAGCCAACTCCAGCCTTAAGGTGCGGCTACTGTGGCGAAATCCAGTCAGTCCAAAAGGAATCTGCATGACTGTGAGTTTGCGTGAGGGCGAACATTTCGATTTTGCTCATATCCAAGTTGGCCATGCAAAGTTGTCGTGTTGACCATCAAAAAGCTGCTTGGTTTGAAAGTGACTGCTGTGTGTGAGCAGTGCTTCATATATCACTAACACTACTGACAACAATGAACAAACATTGCCCGGCCCCCAAAATAAATTGGATGATTATTGCTGTGATAATTATGTTTCTAGCATGTTATATGTTTGGCAACAGTTCTTCTAACCCTAACTGATGGAGTGTGTAACTTTTAATTTCTTAAACAACCATGTCTTGACCAAACATTGATGCATCTCTTGATGGAAATCACATCACAACATTTACTTCCATCAAGAAGAGGTGCATCAATGTTTGGTCAAGATCTTGTATTGACAATGCAAGAGCCCAGCTCTCTGTAAAGTCTCCTCCAGCACATCCCAAAGACTTTCAATGAATTTAAGATCTGGAAATGATTCTTCAAGCTCCTCACAATCATTCTTTCACAATCTGAGCCTGATGAATCTTGACATTGTCCTGCAATATGGTCATGATGTGTCTTTCTACATGGTTGTTTGAGAAATGAAAAGCTACACACTTCATCAATTAGGGTTAGAAGAACTGTTCCCAAACATATAACAAGCTAGAAACATAATAATCACTGCAATAATCATACAATCAAGGATTTGCCTATTTAAATCCGAACCACGATTGTTTTGTCCGGGGAGTGTATATTGCATGCAAAGTTCCACTAATGTGACCAAACCTTCCCCAGCTAACAGGGAACGATCTTAGAACTTTAGCTAACGTTCTGGCAAGGTTCTCTTGAACAAACATTCTTCCAGTAACGTTAACATAACGTTTGTTCAAAGTTATCTGGTATTAAATATTGTTCTCAAAACATTACCACAAAAACACTATCATGGAAAGCTTTTTTCTGAAACGTTTTAGTTGGATGTTTGTCTAACGTTTTTAAAATGTTACTACTTGTTACATATTCAGAGAACATTCAACATGATAAAAAAAAAGAAGAACCTTGACTTTTTCTGAACGCTAAGAGAATATTATAACAAAACCATTTTCATAACTTAATGGACATGTTTTTACTTTTGTTCTTGTGTTTATTAACTTTTTTTGGTACGTGCTTTATTCTGATCGTTGACATTTAGAATAGTTTCGGAAACGTATCTCGAAGTCATCACGGAGTCCCTTTGTTACATCATACGGCTCGAATCCCAACTCTTTCCGAGTCTAAACCTGACCTTGGGGTAGATTTCCAACCTTTGTGGGTAAATTCCCGACCTTTTGGTAACATTTCTGGAACTCACTGTACCTAAAAAACCGACAGGTCATGTGTTTGGCCCAGGATGTTACCCGACACTGTCTTTCTCTCAAAATTAATCTCAAGGAAAGCTAGGGGGGGAAAAGTGGAATTTCCTGAACACAGATCCCAGAGTCTCTCCCGCAGCACTGAGCACTAATACCTCCATCAGTAGCAACCTTATCGCTGGCATCTGGACAACAAGAGGCCAAAAAAACAAGCGCCATTTCCCCAACACCAACCTTTTAAAGAGGAAAAATTCTATTTATGCCCTGCCAGCTCGCTATTGCTTTACAGAGCAATTAGGTTTGCATTTCTCCCCAAATACTGGCCTCAGTGACCCAGGGAATCCCCAGCATTGAGCGCATGTCAACACGGCGCGATCGCCAGGTCACGGGCGGGCAACTATCATGACCTTGGCATTGGTATGGCGCTTCACCTGAACCTTCCACTTGCAGGACTTCTTTTTTTGTTTTGGCGGGAGAGAAACATTTCAACATAACAAAAGGTTCACTGTGAGGTAAAGATTTTCCCTTTTAACGGAGGCGAGAGAGAATCCTTCAGTGGGAATGTACATGGGAAGGAGACATATCAATCCTTACATTAAGCCATGCAATTAATGTAATCCAAGATGAAGCGTTTTTTTTCCACGTCTTCTCTTTCACAATAAGAGACCCTCCCCTCCCACATTCTCAATGGCCTTTGAGGAGGTATAAAAGCCTTGACGGCTGCTGTCGCAACAGGACCAGTTCATGTGCAATACTACACTGTGTACTGTACACCACCGGACCCAGTCTCTCACCTCCAGCCATGCTGACCAGGTAACTCTACATCTCTCACAACGCAAACACATCCGATTTATTATCACTATCACACATTCAGAACATTGAGGGTCTAAATTGTTTATGTACTGTATGCCATTGTGTAAAGGCATAAAGCTTGAATTCACTAAAATGGTTCCACCAAATTAATTTACAGAGTAATTATTATACATTATAGATGATATTATGTTTTAATATTTAAACACGTTTCGGAACATGCACTTTAATATAGGATACTGTGTGCTTTCTAAATATAAAAACACATTTTGGAGCTGACAATCAAATATAGAGAGTTAAAAAAAGAAGAAGAAATGAAACAATCATAAATCCAGATGCTGTCATCTGTGAATATTGCATGCCTTGACTTCAACTGCATGAATACATTACACATTATTAAACACTTTCACTACATATAGAATAGATGCAAAATAATAAAAATATGTTCTATGAACGTTTCGCTAATGTTCTCATTAAGTTATGAAACCGTTATTTCTGAATGTTCACTGACCGTTCAAAACCGTTTTATTTTTCTTGGTTATCTAAACATTACGGGAACATTCAATGTTATCATTCTGCGAACGTTACAGTAATGTTGCTTTTGAATGTTCTCTGAACGTTCTGAAACAAGTAGTAACATAAAAAAAAAAAACTACAAAAAACTGAACATCCAACTAAAGCATCTCAGAAAAAAAATTAATGTTTTTGTGCTAACATTTTAAGAACAATATTAAATACCTGATAACTTGGAACAAACATTCTATTAATGTTACTGGAATAATGTTTGTTCATAATGTTGAGAGAACCTTGCCAGAGCATTAGCTAAAGATGCGAGAACGCTCACTGTCAGCTTGGTCCTTACCTGCTTATTTATAAGACAGATTTATTGTCTCATGAAATGATTTATTTGTGTCTTTTGTCACAGGAACATTCTCATCCTCTGCTCATTGGTGCTGGTACTGGTTGAAGCGGACCTTGAAGCAGGTGAAAGAGAAAATAGTTTTATATAAGACAGTTAATAAAAAGAAGCCACAAATATATAGAACATCATATCAGTGAATAATTATTTAAATTCAGAGTTTAGAATTTCTTTAAACACTCAAGAATTGCATGGTTAATAATTTAGTATAGTATAAACATATATTTTGTTAAAAGAAGTTTTACAATTTAATATGATGAATCTGTTTAAATCTCTGTAAATACGAAAGTGACTAAGATACTATTGATTGTTTAAAAACGACCATTTCCTATCTGTTTTTCTTTTGTAGCTGAAGGGGGGTCCCAAGCCATGTTTGCCACAGGTAATCATAAATCATAAAACCAGTAACATTAAAACATGTTGCATGCAAATCTATGAAATAAAATAAAACTAAGAACTAAGAATCCCTCTATTAACCCACAGATCATGATTCAACCTCAGATGAAGCTCCAACTGGTGAGTTTCTCTCTCTCTCTCTCTCTCTCTCTCTGTTTTGGAGTCAGTCTGTATTCTGTCTTCACTGCAGTGTCTTGTGTTTTCATTCACAGAAAGCATGAACCTGGTCTCACCCGACCTGCCCAACGGTGAGTGATCACTCCTTCACAGGGTAGGACAGAAGCAGATGAGAGAGGGTTAGCTCTGAATGTTGTGCATGGAAGGATTAGACCGTACCCTTGATTTGTGAACCAGACTGGTTGATGATCCTGATAAATGAGAGAGAATGATTGTTAGTTAAACAAAGTGTTTGACAAGTGTTTGCTCTTAGGGATAAACTGAAGGGTTTAACCCAGGCCTTCTGCCTGTTAGAGCGTTTGAACTCTTGAACACAAGAGAAGATTTTTACTATTCATTTTCACAAAGAACTTTTTATCCTCTAGTTCTTTAGGAAAGCAGGTTCTGGCACGTTAAAGAACATAATGAAACACCAATGTTGCATCCCAGTTTGCCTGCTTAAACTATGCCCTAAAAGCATGCACTATTTTTGTGAAGAAAAACTACATACTTTTGAGTATGTAAGCTAAATTGGGACATACTACTTCGTCATACTTGCGTAAAGAAATGTAGTAGCATGTTGCTCTGCCAGTCGTGTGTTTTTCCTGTGGAGACTCTCCTCTTGTGTTTGCATTATGATGCATTTAAGAGTTAATGACCACATGGATCTTTATAAAAGTTTACAATGCTGTTGCAGATTAAATATAATGTGGATAACATTGGATAAACATATTTTCGTCAGGTTAGAGACTGATTATTAACATTCAAACCCCTTTATCTAAACCGCTCTGCTTAACCGTCGGACTTGCACATCCGCCATGTTTGTAGTTTTTCAACAGTTTTTATTCGCGTTTGTAGTTTTAATCAATTTGAATAAACTTTACAAGTCTGCCATCTAGTGGTGACTAAACAAACTTTTATTTTCTCTATTCTGATCTACCCAGAGGAAATTTTGTTGCTCAGAGTTAAATTTGCTCTTCATTTAATCTCAGAGCAGTCTATGATAATCCACTGAGATATTAAGGAGATCTCATTTTGTGATTTCTCTTTCTTATGGCTTCAGATGAGCTTCTGTATTACAACGGAGCAGCCGCAGGTAGCCTAAAGAAAGAACCATGGCAATTGTTCAGAAATAAAAAGTATTAGACAATTAAAAATAAATGTGTTTTGTGTCATTTAGATGCCAGCAGCACCAGTGCTGAGGCGGGGAACAGCGGTGAGTGTCAGAAGGGTGAACCATAAGAACATATAGTTACAACTAATGAACTGAAAGCGAATATGGTCCAAAAACTGACACGAGTCTCTCTTTTTTTTTTTTAGCACCTCAAGTAAACGACGTGCCCAAAGCTGGTGAGTCCGTTTTTATTATGTGTGATATGTTATATTTAGTCCAGTTTTTACTGTAGCCAGTGCAGGAACATCCAGAATGTCCAGGTCACATTTCACCCTAAAAATAAGAGGAAAAAAAAATTTTTTTTTTTTGCATACAAATATAGACTTGAGACTGAGATTTTTGCATGACATTATTGGCATGACATTTAAGCACATTTTCCACCAAAATTCTCAATATTGTAATACAAAAACAAATATTCTCAATCTCATTGCTGTTATGATTTATTTAAATAGTAAAGTATTCATACACCATGGTAGTGTTAAATTTAATTCATGCCAATAAAAAAAAAAAAAGGTTGTATTACATGTATTTATTTATTTGTATTGTTAATTTTATTTATTTAATTTTCTAAAAGATATGATCCTAAGATCCATTTTATATGCCAAACATAATTTATTATTATTATTTTTAAATTTCATTTCAGGCTGAAATATGACCAGATATTTCACTCCTGAAATCCCAATGCATAAATAAAAAATAATCATGTTGTAATAATTAAAATAGCATGAAAAAATAAATGAATAAAATAATAAATATGGATAAAACTAATGTATAAATTGTATTTGTATTGTAAATTGTATTATTTCATTTTATTTATTTATGTCACTTTCACAATTTGACAAGGGTGAATTATGACCGGGCAATTTTGCTCCTAAAGTCCCATGTGTCTCATGCATTTTTCTTTTTTTTTTTTTATCTTTAGATGCAGCCAAATCCAGTATGGAAGAAAATGATGGTAAATATCACATCATAAACACACACATGCAATCAGTGAATCTTAATAACTGAATGAGATGTAAAGCATCCGTCTCACCTCTCTCTCTCTCTCTCTCACCTCTCTCTCTCTCTCTCTCTCTCTCTCTCTCTCTCTCTCTCTCTCTCTCTCACACTCTCTCTCTCTCTCTCTCTCTCTCTCTCTCTCTCACTCTCTCTCTCTCTCTCTCTCTCACTCTCTCTCTCTCTCTCTCTCTCTCTCTCACTCTCTCTCTCTCTCTCTCTCTCTCTCTCTCTCTCCCTCTCTCTCACACATACACTCCCTCTCTCTCTCTCTCTCTCTCTCTCTCTCTCTCTCTCTCTCTCTCTCTCTCTCTCTCTCTCTGTACAGAAGAGGAAGCTCCAGACTCAGATGAGGCAGCGGTGGCGGCTGTCAAACCCGCTCCAGTCCCAGTCCAGCAGCGCGCCACCAAATCCCATAATGCATCAGCAGCACGCAAGCGGAGCAAGCCCGTGTCCGCCTCAAAGAAGAGATCAAGAAACCTCCGTCCCTGAGGCGTGAACTGTGGAGAGAAACAGGGCAGAGCTGCAATGACGTGGCAGTGACAGAAGAAGCAGAAAAATAACTATACGGTTTATGTTTTCAGTGGCATTTTTTGTTTTGAGAATCTTGAATTAGACTTTATCCTCTGTGATGTCCTGATCCGTGTGTGTGTGTGTGTGTGTGTGTGTGTGTGTGTGTGTGTGTGTGTGTGTGTGTGTGTGTGTGTGTGTGTGTGTGTGTGTGCGTGTGTGTGTGTGTGTGAATGGTTCTGCGGCCTCATGGGAGTTTTCTGTGAGGTCTCTGTTAATGTGAGCTACAGTTGCGCTTGCCAAATACTCTTCAGACTTTACCCAGAGGCAAGGCTGACCTGGACACTTTATAGGATTGATTTCGTTTTAGATCAGACTATGATATTGTTACACTATGAAAATTTATAGATGGCTCTTTTTTTTGCTTGATTAATTCTAGGATAGATCTGAATCTAAACATCTCAGAGTTGATGAGAAACTGGTGCTGGCATCCTCAGATGTGCCATGATCCTAGCCTTCGCTCTCCTCACAATGACAGTGTTTCAATCAAAAGTGTTTCTCTCTTTGTTTTCAGTTACTTTTTTTTATACGCAAAGTATTTAACATTGTTGAATTTACAAATATTACAATCAATAACATGTGATTCTGAAACATTTCTTTCTTTTTATTGTACCCCTAAATAAAAAGCAATGAATATGCTAAATAGAAATACAGTGTGTCTTCATTATGCTTTGGTCTTTGGTTAACACGGAATATGAAATATTATTTTGCATAATAATGATATACTATATTTTACTTTAGTAAATACAACAAAATGTGTAACTTGAAATAAAATAATATTCAAGTACAAAAATGCTCATAAACATACTATATAAGTATGTGAAATTAACAAAGAATAAATGAATTAAAAAATAAAATAATAAAGTAAACAACATTGCATATAGAAAATAATAATTATAATCATAAAAATAAGATTAAAAATTAAAAATAGCATGAGAACAAATAAGAATAAATAACATTGTAAATATGAAAAAATAATGCATAAGTTCAAACAATAAAAAAAAAAATATATATATATATACACACTACCGTTCAAAAGTTTGGGGTCAGTAAGATTTTTTATGTTTTTAAAAGAAGTCTCTTCTGCTCACCAAGGCTGCATTTATTTGATTAAAAATACAAACAAAAACAGTAATATTGTGAAATATTATGACAATTTAAAACAGCTGTTTTCTATGTGAATATTCAGTAAAGTGTAATTTATTCCTGTGATCAAAGCTGAATTTTCAGCATCATTACTCCAGTCTTCAGTGTCACATGATCCTTCAGAAATCACTCTAATATGATGATTTGATGCTCAAGAAACATTCATTATTATCATAAATGTTGAAAACAGTTGTGTACAATTTTTGTTCAAAATTCTTTGATGAATAGAAAGTTCAAAAGAACAGCATTTATCTGAAATCTAAAGCTTCTGTAACATTAAACGCTACCCTTCAAAAGTTTGGGGTCAGTAAGAATTTGAAATTTATTTTGGGGGAAAGAAATACAAATAAATCAATACTTTTATTCATCAAGGATGAGTTAAACTGATCAAAAGTTACAGTAAAGACATTTATAATGTTAGAAAATATTCTATTTTAAATAAATGCTGTTCTTTTGAACTTTCTATTCATCAAAGAATTTTGAAAAAAAATTTGTACACAACAGTTTTCAACATTGATAATAATAATGAATGTTTCTTGAGCATCAAATCAGCATATTAGAATGATTTCTGAAGGATCATGTGACACTGAAGACTGGAGTAATGATGCTGAAAATTCAGCTTTGATCACAGGAATAAATTACACTTTAAAATATATTAAAATAGAAAACAGTCATTTTAAATTGTCATAATATTTCACAATATTACTGTTTTTTTTTTTTTATTGTTTTTTATCAAATAAATGCAGCCTTGATGAGCAGAAGATACTTTTTTTTAAAACATTGAAAATCTTACTGACCCCAAACTTTTGAACGGTAGTGTATATATATATATCACAATTATGCATCTGTGCTTTTTAACTAAATTAAGCACAGATGCAGATATAGTAATAATGTTTAATAGATGAAAAATGATTTGCCCCTTGGTAAATATGATCAAAGATGGTTGTAAAAAAATACATCTGCATTGTATAAACAATTTTTGATATATAAACCTTTTGATATATATATATATTATTTTTATTTTTATGCAAAAATCTAACCTTTGAAGTAAAATAATTGAAAGTGGGGGGAAAATCACATTATGAAATAAATGTTTTTCTCCAAAAACCATTGGGAACAATTTGTTTGGGAACAAACAAAAAATAGCTTTTTTGGCAGCAAACACTTAATATGGGTTTGGTTTATACAGGGATAAAACAGTACCCATGTGTAAAATGAAATACTCTGCTGTAACTTTAATACTGTGGGTCTCATTTTCTGCTGGAGGTCCTTGACATCTTGTTCAGATACACATGGTATTATGGATTTGATCAAATACCAACAGATAAAAATCAAAACCGGACAGCCTCTGCTAGACATCTTATAACGGGCCATGTTCAGATCCTCCAACAGGACAGTGATCCAAAAACAAACATCACAATCAACACAAAAATGTGTCACTGAGCACAAAACGTCTCAGGTTACGTATGTAACCCTGGTTCCCTGAGAGGGAACGAGACGCTGCGTCGAGACGCGGTGGGAACGCTCTGCGTGATTGCGTCGTGAAGCACGTGTATAATCAGTCCAATGGAAAGACGAGACGTCATAGGCGGGTGACGTCATCGACCAGGAAGCTATAAAGCACCCCTGCGACAGACCGTGGCAGCTTCTGTAAGCCGAAGCAAGTCGATCACAGGCATGCAGGGAGTATGGCAAGGCGACGCAGCGTCTCGTTCCCTCTCAGGGAACCAGGGTTACATACGTAACCTGAGACGTTCCCTTTCAAGGGAACTTCGAGCTGCGTCGAGACGCGGTGGGAACCCTATACCCACGATGCCATATGACAAATGCCTGTTCTGTATGAAGACCATGCGCATACTAGGAAACAAGCACCCTAGACCCTGGAGTGGAGCCTAGGTCCAAGTCATAAAATCTAACAAATGTATGCGGTGAGGACCTGCCTGCCGCATTACAGATGTCAGAGTGAAACTCCTGATAATAAAGCCTTAGAGGCAGCCATACTCCTGGTAGAATGGGCCGGGACAGCCAAAGGTGAAGGCTGTCCGGCCGCTTCATAAGCAAGTGAGATAGCCTCAACTACTCACTTGCTCATTATCTGTTTAGATGCAGGGCAACCTATCTTAGGTAACCTGAAGCAGACAAATAACTGCTCTTATATATATGCCACAGGTTGCAGCTCTGTGGACATAAGCATCCAAGAGCCCGGACAGGGCAAAACAGATTAAGTTCTTCCTGATCTGGCTTGTATTAAGGTGGAGGACAGAAGGCCTGCAGCACAAATGACCCACAAATTTAGTAGGAATACAACCCGGCAAGGGGTGAGGAAGACTATCACCATACCAGGTGCAAATCCAAGTACGTGCAGGCCCCAGCCTCAAGTACCACGGAGAAGATGAAATAAGGATCTCTCCTCAGAGATAACCCAGCAAAGAAACATTCATTGCAGAAATCAAGTACTGTACCATAGGGCAGATACCAAGATTCAGAAGGCATTCTCCACACCAGGCAGAGAACAGTTTCCATTTCAATGCATATTCAGTCTTCTCGTGGAGGGAGCTCTAGACTGGAGTATGGTCTCCACGACCTCAGTCGAGAGACCTGAATCTATGAGCTGGGCCCCCTCAGAGGCCGAGCCCATAGTATCCATAACTCCGGAAGAGAGTAACTCCCAGGAGCAAAGATATCAGGAAATGCGTACAGGTGTAGCCTCAACCACACCTAATACGTTGCATCCAGTTCAAGCAGAGCTGGATGCATCAGGGAGAACCAAATGGGCAATGCGTTGTATAAACGATGCGAAAGGTAGACTTGAGTTTCGACCGAAGTTCTCCTAAAGGAGCTCCACCACCTTGGGGTGAAGTCCCCATTCCCCGGGCCTCAGCCCCTGCCTCAACAGGATATCTGCTCTGATATACGAGACCATCAGTGTGTTGTCCGGAAGGACAAGCACATGGTGACCTCTCAGGTCTGGCAGGAAGTATTTGAGAGCTCGAAATACCGCCATCATTTCTAGCCGATTTATGTGGCAAGAACGTTGATGGTCCTGCAAAGACCTTTCGCTGAGCGGCCACTCATGACCGCCCCCCATCCCGTGAGGGAAGCATCCGTCGAAAGCGTTACGCGTCGACAAGAAGCCCCCAGCACTGGGCCCTGGGCGAGGAACCAAGGTTTCTTCCACATGACCAAGGCACGAAGGCATCGCCGCGTGACCTTGATCGTGCGAAATGGATTTCCCCTCGGAGAAAACCCCTTGATCCTGAGCCACTGCAAAAGTCTCATGTACAAAAGGCCAAAAGTGATTACGTTGGACGCAGCTGCCATGAGCCCCAACAGTCTCTGAAACTGTTTCACAGTGAGTGACTGGCCTAGTTTTATCCCCTTTACGGCTGTGAGAATCGCAGAAATACGTGCAGGAGACAGACGTGCTTGCATTATTGTCGAATCCCATAAAACACCCAGAAAAGTGGTCCTCTGAGCTGGGAGGAGCACACTCTTCTTGGCGTTGAGCCACAACCCCAACCTCTTTATGTGAGACAGAACGACATCTCGATGCCGAACCGCCAACTGCTCGGACTGAGCTAAAATCAACCAATCGTAGATAAAGTATAATACGCGAATGCCCTGGAGTCTCAAAGGAGCCAGAGTTGCATCCACGCATTTTGTAAAGATGCGGGGTGATAAACCTAGGCCGAAGGGAAGAACCCAATACTGGTATGCTTCGCCCCCGAAAGCAAACCTCAGGAACCTCCTGTGATATGAGGATGGATAGATAAGTAAGCGTCCTTCAAGTCTATTGTGACAAACCAGTCCTCGGACTGAATCTGTGACAATCATTTTAGCGTATAGCATACTTTGAACTTGAGATTCTGAAACCTGCTGTTTAATTGACGCAGGTCTAGAATAGGACGCAACCCCTCATCCTCTTTCGGAACAATGAAGTAACGGCTGTAAAACCCTGACTGTCTGCTGGGAGGAGAAACCCCTTCTATAGCTCCTTTTGCAGAAGTGTCAGTACTTCCTGCTCCATAACCAGAGCCTGCTCGGGGTCCACCCCTGTGGGGAGGACCTCTAGAAATCTGTGCGGACGAGAACCGAACTGAATTCTGAAACCCTTTTCTAAAGTGTGCAGGACCCACTGAGAAATATATGGCAGTAGTTTCCACGCTGCCAGAAATTCTACTAGGAGAACCAGTCTCTCGAGACTGGCCTCTGGATTTGGTTGAACAGTCACTTTGGTGCCCTGAAGCGGCGAACCGGCAGGGAACAACCAAACTGACCGTTCTACGCCCCTCCTCGGAGGATCGTATGGGGACGCTGACACCTCGGTGCCCTGAACGGAGAACCGGCAGGGAACAACCGAACTGGCAGCGCTGCGACCCTCCTCAGAGAGTCGCACCCCAGAGGGTGCCGAGGAGAAACGATTTCTCAAAACCGTCCCTGCCCCGGGGAAACCTTCAGAAGCCTGATAGCCTCAGCGTCAGGACTTCTTGTCTAAGTTTTAATAGAGATAACGACAGTCCTCAGATCTTGCCTACCTCTAACTAGCTTTGTTCCGACGACCCTCCTCGGAGGATCGCTGGAAAAAAGCAGGCACCTCGGCGCCCTGAAACGGCGAACCGGCAGGGAAACCGAAATGACTGCTCTACGACCCTCCTCGGAGGATCGTTTGGGGACGCTGACACCTCGGTGTCCTGAAACGGCGAACCGGCAGAAAAACCGAACAGCCAGCGTTGCGACCCTCCTCAGAGAGTCGCACCCCAGAGGGCGCCGAGGAGAAACGATTTCTCAAAACCGTCCCTACCCCGGAGGGGACCACCCTCAGAAGCCTGCAGCCTCGGCGTCAGGGCTTCTTCCATTTTTAGCTATTTTAGAGATAAAACAGTCCTCAGATCTTGCATATCTCTAACTGGCTAGACTGTGACCGCCACCCAGGTCCCCATCGATTGTGGATGAGCCCGAATGGCGAATCTTTGTTTTACCGCACTCTATGCTGCGAGGAGCTTAAGTATGCTGAGACTGCTCCCGCCCAGCAGTCTCAGGAACGTTAGATCGGTGAGGAAGAAACCTTTGGAACGCCACTGAAGAGTTTATTTCTTCGTCTTCGAGCGTCCAGAAGAAAAGACATATTTTATCTTAATTTTTCTTTACATCAGAAAAACTATATATATATATATATATATAAATATAACACTCCGTGGCCACCAGCAGGAAACAACCGAACTGGCAGCGCTGCGACCCTCCTCAGAGAGTCGCCCAAGAGGACGCCGAGGAGAAACGATTTCTCGAAACTGTCCCTCCCCGGTATAGTTTATCTGTTGCGCGACGCAATTCTCAAATAGCGTCAGTGCTGTTACATCCTCACATTAATCCATGCTTATACATTTTACCTACCAGTGCTGCCTAATAATATTTATCTATTATTTATGGTGGCTGGTGGGTAACGTCGGGGTTATTATGACACCAACACGGGAGAGAGATAGCTCGCAAGCGTCTCTTTAACCCGAGGCACTGTCATACCATAATACTTAATACCCATAACATTACTATAGTAGAAGTTTAGGGATAAAATACATAAACAGAAACCGGTTTATTCCACGATCTCGACACCTCAGAGTGTGGAGATAGGGAAAAAACGGCACTCCCCGACGAGGAGGCTGAGATATAGAGTTTTCCTTATACTTTCACTCTCATATATGTTCGGCTGGCCAGTAATATTTAACTTAGCAACAGCATTATATAAAACCTCCTTTTATAAGCTCCTCTTTATTCAACAGAGTTATGAGCTGACTTGTTTATTTATTTATTGAAAACTCATAAACATCTGCCTTATTTTCTTTTATTTATTTATTTATTTTTAAACAAAAACACTAACGATACCAATTCCTCGGAACTGGAAATCGCAGCATGAGTGCCTCATCCCGGGGAGGAGAAACCGCAGAGCGTGCTTCTCCCCGAGATAAGGCACGTGGATCGAACAGGTGTTTGTTAGAACCATTTGCGATCCCCAAGATGCGCGTCGACGCCGTGCCTCGGCAGCAGCGGGACCCGCGCCTCGGGGCGCGCGCACCGAACCGTCCTCCTCGAAGAACGGCCGACGGGAGCGGAGCGTCCTCACGGACAGCTTCTCGCAATGCTCACAGTCAGCCCCCTCGAGAACTGACTGTTGGCATGCTCCACTCCCAAACAAGCAACACAAAGCTGAAGTGTGTGTCCCCACCCGTGATATAACGTGGGGAGGGAACAACACAACACTTGCTTGCTCTCTTTTGCCATAATAAATATATATATTGCAACTTGACAGACAACAATAAATATGACAAGGACAGAATACACAGATCGCTTGCTGAAGGCACAGAAAGCTGCCACGGTCTGTCGCAGGGGTGCTTTATAGCTTCCTGGTCGATGACGTCACCCGCCTATGACGTCTCGTCTTTCCATTGGACTGATTATACACGTGCTTCACGACGCAATCACGCAGAGCGTTCCCACCGCGTCTCGACGCAGCTCGAAGTTCCCTTGAAAGGGAACCAAGCATCAGCAATGGCCATCCCAGTCCCTGACCTGAACCCAAGAGGAGTGGGCTGAACTGAAGAGGAGAAGCACCAACACTGATCTGGGAATCTGCAGGATCTGGAGAGATTCTGTATAGAGGAATGGTCTCTGATCTCTTGTCCGGTGTTCTCCAAACTCATCCGGCATTATAGGAGAAGACTCAGAGCTGTTCTCTTGGAAAAAGGAGGTTGAAAAAAGTATTTAATAAAAGAGGGCAAATAATTGTTCCCAACGTGTTTTAGAGAAAAACATTTATTTCATAATGTGATTTCCCCCCCACTTTCAATTATTTTACTTCAATGAAAGGTTCGATTTTTGCTATTTTTTTTAATGAAAGATCGTAAGGATAAAAAATTTAAATGTTTTTTTTACAGCCATCTTTGATCATATTTACCAGGGGTGCCATTAATTCTGACCACAACTCTCTCTCTCTCTCTCTCTCTCTCTCTCTCTATATATATATATATATATATATATATATAGCCTACATACACACAAATAACATTTATGCATCTGTACTTTATAACAAAATTAAAAAGCACAGATACATAGATATAATAATTATTATTATATCTATGTATCTGTGCTTTTTAATTTTGTTTTAATGTTTATAAAAAAGTAAATTACACAATAAATATGAAAAAAAATTATGTTTTAAAAATGTAATATACTGTATGTATGTTTATATATATATATATATATATATATATATATATATATATATGTGTGTGTGTGTGTGTGTGTGTAGATTACATTTATGTTATCTTAATTACAATATAACTTAACCTAAGAATAAAAAAGTAAAAACATCCATAAAACTATTATCTTTATTAAGATATTAACTATTTTTTTAGCAATTAAAACGAATGATTTCAAAGGTAAAGTAGAGGAAAAATCCCTTCATAATGATTTCCAATTGCTCCAAACGAAGATCTGCATGTATAAGGTGTTCAGTGTGTGTGTTCTCTGCATGTATAAGGTGTTCAGTGTGTGTGTGTTGGCCTGGACTCAACTGTAGGCTGTAACTGTAGGCGTCTATAGGCTCTCTCTCCGCAGAACCCTATACCTCTGCTGTACGTGTCCGGGACGCTCTGAGCCGAAAGGTCGGCCCGTTCTCTCACGCTAAAGCTGATACCCGTCTGGGCTTCTGGGCTTCTCCTGTGACGTCCACGGCCACACACAACCTTTCGCCTGTTAAAGGTCACAAGGTCAGATTGAGAGCTTTTCTGTAATCTCTCACACACAGCGACGGGATTTACCTTCTAGAATATCAAGACAAACACTCACATTCACAGCGCAAGTCGTGGATCGAGAGCCAGAGATCAGGGACAAGAAGTCAACAATGAAAATCACACAGATTCGGAATGACAGATGAGTAAATTATGACAGAATTTTCATTTTCAGGAAAACCATCCCTTTAAATCTGAGACTTTTACTGCATAATATACAGGCAATTTCTGATGATGAGGATTTTATAATGTGATTATTTTAAAATAATTTAAACAAAGAATAAAAATATAACTTCAAATCCACAGATATAAATAATAACAAATGTTTAATAAATTAAATAACTTAAAAAAACATTTAAATTAAATGAATGACAACAATGCACAAATAAATAATCATAATCATACAAATAACTTTCTAACTAATAAAAATAGCACGAAAGAATAAAAGAAAATAACACAATAAAATGCATAAATAAAACCAATAATCTGTAATTAATAACTATTGGTTATTTATTATTAATATAAATAATAATTTTTAAATAATTTAAATGAACACAAAAATAAACAATTAATAAAATAACATTTTAAATACAAATTTAATTAATTAAAATTAGTGGTAATTTATTATTATTATTAATTATTTAAAAATAATTAATTAACAAAGAATAAAAAATACCAAAATATAACAAAAATACATAGATATAAATAATAACAATGTCAAACAAATTAAATAACTTAAATAACATTATTCATTTAAAAGTAAAAATAACAATTTACAAAGGAAAAGTAATCATAATCATACAAATAATAATTTTCTAATTATTAAAAATAGCTTGAATAAATATATAAAATAACACTATAAAATAAATAAATAAAACCAATAATGTTTAATTAATAAATACAATTAGTGGTTATTTAAGTGGAAATTAAGAAACAATCATCCTTTAAATTTCCATTTACGGGACAGTAAATTAATTCATCCAGTGCAAAACTTCTAAGCAATAAGACCAACACCAGTGTTATTTCAGTATCACTGATAAACTGCTTTTGTTAATACTTAAGATATAGTTTTCACTTTCAAATAAAATCAAAAGTGTAAATGAACCACTTTCAAAAGCTTGTTTGAAGTGCAGCTATTAGTTCCCATCACAAAAACATCACTTGAACTCAATGAACATGAAAAACAAGCTGTTAAGTGTTTTGGAGGGGACATTATCTCAGACGTGCAGGAGTTTCATTAACAAAGGCCTTCTGTTCCACAGCGCCGTGAATCCAGGTCTCCTCTCGTATCAGCTTCTGGGCTTTACTGGAACCACAGCCCGACTGGTACGAGCTATGGAAATACCTCAGCCTCTCTATAGATGACTGGCTTGAAATTGTGAGGAACGTGTCACACTTGTTAAGCGTGGAAAGCATGTTTAGCACACACTGCATTAGTGCAGAATTTCTGTCAGGTCAGGGAAAGCTCCTTTCTCAAATGAAATGGGAAGAAACTGACCACCGCCTCCTCATGGTCATGTGAGGTATTACAGCAACAACAAAAAAAAGGCTACTGGAAATAAAACCTTTAAAAAAAAAAAATAATGTATAAAAAAATGCAATGTTAATCACTCAATGAGGTGTTCTGATAAACTATGACTATTATTTAAAACTCCGAAATACTACAGGGATGTACAGAATTTATACTGGAATCCTATAATGGGACAAAATAGGAATCCTAATAAGGTCCTACTAAATAAACTGAGAATTTTTTTTTTTTTTATCACTTGATTCTTAAAGTCCTGTCATATTGATATAATACTGATATTGTGTAAACATCATCATAATTCTAATTAATTTAAAACAAAGTCTTGCTACTTGAATGTAAATCACATGCTGAAAGAGTTTTAAAATCCTGAAGATTTCCTAAAAAAAGTCTTATTTTTTTTATTCAATTTTAAAATGTACACATCAATTTTATTTTTAATAAGCAAAATACATGCATATTTAGGCATATAATACACAAAAACAAATGGCTAAAGAACAAAAAAATAATTAATTAATTAATTTGAGTAATCACAAAAGTGTGCTGTAAATTCTTTTTGACGTCCTATTGGGAATCATAACAGTTCTTTGGTCAGTTAATATGTTCTAATTGTTTATTTTGTAATATGTGAGAATTCCCATGATTTGAAACGATGGTAATAATAACTCCACTGAGGATTCCTGTAGGGTTTCTGAGTCGGGCGGACTGCTATAAACATGGGTCATTTTACAGAAGCGTGTTGGATAACGTCCCCATCATGGGACGGAGACTGTGCTGTCGGCTCAATGGACGTCACGGAGAGATGGATTTGTCGAAGGGCTCGAGCACAAACAGCCTTTTTACTGAGAGACATTCTTACATTTCAGATGCTGTTACCATTGACTCCCTCTCAAACCGGGTCGAGAAGACCTGAAAATCTGACACTGTACACATCCAAACATAACAGAAACCCTAAATCACATTAATGAACTGAAACTTGTGTGGAGATATCAGACACCGTTTTCACCAGCTAGACAATAAAACCCCAGATGCAATCTGAAGGAAAGTGGAGTCATATATAGAGACATGAATATCACTTTTATCACCTAAGAAGGAAACAAAAACGCCTCGAAACCATACAAAAGACCTTAGAAACACCCCAGAATACAACAGAATCTGATGAAGCTATGAGACGAGAACGGGCAAAATATACAATATTTTTAATACATAACATGAGCTGTGATGTCCAAGCATGATTATATGATATTCCACTTATTTCAAAGCAACAGACTAATATATATGCAATAAATGTTTTGGAAATCAATAAACAAAATCAATAAAAATGAAGATCATATCTTTGTCAATTGTACATAGTTTGTGTTGTTGTTTTGAACTATATGCATAATTGTGCACTGTGCATTTTAAAGGCTGATCACAGAAAAAGGAAATCTTTCAAGATTTCTAAACTCCTTCAGCATATGATTTACCTTTAAGTTAATAAACTAAGCAATAAGCATCAACTTTAGTTGTCTTCGCCTTTGTTTTCTGAGTAAAAACAGCAGTATTTAAAAGCTAGTGGTTGGATTTTAGGTGACTAACACAGAATTTCAATGATCGCCAGTCGTTGCCCAACAGAAATGTCAAGTAAATTTAGAGCTCACACAATGCCACGGGACTTTACAGAGCCCTGCATCTTCAACGGACCTTCTGTGATGTGTGTTTTCAAGGAAAACTGTATCTAAGTGGAAGGTTCTGGAAAAGTGTTGTAACAACTGAAACTGCTGTCTCACCAAAACGCCCTCGTGAAGCAATAAAGTCTTTCTTTCAGACTGTTTTCTGTGGTTGATCAAGAAGCACCAAACTAAAGACATTTCCTCATCCCTCTGCTTTAAATGGGAAAGCAATGTGATTTATGTAGATTTAGAGCAATGGCAAAAGTCAGAGATGGTCACAGTGAGCTGAGTCTTACAGGACCCTGTGAGAGTGTTTAACAGGTCAGCGGGTCATTCGCTTAGACGTGCTGATCTCACATTCGTCCTGGATCACAGGTCACGAGATCTGAACGAGATGGAGAGAGAGAGAACAGATGGAGACGAGGACAAGAAAATCATGTTTTAAAAAATGTAAATGTAAAATTTAGTTAAAACTAAATTGACAGGGAAAATCCTCTTGAAGCAACCCGAGTTAAAGTGCTCTGATCAAGGGGACAGTGGTTCAGAACAACTTACTGGCCCAGATCTAGAGACTATAGAGCACACGCTTCTCTGATACAGCAACAGAACCACTGTACATGGAGGAACCACAGGAATATGGCAGGATGGGGAGGAAAGAAGAGAGGGAGGATGGGAGGATGAAGGAAGGATAGAAGGATTAAATAAAGGAAGGGAAGAAAGAAGGAAGGAAGGAACAGCTTAATTGGTGAAGGAAAATGGAAGAAAAAAGAAAGGAGAAAGGGACAGAAAGAAAAAGAGAAAAGGAAAAAGAATCAAGAAAAGAAAACAGAAGGGAAAAATGAAGAAAGGAAGGAAAACGGAAGGAAGAAAAGATTAAGGAAGGGGAAAATAATGAAGGGAGGGAAGGAAATGGTAGAAAAAAAGAAGAAAGGAAAGAAGGAAGATTAAATAAATGAAGCAAAACAAGCAGAAAAAAGTGACAGCAGGAAGGAAGGAAGGAAAATTTAAAAATGAAAGAAGGAGGGTAGGAAGGAATGAAGGAAAATGGTAAAAAAGAAGAAAGGAAAGAAAGGAAGGAAGGTAAAAATCGATGAATGAAGCAAAACAGAAGCAGAAAAGATGAAGAAAAAAGAGAAAGAGAAGTAAGGAAGGAAGACAAATGAAAAAAATAAGAAGGAAGGAAGGAATGAGGAAGTGGTAGAAAAAAAGAAGAAATAAAAAAAGGAAGGAAGGTAAAATGAATGAAGCAAAACAGAAGCAGGAAAAATTAAGGAAGGAAGTAAGGAAAGAGAGAAAGAAATAAAAAAATGAAAGAAGGAAGGTAGGAAGGAATGAAGGAAGAAAGAAAGGAAAATGGTAGAAGAAAATAAGAAAGGAAAGAAGGAAGGAAGGTAAAATGAATAAAGCAAAACAATGAAAAATGAAAGAAGGAGGGAAGGGAGGAAATTGTAGAAAAAAGAAGAGAGGAAAGTAAAACGAATGAAGGAATCGCTGCAGGATTGAAGAAATTGAAATTGAAGAAAAGATTAATAAAGTAAAGTAGAAAGGAAATAAATAAATGTGAAGTAGGAAAAACTAAGGAAAACAGAAGGAAGAAAAATAAAGAAAAGGAAGTCGGTCTTGAAGGCTATAAAGAATGATTGGTCCTCATGACTCAGAAGTTCAGCACTGACACACAATATTATAACTCAACAGAAGAAGTCCAGGAGTGTCCTGATTCCCTCAAACACTGGGAGAATGTCCCTCGAGATCTGCTGGATTCTCATGTTACTCCACGGCTTTAGGTGGATTCCAGGAGAAAGTTTGTTTCAAAAAGACAAGTTTCCCAATTTAGCCAGTATAATGTCAGAACAGAAGTACATCATCATAAGGAACGGAACAGGAGCAGAGGAACGGCCGTGACTCTCCCACCATCCTTTAGAAAGGCCACAGGAATCACCTCATTTCCTCAACAAAACCTCATTTACATCCTAAAACTGCTCTATTTTCCCTTCGTTTGCATATTTAATCACACTAAAGCTGCTTTGATGCATCAATGGCTTGTTGAATATGAATGGATGTGCAAGAGAAAAAAGCTAATGATTAACCTGTAACGGGAATATGTGCTTTATTTCTCAACAAGGAAGTTTTTTAAGCTCAATCAATTTCTCAACGGAGAAACAAAGAAGCTTTGTGTGAGGAGCAACTGGACAAACGGAAGCTTTTCCCGGCCAAACGGAGAGACACAGGTTTACTGCATGTGGACTCGCTCTTTAAACCACATTAGGAACATTCATTTACATGTGATCCAAGACTACTCCACTCTATCTATTGGAAAAATAAATAAATGGAAAAATAAAAGTATAAACAAACAGACAAATCGATGGTAAATCAATACAAATATAAAATGCCACAATAATAAAACTAAGCAAGCAAGCAAATAAACAAATAATAGTAAATTGCTATAATAATAAAATTAAAATTAATGTTAATTAAGATTACCTTACAGGCTATGCAAACAAGCTAATAAATAAATAAATAGCTTAATAAATACATTCAAAATAAACTAGTTAAAATAAAATTATTTATATAAATGTTATTTAAATTATTTAATTTAAATTAAGACGACTGACATTACAGACTATTTCAAATAGATACATAAATAGCTTAACAAATAAATACAAATAATTCATCAAATTAAGATGTCATTTTATTTCAATTAACCAAGCTTAAAAATAATAAAAATACTCAAAAATAATTTGCTAAATTAAATTGTTTTATTTTTAATTTAAATTAAGATTACTAATATTGCAAAATATTAAAGCAAATAAAAAAATAATGCAAAAAATATTGGGGGAAAAAACAATGCAATGACATTGCAATGAAAAACACAAGTAAGATGGCTATGATTATGTACAGAGCCCCTAAAGGGACATGGTGAAGATGAACACTATGATATGATAGGAGGAAAAATAATAAGTCAATGCTTTTGTGTTCTTTCCAAGAAACTTTGCGTTTCCTCGAAAGCGAATGCAAAGTTTCTCATGGGAATGCAAACATTCTGAGAGAGAACACAAAAGCATTGACTCCCAAGTAGAAACCAAAGGTATAACCAACCTAGATCAGGGATGGGGACCTTCAGTAACATCAACCCTGATAAAACTGATCCTGAAGACATTGATTAGCTTGCTCGGGTGTATTAGAGCTAAAATATGCAGGACTGTGGCTCTCTAGGACCGAAGTTGCCCATTCCTGACCCAGACAGACGCTATAAACCCCACAACACCTTAGGGGTGTTAAACTGAGTTCCTGGAGCGCCACAGTCCAGCTGAGTTTAGCTTTAAACCCTTATTAAACTCACCTGATCCAGCTAATCACGTTATAATCAAGCTAATCAGCCTTATAGGAGCAGGGTTGGAACCAAACTGAGGGGCCGTTTACACGACACCGTTTTCAACTAAAAGCAGAAAACATTATATGCATTCTGGCGGTTCATTTACACAACAACAGAGTTTTGGGGGCCTGAAAACACAAACTTGTGAAAACGGGTTTCAAAGTGTAAGCTAACCTGAATTTGTGAAAACGGTGACGTCATGCGCATGCGTATTACATGTTCAGTCTATAAGCACGTAGCATTTCTTTACAAAGTGACATCGCCATCTACTGGCCTGGCAGCAGAACACAGTGTTTTTAATCGTTTTCGCGGATCCGTGTGAACAGGGATCATTTTGACAACACTGTCGCCTGTACGCGATAAACTTTATCCATGTTTAGTACATTGTTGTCCCCGATATACTTCAAGCGAAATCGAAGAACGAATTGATGTGACGTCATTTCGAACAAATTTGAGTTTGTTGAGTTCGTTTTGGGAGAAAGCAAACCTTCCGGAAAAGTTCGCTCCGGCTGATAAACATCTTTGTTCTACCATTGGTCCGGGACGATTATGTAATACGTAGGTGTGCGCGGAGGCTCCGCCTTCTTTCACGCTGAAATCTTTTTCCGGTTCATTTCTTCTGTTGAGTTCGTCGAGGTCAGACGTCTGTGAAGAAAAACATAAACACACTGGAGGAGCTGCTTTATAGTAGAAAATGAAGTTGTACTTCTGATGAAATATGATACTGACACTGTTGTACATGTTAAATGTGATAAAGCTGCTTAATTTGAAGCAATCTATTGTATAAAGTGCTGCATAAATAAATGTGATGTACTGGAGTGCTGAATTGCCAGCCTTATCTCATGACAATTCGTACGAATTAGCCACCTCATAGAATTCGTACGAACAACAGCTATATCTCAACGCTATCTCACGACCAATTCGTACGAATTCATACAACCTCACTCGTATGAATTTTTGCTAAATCGTACATATTTTACAAATTGCCCAATTCGTATGAATTCATACGAATGACCTACCCCTGACCCCGCCCCTAAACCTAACCATAACGTGGGTTTAGACCATAGACTGTAAAAAAAGATGGACGACGCCCCTTCGCTCTCTTCCATTGATGAGAACTGAAGCCGCCAGAGTCCCGATATGGCGCTGACATATTGGAACTTGAGTCTGCGCAGTAGCGATTTCGGGACCAGGCCTGCGCAGTAGTGAGCAGGAAGTAAAGCCGCGAAATCATCGCTCCGCCCTCACTCTCGCAGAATGCACTCAGGTCTTTGCTCAGGGAGAGTGGATTCTGCACACTTTTTTAAAAATTTATTGCAGTACGACAAGAGGCTTGTTAAAATAAAGTAAACACAATCTCCTCAGTCCTCTGAAGATCCCGAAAAAATGTCCGTTGGTGCTTCAGTGACTACTTCGCTCAGAGAACCTGTCAATCACAGCTGTCAATCATGACGTTACACCACCGCATCACGTAACTAACTAAAAACCAACTTATTTTTGAAACAGACACTTGAACTTACATCAGCATGATAAAAACGACAGCAAATGAAAGAAACCACCTTTGGAAAAAAGATATATGAAGTGTAATTTAATTGTTTAGTTGGTCTCACGTCCCGTTGAATAACACGGGGAGGCGGGGCTTATGACCTATACTAGGACCAGTCACCGGGGGGCGATCGAGACGTTTTGGCTTCACTTTTCAGGGCTTGTGCGGCACGCTTGGTTTAGACAAATCGTACAAATTCGTACGAGTGAGGTCGTGAGATAGCGTTGGAATTGCAGAGCTTGTGCAAACACATCCACATCACTATGATCAGATGCTTTTCTTATGTTTTATTAAAATGTTTGCTGCTTTCTCAATTTTATTGTGTTTATTTTTTTTATTGAGCGTGCAGCACTTATTTACATATCTAAACATATCTATCTATGTCTCTATTCACACATCTATCAAATCTAAACGCCACTCTCAGCAGTGTGGGTGGTGTCAATTGTTCGCTAACAGTATTTTGCTGGTCACGTATTTCGAACTTCATTTTACGGAAGAACGAAAAAGAACTTTGCCGTGAGAATATCGGGGGAGTTTAATGTGAAACTGGTCTGATGTGAAAATCAGCAATTGTTGTTTAAATGCAAAAAAGTGTATTAAAAACACTGCAGAACAGATCATTCTGTGCCATTCAGAAGAAACAAAGTTCTGACGCAAACACCATCCGCATGTCCTGCCCAGCTCCTCTTTGTTTCGTTCCTGAGAAGAACTCCTCAAATCGACTAAATCAAATGACTGGAGCGAATCACAAAGGAGCGGCGAGACCCGTCGAGACAGAGACACCAGGACTGGGACACAGAAGCTACACTATTTACAAAGGCTGTTTGAAAACACAAACAATAGCAGGACGGCCTGCCTTCATAACCCTGCTCTAATGAGAGGCTCTCGAGTAACGCCTCAGGCTTTAGCTCAACCCCCTCAGAGAGTATAAAAGATCTGAGAGCTGCTCCATTCAGGCTTTAGACCTGATCACCTGCGTCAATCTCACACTGCACTCCTGTCCTATTGCAATGCTGTCCCGGTGAGTACAAGCTTCTCCTTTGCTCTCAGCAACCTTGGCTAGGTATCCCAAAAGCATCGTAAGCCTGAGTAGATCGAGAGATGATTTACTTCGCTCACAGTGTTTTTTGAGAAACGCAGCCCTGGCCTGGCTTAATGTTTTTGTTCAGAGTATTTCAGAGTATTTACAAAGATGCAAAAGTCCGCAAAAACAATGGGAATAATTGATATTGATGAAGATTAACTGGTGAACTCAGCAGTGATTTCTAACTAGTCTAATGTCTGTATCTGCATGGATCTTTACTAACTCACAGGTTATAAACCAAAGAGATCACGCCAAACATTTAGACCAATTATTATCAACAGTTTATCAGCGCAGAATCTGTCTTTCTATGATTTTAAATGTACATGTTTTACTGAGATGTTCAATTGTGTGATAAAAATGATGTGCATCAAAGATGGTCCTCGATTTTAATCAGTATTGTGTTTTTGTTTCCAAAAAAGATGTATTAACTTTGTTTATTAATTAGTTTTTTGAAACTGTTAATGATTGTAATACACACATATACATATATATTCTAGATTATTTATTCATTTTAGATTAGGTGTTTTTGTGAACACTTGCATGATGTAGTTTTTTCTCCTCTTGTTATAAAGGACGCTGGTTGTCCCGTTGATCTTTGCATTAGTGGGTGTCTCTATTTCTGCACCAATAAACGGTAAGGAATCTGACATCGTTACATCTGTCACATATCTACCGCACCAGATAACCCAGGATCCCTAAATTATTATTAGTGACGTGTATCAGCTCTTCTTTCTAAGTAACATGAAGCATTTTCTGCCTCCCTATAATGAGAGTGTAATCAGAGCCCTTCACAGGACACAAAAGAGTTTTGTTCACCTGTCCCGGTACATTTAGCCTGGGCCTCTATAGGACAGGCAGTCTTATAGCTCAATGCACTCACACCACTAACTAACTGTTTGTCTTCTGCTTTGATACAGATGGAACCGATACTGACGGTAAGAGTATTTCTCGGATGCTCATCGCCCTTCATAATTATGATTTCACATTTTAAGTTACGTATTGCCCCTGAATGCATGAGCTGTGTAAGAACAATGAACTGCATTGTACCACTACAATTGTTCAAGAAAGACGTTACAAATGGAAAACTCAAAGTAACATCAGTTGTTACTCCAAGATAGAAATGGGATGAAATCACAATCCCCAGGAATCTCACATCATGTGTCTCCTTTAGAGTTTCAGAAGAGATTTCAGCAATGCTTGCAATTAAAAGTCAGTTTAAAAGTTATCAAGGGGACAAGAAGTATCTGGTTCTGAACGAATACCATCTGGTTTATGTCACTGATTGTGTGTTTTATTCTGTTACAATCTCAGAGGTGGCTGTGGGCCTGTCAGACATCTTCATTGGTAGGTCGCAATGAATTTGATCTATAAATCATAAATCAATAGACCGCAGAAGGTTTTCCAGATCATCTGAAAAACATGTTTTTCCTCTCTTTTCAGGTCAGTTTACTGAAGCTCTTCCAACTCCAGTCCCTGTAAATGGAGACTCAGGTTGGTCTGGCTATAAGTCTTGCTATAAATATTTTATATAAACTGCAGAAAAGTCCACTTACATGAACATCGATATTTAGACGGATGGTAGTGTTGTTACGGTTTAAGTCCCCCAGTAGTCAATAATGTTATCCCTTACAACTCCAAACACCAAAGTTACATATTTAAACAGGTTTTCCTTGAAAAAATGTTTTATTCATGCCTTAAAATAGCTTGAATGTAACTCGACACCATTGCCTCATTTAGTATACGTGGTTCTATTAATATGCAAATTAGCCCCGCCTCCACTCACTCACTCGCATCAGCTCAGAGATCGTTGCCGATCACACGTTGATCTGATTGGTTACAAGGTAGTTTGTGACATCAGAAACACCAGCTATTTCAAACCGTGTTTTAGAGACTGTCTTTGTTTCACTGCAGTTTT
This sequence comes from Leuciscus leuciscus, assembly GCF_965113295.1. NCBI lineage: Eukaryota > Metazoa > Chordata > Actinopteri > Cypriniformes > Leuciscidae > Leuciscus > Leuciscus leuciscus. The sequence goes on from NC_138736.1 coordinate 37,117,738, forward strand.
AAGGAGAAAATACTCAGAAATGCTGTCGACTTATGAATTTACACATGGTTTGTCTTAAAGCATATTAAAAACATCACATAGAGCTTGATTTTCACCACAGGGGGACTTTTAACTAAAACTCTTAAAATATGATTAAAACATATTAATAAAAAAATGTTAACAACATTTTCGTTAATTAAAATAAAACCTGATATAAAATATGAATATTAGATGAAAAACGTTATAAATGTAAACAAAAATTTGAAATGTTGCACTGCTAACTAACTGAACTAAAATAAGTTGAAGTATATTACTAAAAAAATTTAATAAATCTAAATAGAAATATGAGAAAACTAATAAAAGTGACAAACACACACAAAATTACCAAAACTTAATATCTTAAAAAAACGTTAAATGAATATTAGAAATGTTGCTTTAGCAACAAACTGAAATAAGTCAGTTTTAGTTGATGTACTTAAACTGAGTAAAAATATATTGAAGCTATAAAGAAATATTAAAATGATATATAAAAGCAAAGTCATCTTTAACTAGACAGATGCTCAAATGTAACTTTTGGAAAAATGTAAGTTTAAGTTTTGAAAATGTAAGTTTTGGAAAACTTTCTTTTGCAGGAACTACAGATGGGACAGATTCATCAGAGAAACACGGAGGTAAGAAACTCTTTCCAAACAGGAAACAAACATGACACCAAACTTCAAAATGACACCAAAACGTCTGTGTGTTTCAGATCCCAGCGACTCGTCTGACACCACTGGAAAACTAGGTTGGTTTCTGGTATCGAGCGTCTAGACATAAAGCACATAAAAGAGAGAATGACCTGAGCACTGAAGCACACAGCTTTCACAAGTGCCAACAGAAAGCATTGATATCAAGATAACACATGAATGAGTGTGATAACACAATACACACGGATTAATGTTTAACCGCAGTGTGTTCAACATCAGTGAACTAGAAGAATCGGTATTAGTTGGAAAAGCAGGACAAAGTCAGTCAACGGGAAAAGATTAAATGAATTAAAACAATCATTTATGTTTGCTGTCCAAAAGTGTCACACTCAATCTTTCCTGAATAATGCCATGGCAACAGGACAGAAAACACAACAGAAGTGTTTAGTTCTGACTCACATTATCACTTAATGAAATCAATGATTAATGGAAAGGATGGAGATGTGTAATCTCTGAACCAGGATACAATCTTTTAACTGATTAAATTCTTGTTTTGAGTCATTGTGATGTTGAATTATACAGAAAACAAGGCCTATACTTGTATGTTAAGACATTAGCAATCATTTTAAGGAATGAAAAGCACTTTTAATGACACTAGGAACAACATGAATAAAAGAACTACTAATTTTCTACTAATTTTCTCTCTTTATAAAGAGGCCGATGGAGCTCCTGACACACCAGACACGAACAGTAAGACTTCACTTCTCACATCTTTGGTTATACTTTATTTTGATGATCCACTTTAGAAATTCTGCTAAATACTATAGAAGTAACTTTGCAACTACCAGTGATGGGAAGATTACTTACAAATTGTAGTCAGTTACTGACTCCAAATTACACAACACAGGTGGTAGTTAGAAACGTAATCCACTGCATTACACGTTTAAGGTAATAGAATCGGACTACTTTTAGTTTACTTTTGACTAGTGCTGTCAAATCAATTAATCGTGATTAATCACATCTAACATAAAAGCTTTTTTTTTTATATAATACACTGTAAAAAAAAAATTGCTGCGATTATTTATCACAACTTAAAATCCAACATTGTTTCAACTTTAAAAAGTATGTGTTCATGCTTGACTTAAAATATTAAGTTTAGTTAACTTTAGTTAAGTTGGATATTTAAGTTATCTCAACAAATTTTAAGTTGTTATAACTAATCGCAGCCACACTGTTTTACAGTGTATGTATGTATATATATATATATATATATATATATATATATATACATAAAGACACACACACACATATAAATACACATAAACAGGTATATTATATAAACAAAACTTTTATGTTAGATGCGATTAATTGTGATTAATCGATTTGACAGCACTACTTTTGATCTAACTCGTTTATCACATGAACTTGAACACAATCTTGTAAAATATATTCTATTATTTGTTATCAACGACATGAAGTGCATTAAATATTACATTACATCATGGTTTCTGGAGTTTAATGAAAAGCTATTAATTAAATCACACACAAACAAATAAAATTTATATAAATCATTTTTAATTAAAAACAGTCACAATAAAACTTACTAAAAAGATGAAATATTTTATTTGTTTGCCTTCATGTCATGTGACCATTAACCAACATCAAAGAACAGTGAACTTAATTGAATTATATTATTATTATTATTATTGACTTAATTTTTTATTGACCTAACTTGTTAACTTAAAATCTCAGGAGTTTCTTTGAGTAAATATATTAAGTCAAAGAGGTTCAGCTTAAAAAAAAGATGAAATATGAAATATTTTAATGTGTCTTAATAAAGTCAAAAGCCTTCCAAAGACATTAATACATGAGTGAGATGACTCTGAGTGATTCAAATAATAATTAATGTGTGTGTCAGGAGTGGATGCGATATGCAGTGTTGCAATGTTGAGTAAAGAGTTGTTAAAAGTGAAATGATTTCAATAAATCCAGTGATCAAATGCTGTTTTTTTCAGTGATAGTCACATGACCATAGTGGCTGGTCTGTGTGTGCGATTCCACAAACCTGGAAGAGCTTCTGAACATATATAAGCATAGACTTTTATAGAAAGGAAAGTTTAAAAGATAAAAAAGTAGTAGTAGGGAGAATCAATGAATTATGAATAATTGACTGCCATTGTGAGAATAACATGTAGACATATAATAAATAAAGTATCTGTAGTCTGATTACGAGTATTCATGTTTGTAATCTGATTATATAATCCAGATAACATGTAATCAACTACATGTCAACTAACTCTCATTATAGTATTAGTAGACTGTAAGGTTAGGGTTAGGTGTTAGTACAATAAGTGTTAGCAAGTAAAGTGTTAGCAAATCCTTTACTCTGTTTGAATTGCACTTGAGTGAAGCATTGCTCAAACTAACAGCTCGACTGATTCCAGCTGACACAAGCCTGGATGAAGCCACCAGCGGCCCAGACTCAATAGGTACAACTTTCCTGAACACACAACATTAATGCAAAGTGTTGTTTAGGTCAAATATCAAAATGCATCCTTCACTTCCTTAGAAAAACACAACATTGTATTATTTCCCTTAAAAAAGGAACAAGATATTACCATAAGGATACGCAATTAAAACACATAGACATTCCATTCATATATATATTCATAACAATAGCAAAAACAAATATTTGTTGTGCAGTTATTTATTTCTAAATGTCTTTATCAGACACAACAGATACTGATGTGGACAAAGACACAGATACAGAAACTACTACAGAAACCGACGCATCACAGCAGAAGACAGGCGATTCAGGTCGGTGAAACACAAGTCAGTCTTTCATATTATACAGAATCTACATGTGTGCAAAATACTTTCCTTTATTATTATTATTGCTGCAGATGAGACCAGTGAGAAAGCATCAGCCGAGGACAGCACAGGTAAGAGAGATCGTGTGAAATGAGACAGACTATATTGTATTACATGGTGTTAAGTCAATCTAAATGTGTCGTATAATATTTCAGATGCAGATCATGTTGATACAGATTCAAAGGAAAAGGAATCAGCAGGTAAACGAACAGAGACAGAGTTACCCGTCTGTACAACTCAATGCTAACATGTGATTATGAAACGGTACATTAACCCATAATTGACGGAAAAATTTTTTTGTCATTATTTTTTTTAAACTAAAACTAAATAAAAAAAAAGTGGTATTGAAATAAAGTTATTGAAATAAATCTGAATACTGAAAATAAAATGTAAATATTAGATGAAAACTTCAAAAACACTATTATTTATTCACCTGTTATTTCTTTCATGGAACACAAAAGAATAATTTTTAAAAACACTTTAATTGATCAATTTCTGTTCCATTGAAAAATAATATCATAGTTTTGGAATGATAAAAAAAAAAAAAAAAAAAACAGTGTGTGCGTGCATGCGTGTGTGCATGCGTGTGTGTGTGTGTGTGTGTGTGTGTGTGTGTGTGTGTGTGTGTGTGTGTGTGTGTGTGCGTGTGTGTGTGTGTGTGTGTGTGTGTGTGTGTGTGTGTGTGTGTGTGTGTGTGTGTGTGTGTGTGTGTGTGTGTGTGTGTGCGTGTGTGTGTGTGTGTGTGTGTGTGTGTGTGTGTGTGTGTGTGTGTGTGTGTATTGAAAATACTGATTTCCTGTCTCACTATTAAACAGACTCAGATGAGAAGGCGGACCCTGGTTCAGTCGACACAGGTATAGAGTTTCCTCATGCAGAACATGTTCCTCTAGTTGATTCTTGAACAACATTCTTCTCAAGCCGTCGTTCCCTCTGGCGGTAGTTAATGGTTATACAGTGAGGAGGAGGAGGACTATGTTTTGTTGCCATGAACATTGTTCAAGCACCAACTAAAGATGTTCCAGGAACACGTCCTACTTGGCACAGTCACTCTTTTCTCACAGCGAAATGAAATATTGTTACTGAAACAATCTTGGCATGCTCTGTGCTTTCAGACGCGGATTCTGCTAGTGTGGAGAAGAACGAGTCTGATGAAGCAGACAAAACCTCTACAGGTGCAGAAATCACCATTTTAATTCCAACAGTGTCAAATCAGTTTATAAATATAACATTATAGTATTCATTCATATTTTTAATTAGTTTTTACTTTTCAGTTTTTATTTAAATTTTTGTTTAAATTTGAGTAATTTTGTTATGTGCTTTTGTTTAATATATATATATATATATATGTATACACACACATACTGTATATATACACATATATATGTATATATGCATATACATATATCATTTAAATATTTCTATTTAGCTTTAATTAATTTTTATTTCAGTATAAGTTTTAGTTTAGTTTTTTCATCTAATATTTTTATTTTATTTCAGCTTTGTTTCAGTTACCAATTTTGTTTAAAAACATGTTTCACAATAGTTTCGATTTACTGAAGTGAAGGAATGAAAGTGTGATTCAGCCTGAAGTTAGAGATGTTTATATAGTATTTGCTCTGATGCAGAAGGTACCGATGCTTCATCTGAGAAAGACTCTTCAGACACAGATGAGCAGCAGGACTCTGATGGTGAGATTAAAATACACAAAAGAACATCTGTGTCTCATTTCTATACTTCATAACCAAACAAAAGAAGATGATTATTGCTCTTAAAAAGTCCTTAAAAGAATAACATTAACAAGGTCCAATGCAACAAGTTTCCAGTGTCAAGTACTCAAAACCAGTCAGAACCAGTAGTATCATTGAAGTACTATTATAGTTTTTATTAATATTTTGTAGTTTTATATATATATGCCAATTTAACTACACTATAACTACACTATAACTAATATAACTATAACTACAATTTGAATAACTAAAACCATAACGTTTATTTTAGTTTTAGTTAAATACAGTATAATAAATATAATAACCCTGGTCAGAACACTTTTGATATTTATTTGTGATTAAATAAGTGAGGGCGAGGCTATCCAGCATGACGTGACAAAATATTTATTGCTTCAAAACTGGTTATGGAAAATCTTTAAATATTATAAACTTATTAACATGGAAGTGATATGATTTCACTTTTTTTTTTAATGATGCCTATTATAGTAAATAAAGTACCTGTTAATGATTTTTTTTTTACCTGGTACCATGGTAAATCCATGTATTTTTTCATGTGTACCATGGTAATACCATGTTTTTTGACATTCAATATGTGCCTTGGATTGTTATAGTGCATGAATAGTACGTTGGTGTATTTATCAATTTATAATGGTATTACCACGGTATTCTTGATCTGATACAATCAACGAACCATGGTACTTTTTTGTAAGTTTAGGCTTCACTGGTTCATGAAGTTATTTGTCTGTAATTATAATAATTCATGTCAGTTAGATGATCTATATTAATAAAAATGAACTTTCTACACCCAGATTCTGACAAAGACAAAACAGACGGAGACACAGATGAAAAGAGCGACGAGAAAGACGAGAAAGACTCCAGCAAAGAGTCCAGCAAAGAGTCCAGCAAAGAGTCCAGCAAAGAGTCCAGCAAAGAGTCCAGCAAAGAGTCCAGCAAAGACTCAGAAGACGAGGGTCGAGAAACCTCTGAGACGCCAGAGAAAGGCGACACAGACAGCGACTCGGATGAGGTGAAAGATTCAGACGACTCCAAAGACCAGGATCCAGATCTGACAGACACAGACAGCACAGAGAAGAAGGAGAAAGACCCGGACTCTGACAGCGACACTCAGGACCAGGACACGTCAGATTCCCCTGATAAAGACAGCGCTGAGGACAAAGACAAGGACACCAGCGACCCCAAAGACACACAAGATGATGGAGACAGCGAGAAGGACGCCCAAGAAAAGCAGGAGGCCGATGACAAGGACAGCGACGAGGGAAAAGATAAAGAAGATGAATCCAAACCAGACGAACAGGACAAGGAGGACGCCGGCTCGAAAGAAGACGCCACAGCCAGTCAGTCTGACGAGAGTGAGCGGGAAGAAAAGACAGAAGACAAGCAGGAAGACAAACCAGATTCTGACAACTCCAGCCTGGACTCAGACTCAGACTCAGACTCGGACTCAGACTCGGACAGCAAAGATAAAGACCAGGACAAAGACAAGAGCAGCACAGAGTCCACAGACACAGAAAGCTCTGACAGTGACAGCAAGAGCGACACGGACAGCTCAGAAACCGGAGGGGAAGGTGAACATTACATCCTTTCTGTTTTACAGTCATCAAACCACTATATCTATCCATTGACTGATTGATGTGTTTATGCCCACAGACACCGATGAAGACAGTGTGGAAAAAGAGAAGCAAGGTATTAACTGATATATATCAGGCCCATTTCCACCTCACAGTGAAAAATATATCAGATAATTCTGAGATAAAGTTTAACATAAGAAATAAAGTCACATTGTGCGGTATGAAGACACAACTGAGAAATTTAAAGTTATGATATAAAACCATAATTGCATGGTATACAATCATTATGTGTGATATAAAGTCATGATTTTAAAGTCACATAGTGAGATACAAAGACAATTGCGAGATATAAAGTCATAATTGCAAGATATAAAGTCATAATTGTGAGATATAAAGTCATAATTATGAGATATAATGTCATAATTGAAGATATAAAGTCATAATTGAAAAATAGTCATAATTGAAAATAGTCATATTGTGGGATATAAAGTCATAATTGTGAAATATAGTCATAATTTAACATATAAAGTGATCATTTTAAGATTGAGGGCCCTATTTTAACGATCTGAAACGCAAGTGTCAAGCGCAAAGCGCAAGTAACTTTGTGGGCGGGTCTCAGCGCTGTTGCTATTTTCCCGGCGGGATAAATGCCTCTTGCGCCCGACGCAAATCTAAAATGGGTTGGTCTGAAGTAGCTTCATTATTCATAGGTGTGGTTTGGGCGTAACGTGAAATAAACCAATCAGAGCGACATCTCACATTCCCTTTAAGAGCAGGCGCGCTTGTTCTAAAGCGGATTCCTATTATAACGGCGGATTTGCCAGGCGCGCGCCAGGAGCGGTTCACAGCCGAGGAGACCGACGTTCTCGTCAGTGGCGCAATTGTTTTCTAAACCTGCAAAATAGCATGAAGGAACGTTTGCGCCGGAACACGCCTCCTCTTTGCGCTGAACCGCCCCCGGGAGCGCAAGTGTATTTCCTAACTTACCGACGTGCTTCTGTGGAGGGAAAAGTCCGCTTTGCACGGGTGCAAAATAGGAATGATACATGCGTCGGTGTTCAAAGTCAATTGTGCTGGGTGCAAGATAGGGCCCATAGTCATAATTGTGAAATAGTCATAATTTAACAGTCATAATTGTGAGATATAAAGTCATAATGGAAGATTTAAAGTCATTTTGTGAGAGATAGTCATATTGTGAGATATAAAGTCATAATCTAGCATATAAAGTCATAATTGTAAAATATAAAGTCATAATTGAAGATATAAAGTCATATTGTGAAATCTAAAAGTCATATTGTGATAAATAAAGTCATAATTGAAGATAGTCATATTGTGAGATAGTCATAGTGATTAATTAAGTCATATTGTAAGATAGTTCTAATTGTGAGATATAAAGTCATAATTGAAGATATAAAGTCTTAATTGTGAGATATAAAGTCAATTGAAGATGAAGTCGCAACTGTGACATACCAAGTCATATTGTGAGATATAAAGTCACACTGTGAAATAAAAAGAAATAAAGAAAACAGGCGTCTATAGATTTAAACTTGTCACTGTTACAGAACAAAGTTAGGAAAGTGTAATATATAAATGTGTAAACCTACAGATTCTCCTGATGGTGCATCAATAGAGACACATGATTCGGCTGATTCCCACGGTAAGCCAAACACAGCATTCACTGTTCACATGTTTTGTCAAGAAAATCATATTTCAATGCTAACTGAGAACCAGATGTGATGCACAACACAACAAGTGATAAATCCCGTCCACCCCATGTAAATCTGAGGAGTTTTCTTCTTTTCTTCACGAGTTCACTAGAAAAACAGCTGACAGGGACAAATATAAAGCCTTTAAGAAAGAATCAGGCACTGGTTAAGCAATGTAAAATCATTAAATATATGTGAGTTTTACTGTACGTTGCTAGCCAGAATACACTGCTACTTCTCAATGGAGAACAAAGTTGCATCGCACAGCATTTGTGATTTCAGCACGGACAAATAAATGACTTATCTTTAAAGCCACGTGTGTAAGACATGATGAACCTGAATCTTGTTCTTCTTCTAGATATCAATGACTCAACAGATGCTACGACATCCCACGGTAAATATGTTTATTAACTAAGTATGTAAGAGTCACATGATGCCGTTATCATTTACAAAGTATTAAATGCATGTTTCTTGAATTGTTTTGCCAACTCTAGAGAACCACACTGATGAAATCACTGATCCAGACAGCCATGATGTTTTAGGCGGTACGTCTCATGGGTCTAAAGCACTTCATTGTGGGTTTAGTTATGTCGTTTACTAAGGTTAACATTATTATTATTTCTTTTGAACCCTATATTAAACTTTGGCACGTAACTTCCCCAAATGATGTCAAACATTTTATTAAATGATAAACTGTAAAAGTAGCTGTTACCTGTTAGATGGTCACTACTCTCTGAATGGGAAAAAGCTCAATTCCTTTGCATGTTTAGATGACGATGACACTGATACCCATGATGATCAAGTCGGGGTTGAAGATGCCACGGGTAAGCCAATTTTCTTTTGAGATTTTTTCCTCCCAAAATTCCTTAGGAGACACAAATAAGACAGATGTTGACATACAGTAGGAGTATAGATCTATAAGACTGGCGCTAACAACATAACTAACATGCATGAACTAATACAATACAAGTTACTTTGGATAAAAGTGTCTGCCCAATGTATACATGTAATAATAAACGGATTCTGTTTACAGATGCTGCTTCTAAAACACAAGATGAACCAGATCATCTTGATGACACAACACAAGGTAATGATGCTGTGAAGAAGCGTCTGCTTAAAACACTTACACTTTACACATGCTAATGTCCGCTCCTGCCTTTCCTAAGGATCAGATGATGGCAGCAGAACCCCTCTGCCAAGCTCCTAGCAACCAGGACTCTACAAAGACATTGTAACAGGTATCATGTGATCACGTATTAAAAGCTCTGTTCAAACCTATGTAGTGTTTACATAGGCCTTACTTCATATACTTCTCTTAAAAGTCATGAAACCTCACAAGTGACTGATGAAAGAAGATAAAAAGGCACACTGTGAGATATAAAGCCTTAATGGCGGGATATGCAGTCAATTTGTGCAACATAAAAAGCAAATATTTTGAAATTTAAAGTCACAATTGTGAGATATAAAGTCATAATTGAGAGATATAGTCATTAGTCACATTGTGAGATAAAGTAGCAACTGAAAATATAGTCACATTTTGATATATACAGTCACAATATATGAGATATAAAATATAATATATTAATGTAGTGTAGTGTTTACATAAGCCTTTATAAATGTCTCGTAAAAGTCTAAAAGTGGCTGATTTGAAACGCTCTACATTCAGAAACATTTGTAATAGTCACTCATGAATATTAAACAGCTAACATTTTATTCTAATAGAGTTTGGTATAATACAATCTGACAACATGGTATCATAAATTATTCAAATATGCTAAAATACTGTCCATGCAAATAAGTGAAATGAGTAAATCATCAAGCATTACCTCTTTCAAAAGGTGATTGGCTCTTTTCTACTGAAAGGATGGGCTCTTCATCCGCCGTCTTGAATGATGAATAACTATTTTCAAAAATGTTTTATTGCAATCTGTTGGACAATGAACATACAATTAAAGGCAATTATAACATATTAGTTAGGCCTATATCCAATCAAATATTAAGACAAACAAAAGAAAAATAAAGGGTAAATAGGATCTTGATAAGCAATTTGTGCATTATACATCAATCAATGTTTACAGTAACTTTTTCATTGTTTCTCTTTTCTGTTAATGTATGAAGGTAGAGAGACCTTTCATTTTCAAAAGAGTAAAAGTAGGTGCGTTGCCCATTTACATTTATGGATAAAGAATTTTCCATATATGATGAGTAAACTCACGATATCCCATATTTTAAATCACATCATTATCATTTTTCAATCAAAAAGAGGAATGATATGAAGAGTTCAGATGCAAAAGCCTCTAAATGCCATCTGAAATTTTCTTATAGAATGATCATTTTTTATCAAGCTCGTGTATTTAAGTTCAGTAATTTCACTTAAATGACAATTAATAGGTAATCTTCATTGCCATTTAAGTGAAATTATTGAATTTAAATATACGAGCTTGATAAAAATGATCATTCTATAAGAAAATTTCAGATGGCATTTAGAGGCTTTTGCATCTGAACTCTTCATATCTACCTGAAGTAGGCCTGAAACATATCCAACGCAGATTTGAAGTTACATTATCGCCCCCTGGAGTCTTGGAGTGTTACTGCCAGAAAAACACACGTACAAGAACATTCATGACCTCATTGATTTACTTGCATAAACTATTAAGAATTCGGCCCAAAAATGTATAGTGCACATGATGCCTTAAAATGCTGTCTGTTTGGAACAGATCTATTGTTATAATAAGTTCCTTAAAATATGATATATTCACTATATGATTGCTCTTCTTTCTCATTGCAGATTTTTCCTGGAGAGACGTAAAAAGAATCAACTGAGACAGTCATGATAACCAGAGTTTCACGTCCCATTAAAACACATTGACACGTCCCTCTCGTCCTCTCTCTCTTTCTCTCTCATATGGTGAAGGTTCCTTTCTAAGGGTTCTGGGATGCAGATTAAATTATTCGGCTGTTTGGTGTACATTCCATTATTTTTTTTTTACTTTGTCCTAATTCTAGAACATTTGATATATTCATTTTACCAATGTTAGATGCATGAAATGCATGAAGAACAACGAGGGTCTGGAATTTCGAACCTCATGTGTTTGTCTGTTTGCGTAGAGTCTAAATATATTTCATTTGAAAGTGACGCATTAAACCTAGAGAGTAGAACTAACTGAAGGAATGTTTGAGAAAGCTCCCGAGACCAAACGATTCGGGTCTGGAGAAATGTTGCTCGAACCATCAAACCTGTCCTGGCTCCTTTGGTTTGTCCACATGGTGTCACTGACTGAAAGACTGCAGCTGCTACAACGACAACCTTCTTTTCTTGACTCTCAGATGAACGCCGGCCTGAAATCGCACAGAATGAGATCTTTCCCCCCCAAAAAAACAAACAAATAAACATAAAAAAATGATTTAAGACTGTACAGACAATTTCTGATAGAATCTCTGATGTCTATGTCTCTGTGGAGGAATACTAATAAACTAGCAATGTAAGAGCACAGATTGTTCTGAAAACTGTTAAAAAAATAATTTTGTATAGATTTAAAGTCGTTTTAATATGTACACAGGGAGCAAATCTAATAAAGACTGGGTTGTCAGAAAACCAAGTGACCATGGAGACTTTTGTGTGTGTGTGTGTGTGTGTGCGTGCGTGCGTGCGTGCGTGTGTGCGTGTGTGTGTGTGTGTGTGTGTGTGTGTGTAAACTAAACCACAAGCACATGCATATCTTATCCTGTTTTTTATTTAATTACTCAATTTTCAACAAAATGTAGTCATGAGGACAAAAATAATTGAAAAATATCCAATTAATACTATAGAATAAATGTATAACAATTTTATTTTGTTAGTAAAATGTCAAAATTTTACAGACATACAATGATTTACTAATTCATTCTGATGGACCAAAAACACTTTATTATCAAATAAAGGTGGAGTTTCACCTGATTAACTGGACTTTTTAAACAAAACTAAGGCTTTTTATTTTTTTATTTATTTTTTTAAACACATCAATATTTTGGTTTTAGGTCACTTGTTTTTGTCTTTCAAATTAAACCAAATTGATTATATATTTGCTCTTGTATATAAATATAAAAAAAAAAAATGTGGTAGCACTTTATTTTACAGTCCTGTTCCCCATGTACATACTATGTACTTATTATAGTAATTAAAATAACTGGGTAATAACTAGGCACTAACACTGAACCTATACACCTAAACCTAATCATATAGTTACCTTATATTACCCAGTACTTTCTTAGGTCAGACTCAGTATACTGTAAGTACACATACTGTAAAATAAAATGCAACCAAAAATATTATATAGGCTATATTATACAATTATATTATATATATAAAAAAAATATATATATATATATATTATATTGTCACGTGAGAGGAGGCAATGCCTCCATGCGCTATGATTGGATATGATTGGATATGATTGTTTCACACGATAAATCCCACCTCTCGTTTTCATGAATATGAATGAATAAACAATGGTGTTAATGTAAGACGAATTAAAAAGTAAGTAAACAACTCACCCACGTTGACAGGACACCGTTTTCAACTACAATTAAAGGCAATTATAACGAAACTTATTTTTATAACAAAAACAAAAGCTTTTTATGTGTTTTAGTTATTCGTTTACACGACAATGGCTTTTTGGGAGCCTGAAAATGCACACTTTTGAAAACGGGTTTCAAAATGCACGTTTTTGAAACCGATGCCGTCATCGTCTCCGTGTGGACTGCAAAAACGCCAATTTGTGAACGTCATACGTATGTGTATTATGTGTTAGGTCTATTTAGGTGCGTAATGTTTTTATTTTTACAAAGTGACATCGCCAACTACTGGCCGGTTAGCATAATGCAGCGTTATTAGTCGTTTCCGCAGATCTGTGACAACGTTGTCGTCTGTATGTAAATTACGCAAAGAAATGATATGATATAGTACATCATTGTCATGTAAATGTACTCTTAGATATCACCACTTTATGTCACGTCAAAATCAAACATGAGATGGTTTGAAAACATGATTTGCGGGGGGGGTTTTTTAGTGAGCAATAAGTTTGGTGAAACAGCTGAACATCAGTACACAAATAAATTAAATTTCATAATTAAGAGAGTTTAAATTAGAATGAAAGAGAATTAAATGAAAAAATAATCGGAGAAATTTCTTCGTTGCGTTCTTCAACATCTCAGCAAAGCAAGTAGAGTTTGCACGTGTGAATGGCCAGATCGTGTGAATGGCCCTATGAATGTGTCATATTTCAGCGGTTTTAGTCAAAGAAAGAAAGTCTTATCTAAGCTCTGATGTCTTCATTTTTTTAAGATTTAACCAGCAGGCTAGATTCCTTGACCCCTACACAGAGAAAGAGTTAAGTTTCCACGTGCGTCTCCACAGGCTCTTTGGAGCACGACACAATCTCACATTACATCTCGGTGGTCTAAACCTGGCCCGAGGGTGAACAAACGCGAGGATGAGGAGGAAGAGGAAGGTGTACCCCAGACAAAAGCCACCAAACAGCTCAGGACAAAGCGCTCGCGGGCCGCCTGTCCGAGCGTGACTCACGGGCTCTGTGTGCAAATGTTCCCGTCACCCCTGTACGGGCCTTCTCAAACTTACGGGAGGCCGATGAAACCAAAGGCTGGCTTTCAAAATGGAGACGGCCAGTGAAGCTTGACCCTCGCAGTGCATTAGTTTCCCCCGCGGCCCACTTTCCCGACAGCTTCGAAGGGGGGCGGAAGGACGCGAGAAGCCTTGAGAAATATTAGACTTTAATTTAAGGCGTAAGAGGGTTTAAACATCTACTCTGATCTGGTGGCTTGATATCTGTGAGAAAAGGCCTACCTTTTACTGAAAAAAAGGCCCTGTTGAACAGCGACACACTCAGCTGACGGTTCTTGCATGTAATATAAGAATCAAGCGCATTGCTGTTTGACTAATATCCAAAACTAGCAGCTAGATGAAAACCCTATCAAACTCCAAAAATACATATTCATATACATGAGTGTTCGTTATCTGAACTCATTTATCAGCTTCTGTTGACAATCCATTGAGTGGCAATTCAAGATTTCAACACTGTGTTTGGTTTTCCTGAGGTCAAGACTCATGTGTGATAAGTTCTGTCCACACACTCTCTCATTTTCATGTATTCGATTCATTTCTTTGTTAGTCATTCTTAAAAGAAAAGTTCAGCCACAAATGAACATCCTGTCATTCCGAACGCACACATCCTGCTATTGTCTATGAAACGCAAACATTTTTATGCACTTCTTTTCAATAACACTTTGAAATCACCTTAAGGCAAGACCCAGAGAAAGAAATCCAGGATAAGAATGAAAGGATAAAAAAGAAATCTAAAATCCTCTCAGGAAAAACCTATATAAAAGCAGGTTTCACATCAATGCCATTGAAGAACCATCTTTGGTTCCCCAATAGAACCTTTCAATAAACAGATATTTCTTCTTTTTTTGTGTGTGAAGAACATTTTAACAATCTAAAGAATATTTTTTCACGATAAAGAACCTTTGATGGAATGGAAAGATTCCATGGATGTTAAAGGCTCTTCGTTGATGCCACTACCTAATGTTAAGATTTCTGTTCTGGAATTTTATGCAAATGAAGGCATATTTAATTAGATAATGGTGCATTTGCATATTTAAACATTATTTTTAAAATTATTTAAACACAAAAACTTGTAGGCTATAACAAAACATGTAACATGTTTGTCTATGTAAGAATGTTCATGTATTAATCGCTTTTTATTGCCAAATGTGTGAACAGCTTGTAACAAAGCTTAAAAACGAGACCTTTCCTGACTTCCTAAGTCTATGAAAGCCTGTAGACTGATTTTTAATGTGAAAGACTCGGGACGTTTTTGCCGGGAAAATCAAAAGGATGTGTGAGTGTGACGGTTAAGCGCGCTCCCGAAAGCCTCTCTTCCATTCTTTGACACATGAAACAAATGATAATGTTCAGGATAATGCAGAAAGATACATTCAGTAATGTCAATGTGCCATGCAAAGAAACGAGAATAATTCAAACTATAGTCGCACAGAACTATGCTGTAGTCTCCAATATACTTTATAATAAAAACTATCATAATAGTGTAATTTTAATTAGGCCTACCTCATCTGTCGACACGATGCCGGTGAATTGTAGAGCTGGTGCAAACATCACTATGATCAGATGCTTCCTTAACTGCTGCTTTCTCACCGCTGTCATTTTTATTGTTTTATTTTATTATTTTACTTCTAAGCAAACAACAAAAAATAACTTCATTGAGTATTTCAGGTCTTGAATCACGTTCAGTCTCTTGTGCGTTACATGTGCACGTGTGCGAGTTGCTGCTGCAGTTCACTTAACGGCCACCAGTGTCGCTGAAAACAAGGTTTCTGAATTATTTAGCCCCTTTAATGTACAATGATAAATCAAATGGGGAAGTATTGAAACATAGTATTATTCACTTGTGGTGTCTTGCCTTACAAGTATCAAAGTGCAACTTGTGCAATATATTTTAGGTCATCAATACATTGCATCAGGTTCAGTGTCACTGATGCAACATGATGTGCCAGT
This sequence comes from Leuciscus leuciscus, assembly GCF_965113295.1. Classification (NCBI taxonomy): domain Eukaryota; kingdom Metazoa; phylum Chordata; class Actinopteri; order Cypriniformes; family Leuciscidae; genus Leuciscus; species Leuciscus leuciscus. The sequence continues at coordinate 37,133,866 of NC_138736.1, forward strand.
TAAAAAATACAGGACGGATAATAAAACAACTTTTTGAAGATCTTCCATGAAGATGTAAATGTGGGTCTGTTTCACACACAAAGCTTTCATATCACTCACCTATGAAATATAGAGCTGGTACAGACAAAAACTGAAACCAACTAGAAAGTAAATAGGCCCAATATAACACTTGGCAATGCAAAAATCATTCTGTAGTTGTTTAATATCGGTTGCAAACATTAATTCGAGAACCAGGGCAGGAAATGAGAACTTGTCTGACCCTCTGATTAAGTTTAACATCCACCTGTCCACACTATTCCTCTGTCCTGCTGTACGACATATTAGATTTGGCCCACGGTGATTAATTACAGAGCGGTTCAGGGACCCAAAACTCCAGTGCCGCAGTCATTTCAGACCGATCGGGTTTCTAAACAGATTGGCTCCTTCAGGACGATCAGAGGTGGCTCGTGACCAGTGAGACAAAAACTCCTAACAGAGCTCTGGATGAAGCTGAAATTGGAGAACAGAACAGGAATCTGTATGAGAAAACAGGTCTGTATGTGTGTGTGTGGTTTAATCTGTGTGATTGTACTGGACCACAGTGGAACTCACCTCTTGCTTCCTACATGCTCTCCTGTGATCTGCTGCGGTCTCTGAGGATCTTTGTGTTGAAGTTAATAAAAAAATTAAATAAAAAAAGGAAATCATTTTTACATTTTATGCACACAAAAAAGAAGATTGTCAATCAGGAAAGTAGGCTATATTTATATTTATGTCACATATATTTTTATATATATATATTTATATAAATATGCATATTTAAAAAAAAATGATATACTCAATCTAGAAATATACTTTTTAATTATATGTTAATATTAAATTTAATTGATATTTAAATATAAAAAATACTGTAAAAAATAAAAAAACATTATATATATTTAATCTATTTACATTTACATAAATGTATACATGTCATGTGTGAAAATATATAATATATATAAACATAGTATTGATCAAAATTGATATAATATATGATATAATTGATGAAAATGTATATAAATATAGAAAATCTATTTATTTGATATATATGTCTGTTACACACACCAATACACTGAAAATAAATAGATTTACTGTATATATATATATATTGCAGATTTTTTCTGAAATATTTTTTCTCTTTTGAAATATTTTTAAATCAAGATTAAAATAAAATGAGTGCTGTTAATCGTGATTAATCGATTCTAAAATAAAAGGTTTTTTTTACATACTTTGGCAAGAAATAAATATATTTTTGCCACATAGGATACAACTGTGGTGGTCCGTCATTTTCCATATGTCTTGAGCCGCTGTACCGTCTGACCCCATCGGTCAAGCTGGACCGATCCAGGACTGCGCTTCTAATCTCGTCACCCAAGGTTGGCTCCGAGAGCGCTACGGTTTCAAGCACCGAACAGAGAGCTTTTGTCTGAGCGCAGGCAGGCCTGCAGGAATGAAGGAAGCCACAGGACACGAAACTGGTGAAGAGAAATCTGCCCACATCTGCCAGCAAGACCAGCAGATGTTAAATAATACTGCTGTCAGTATGTCTTTTCATTCCTTTGACAGATACTGTACCAGCAGGTGGACTTTTTTATCAGCAATTGTTAACATTTACAGTAGTGCTCATTTCATGTGAAGACCCATGTTGAATCGGCTGCCCTGGCCCAACAATATGCAAGTTTAGCACTGAAAAAACACACTCACCGGCCACTTTATTAGGTACACCTTGCTAGTACCAGGTTGGACCCCTTTTGCCTTCAGGACTGCCTTAATTCTTCATGGCAGAGATTCAACAAGGTGCTGTAAACATTCCTCAGAGATTTTGGCCCATCTTGTCATGATATCATGCAGATTTGTCGTCTGCACATCCATGATGTGAATCTCCTGTTCCTCCACATCCCAAAGCTGCTTTACTGGATTGAGATCTGGTGACTGTGGAGGCTGTTTGAGTTCAGTGAACTTATAGTTATGTAGAAACCAGTGTGAGAAGATTTGAGCTTTGTGACATGGTGTGTAATCCTGCTGGAAGAAGGCATCAGAAGATGATACACTGTGGTTATAAAGGTAAGGACATGTTCAGCAACAATACTCGGGCTGAGGCGTTAAAATGATGCTCAATTGGTACTAAGGGGTCCAAAGTATGTCAAGAAAATATCAATCACACCATTACACCACCAGAACCAGCCTGAACCGCTGATACAAGGCAGGATGATCCATGCTTTCATGTTGTTTATGCCAATTTTGCAGCAGAAATCAAGACAAATTTTTCCAATCGTCTATTGTCTGATTTTGGTGAGTCCGTGTGAATATAGCCTCAGTTTGCTGATCTTATCTGACAGGAGTGTTACAGTGTGTCTTCTGCTGGTGTAGTTCATCTGCTTCAAGGCTGAACGTGTTGTGAGATGCTCTTCTGCAGGCCTCAGTTATAATGAGTGGTTATTTGAGTTACTGTTGCCTTACTGTTGTATTATACATTACATGTGTTTACCATACATGATCATTCTGCTGAATAGATAATTGTGTAAATGCATAACCAACAACAGAATTGCATTTATCAGATTAAGAAGTTTACAAGGCTTTTGATGTCAACAAGAAGAATTTGCTGCTTTAAATGTTGAAAAACCTATTTATTTTAACTATATAAGATTAGTTATTAGCTTAGCTGTATCTTATTATTTGCATTTAGCATTATTATCTCGATTATGTGTTTCGCAACCTCTTCGGAAAGCTCATGCAACATTACGTTATGTGGATTCAGGGTCAGAATACACACACATAAGATCACATTTCACAATACAACAAAGAAAGCTTGTTTAGCTCAAGAGCTCATTAGCTTTGCTACGACACACGTCCATTTAGCTCATCAGGCCGAGTTTATCACAGAAATGCATTTCAAGGCCTGCTGGTGTTCGTTACATTGTAAAACGGGCTTGATGTGAACTGGCTCGCTGTACAGGAATGCAATCTTCCCGTGAGCTGCCAGCGATTCAGTTACTGCTATGGGACAGGAGCATTAGCTTATGCAACATATACGGATACCACAGCACTTGAACAGGCCATGCTAATCCATTAACACATCACAAGCCATTCCAGTTTACTAGCGTTCCCATTCTTTTCTTTCCTGAAAGATCTGGCAACCACTGGTCTCAAATTTATAGATACATGCATAAAACCAGCCAAAAGTGATTTACTAGTCATAGCTGGCTATAAAACTGGTCAGTCAGGTTTGAAGGTTTTTTTGAGAGGTTTTGGCCACTTGTCAGCTAGTCGAGCTGGGAGATCAAATAACTGACCAGCTAAACCAGCAAAGCACATTTTCAGCTGGAAAAAGAGACCAAAAGGCTGTGCATCCTTATAAAAAGTACCTTTTTGAGCAGACTGAAACATAGTTTAGAATTCAAGATCAATCATTCTAAAATGTTGATTTGCTGCTCAATTTCTTATTATTATCAATGCTGAAACAATATAAGTATTAATTTCTTGGTATATATGTAAACAATTTCCACAAAATAGAAGCACAACTTTCAACATTGATGATAATCAGAAATATTTCTTGAGCATTAAATCAGCATAATGATTTCTGAAGGATCATGTGACACTGAACACTGGAGTAATGATGCTGAAAAAAATCAGCTTTTCATTACAGGAATAAATTACATTTTAACATATATTCAGATAGAAAGCAGTTATTTTGAATTATAAAAATATTTCACAATATTACTGTAATTTTTTACCGTATTTTTTATTAAATAAATGGAGCCATGGTGAGAATAAGAGACCTTTCAAAAACATTAAAAAATATTCCAAACTTTTGACAGTGCAAACACTTAATCATAAATTGAGTGATTTTTTTTCATATTTGTTTAAAGTGCTAAATCAGAAAGAAGCATCTGGAAACCTCTGATCTTAAACTAGCCAGGTCATCATGCTCAGATGAGAGAAACCCAGTAAGACCCTGTGGTTGCTGTGGTGTTGTGCAGGCTGGCTGTGCCCTCCACTGGCTGATCCGCCTTACTGATCCCACAGCCGGCCCAAGAGGATGATGGGACATGCCATAAATAAAGACCTTTTTCTATCTTAATCTTTGGCATCATTAGTCAACAGCCAATGTACAGTACATATACATCAGCATTTCTGCACTGTAATGCTCGAAGACTGCAGATCTGAACTGAAAATGAATTATGAATTTAAAAACGTCGCAGGACTCACCTGTGGTTTCAGTCTTCAGAGGGAGTAGTTTGAATGGCACGGGTTGGGGTTAGACATCAAGTCCTGCCCCTTAACAAGATGGGGGGCTGGAAGGGTATAAAATGTATTTTGGTGCCCAGTCAAGCATAAGGAAGTCAAAAGCACGTTTGCTGGTTGCTTTATGTCTGCTGCACAGTTTCCCACATAAACCTGTGCTAAAGATGCTGTCACGGTAAGTCAATGGCGTTTGATTTATAAGAACCGGTCTGACTCTTAAATTGACTTCATTGATTATAGTGGAACAACTGATAGCTGATTAATCAATATATAGCAGAGAGGAGCTGTGGATTTTTTTATTAAGGTGCTTGTATGAGGACATTCATGCATTTGGTAGATGCTTTTATCTAAAGTGACTTTACATTCAAGGTATATGGATCAATTATCGCATGACCTTGGTATCAAACCCATGACCTTGGTGTTGCAAGCACCACACAAGCATGTTTTATGTAGGATTTGTATTCAATAATTTTGCATTTCAATGACATTTGCATATGACTTATATCTGGTTATAGTTTAGAGTCTGTGCTATTTTGATGTTGGGAGTCTCATTAAGTGATATACTGTCCAATTACAGCTGTGCTTTCTGAATATTACAATACTGTAGCATAAAAATATGTATCTTGTTGTAAACTCAGTGCTAAGTATTGCTTTTAAGCCGTACTTATTTTTATTTTTTAAAACCAAGCACTGAATTTACTTTCCAAGTTAAAATAATATTAAAATCATACATTTCTCAAGAGAATAGTTGGCCATTTTCAGAGCTGTTATTGAGAATATGCATTGATAAACTGCATGATATATACCCTAAACAGCATCTAACTTAGTTTTGGGGGGTCATTGTGCTTCACGTTTGCTCATTCTGGACTCTTATCGTTTTGCTTTCACAGAAATCTTGTAATTGCTTCAGTGGCTGTTGTGTTTCTGGTGTCCACCATATCAACGGCTCCTGTTGAAGGTACGAGCTCTTCTCCCAGAGGGCTTCATTTAATGACACACTCTTGTGTTTAGCATACAGCGGCCACACGTATTTACACGATCTCTCCGGACAGATAAGGAGCCCGAGGAAAATGACTTTGAGGCTGAAGAGGGCGAAGAAGAACTGTCTGAGGAGGACGATGGTAGGAGATGATGGTCTTTTAGATAGTAAAAGAATTAAAATGTCCCGAGGAGAGCTGATCGAACCACATCAGAAAGCTCATATTGTGGGCAATTTGATACGACATGATCCTGCAAAAGGACAAAATGAAAAGTTAATACTATAACGTTCATGATAAATAGTTTCTTGAATCGTTTTTTAAAAATACGTTAAGCTTCATAAACCCAATTTTTAACACCATTAAAGTGAGTAAAGCAACAGTTTCTAGGAGAAAATAAAACAGCCTTTAACTGACAGTAGATGAATGTGAATCCTAAACTAATATTCTGATAACAGTCAGCAGATCTGTGAGGGATTCAGGACAGAAAGAGGAGAAGGGCAAAACAAAGGAGCGGTTGTTATAAACTGTATCGATTTTCCCTTTTCTTTACAGATGATGATGACTCCAAAGGTCAGCATATGAAGGGTGGGTGACAAGTTCACAACTTACCACCATTGTGCAAAACCTCAGTCATCTTTAATAATCACATAATGAGTCATAATTTGCTTTAAAAGTCAGTCTTTCTTAATGAGGCTGAGCTATATACATTTGGGGTTCTGCCATAATCACATCAAAAATTACACTTACAAAAAAGTACAATGGTATTATTTCTTGTATAATGTGCTAGTTGTCATACCTCGTTTTTTTGGCCTCGATCATTATGATTTTAAAGTACCATGATGTATAAATATGGTAATCATACAGTATCATTAAAGTAGGATGCTGCCATATATATTCTGGACTTGATAGCATGGTACAACCATGTTGTTGTTTTTTGGAAAGTATGCTATTCTTTGAACAACCTTGTGGTTTCATGTTAATACCATAGTACAGTGATGGTAATATTACCAAAATATGTAATATTTACATCGTATTTACAAAGTTTTTCCATTGGATTTCATTGGAATACCATAGTATAACCATCTGATAAGGTACCACAGTACTTTTTGTAAGGTAATTAAGATACACTACCGTTTAAAAGTTTGGGATCTGTAAGATTTTTTCTAAAGAGTCTCTTCTGCTCACCAAGGCTGCATTTATTTGATCAAAAAATACACTAAAAACAGTAATTTTGTGAAATATTATTACATATATTATTGCAAAGCTGAATTTTCAGCATCATTACTCCAGTCTTCAGTGTCACATGATCCTTCAGAAATCATTCTAATATGATGATTTGCCGCTCAAGAAACATTTATGATTATCATCAATGTTGAAAACAGTAGCGAAACGTTTTCTTTGATGAATTCAAAGTTCAAAAGAACAGCATTTTATTTGAAACAGAAATCTTACAGACCCCAAATATTCCATCAGTAAAAATTACAAATGTGAATAAAGACTAAAAACTGACGAAGATTTGGAGGTTTTAGACGCAACAAAAATAACTAAAATCATATCTAAAATGTTCATAAAAGCCTATAAAAGCAACTTAAAATGTATATAACTGGTTTACACGAGATGCAAACCCCCTTAAGCGCATGTAAGAAGAGTGTTTTTGTTCTTCCAGAGGGCCACCTGGCCCAAACTGATTGATTGACCTGTGAGAAATGATCTCTGGGAGTCTTAAGAATATGTTTCTTGTTCCTCTCCCTCTTTCCCAAAGGAGCCGGATCGCAGCAGGCCACTGCAGCACCCAAAGGCTTGGGTAAGGTGAAGCTAATCCTCTTTAAAGCTGGAGGTAGAGAACACTGAACCTCTCAGCACTGGAAAATAGTTCACTGGGTGCACCCTACTCAGAAAGCAAAGCCAATCGGTACTTAATCTGGTTTAGGGATCAGGTATGTGGAGATTTTGCCACAGTGGCTGAACGGCATTGCTCGATTTATTAATAAATGTGGAAAGATGAAACATCATCAGCCGCCTCAGGTGCACGGGCCTAGCGCAGTGAGAGGGCATGTTTGTGGGACTGGTGTTTCGGGGCCTTGTTTAGACTGAAAGGCTGTTTTTCTCCAAGGTATGACTCCTGGCAGCGGCGTCGCGGGCGAATCCCCAAACGGTAAGGAAAGTCTACTCGATAACGCAAAAACAAGTTCTTTAAAACCTGTTCGGAGTGCATTAGCCTCTCATGGCCTCTGGTGAAAGGTGAATTTGTTGGGAGTTAAATGGCCACTTTTCAGGCCTCGCTTTTCTGTTCCTGAAGTCCAATACATCTTTTGACAAAAACCTTTGCTCTTGTTTCCCAGGTCAGAAACTCAATGGTGGCACTCAAACTGGCCAAGTCTGTAAGTGTGAACCTGATCTATCAGGGGCAAAACTTTCACACAAGCCCTACTTTAGAAGAGCAACACAGACTGACCCTGTGTAGAAAACACCTCAGCTTTACAAACACGTTTCGCTCATTACATTATGAAAACGCTATTTCTGAACATTTTCTTGGTTATGTGAACGCACTTTATGGGAACGTTTCAATTTGCAAACATTATGGGAATGTTACTTTTGAATGTTCTCTAAACATTTAAAAATCAGAAGAAAAAAAAAGTTCATTATTAATGTTACTGGAAGAATGTTCGTTTGTAACTTTGAGAGAACCTTGCCTTAACGTTAGCCAAAGTTCTGTATACCTTGTGGTACTATTGAGAGTATTCACTGTCCATATTTACTGTGGCCTTTTAAGTCCTCATGACCTCGTGTTGTTTTCTGAAGAAACTATTTAGTTTTTATCCATTGAATGTGCTAAAAATGACCGTACGGTTGCCTTTGATATCTTCTCTTCCATGTCTAATAAGACAGTAAAAGTGTTTTTGTCATTCCAGCATCAAGCAGCACATCAGCAGCTTCAGATGGAGCAAACGGTAACCAGCATCACTCAGAATAATAATGTTTTGTTCTTCATTTAACTGCTTGACATTGGATTACTGAAGGCCTTTTCAGACGGACGACAGTGTTTTATTACTGTAGAAAGAATGGCCTCTCAGTAATGCGTCTGTGTGGGTTACAGGAAGTAACGGTAGAGACGGTTACTCTCGCCCGCCTGGATCAAGTTCTCATGGTACGGTATTCGCCTGCGGTAAACATGCTTTCCTTTGTTTTTACCCTGACAAGTTTTCCTAATCACCGTATTTATTTCACTTACAGGTGCAAGTTACGATGGACAAGAGGGGTCCAAATCAGAGATAGTTCCTTCAGGTACCCGATCACTGATTTTGACTTGAAAAACTAAAATTACACATTATTGCATAAAAACTAACAATGCTTTAATACTAAATGACATATTATGCACTATATTCAATACAAATATTACATTTTATAATAAAAGTGTATACAATATAATTAAACATTTAATTAATATACACTACTGCTCAAAGGTTTGAGGTCAAGATATTTACGTATTTAAAAGAAAACTTTTATGCTCATCAAGGCTCCATTTATTTGATAAAAAATACAGTAAAATCAGTAATATTGTGAAATATTATTGCAATTTAAAATAATTGTTTTCTATGTGAATATATAGTGAAATGTAATTTATTCCTGTGATCAAAGCTGAATTTTCAGCATCATTACTCCAGTCTTCAGTGTCACATGATCCTTCATAAATCATTCTAATATGATGATTTGATGCTCAAGAAACATTTATGATTATTATCAATGTTGAAAACAGTCGTGCTGCTTCATATTTTTGTGGAAACTAATCAATGAGTAGAAAATTCAAAAGAACACCGTTTATTTGAAATCTTTTGTAACATTATCAATGTCTTTACTGTCACTTTTGTCATCCTTTCAAAATAAAAGGAATAAAAAAATAAAAAAAATCGTACTGACCTCAAGCTTTTGAACTGTAGTGTATAACATGACGAGTAACCAGAGAAACTGTTCTCAGGTGTAGGAGCTGGAGGAACGGGTGCTAATGGAGGTTCAGGATCAAAAGTCCCTGGTAATTACATTCAGAAACCTTTAAATTATTGTTCAAAATAGGATATTTCAAAGAATTTAGAAACTTACAGCCTAATAAATTGAATGCATTTCAGGCACAGACGGGGGAGTCCATTCAGTGTCCATTTCTGTTGGTAAGAGATCGATCTGTTTATATTGGCAATCAGGGTTCATATTATATTTTGTAATTTGTTTATATTATGCACACCAAATCATATTATATCCAAAGGCCTAATAATATTAGAATATTCTCTAAAACTTTACTTGAAGCCTTCATATATAATGCATTATTTAAGTATTTTTAATGCATTAATTATGCCTTGTAATGCACATTATAATGCATTGTGTGATCTCATGAATTGTAACCACAAAGTGAAATTCATTAAAACCCATGAGAATCAACCAATTTCAGATGTAACAAGGAATCTGCAGATATTATAATGCATTTTCACTTTGGCTACATTTATAAAATGCATTATAATGTATTATAAATACCTTTAGAGTCCACAAGAAATGTGTTAATGAATATTCTAGTGATTGAAAAAGTGGGGGTTAATCTTTTTACGCACCACATAATGTGATATCTTTGTCAATCTCACAGTGCCATCAGGTCAAGGGTCATCAGGCCACATAGCAGCAGGTCATGGGTCAACAATGTCATCCAGCCACACGTTTGACCAACCATCAGCAGGGCAGACGTCAGGTGGTGTGGGTGTCGTTTCCTCCGAGGTCCAATCACAGCCTGAAGGTATTTAAATCGAAACGATCAAATGTAAGACTTACATGGTGACCTCCTCATGAAAGAGCACATGTTATGCTTTTTTACATTTTCAACCTTCTTTAGTGTGTAATGTTGCTGTTACAAAGCACAAAGTCCCTCCAGCGGGAGTTATTCTTTATATCAGTGTCACTGTTTCTAAACTCCCTGAAACGCCTCCATTGTAGTCTTGAGTTTTCTTCCGGGAACGAACACATCACAATATTCCTCATTTAAATAATTCCCGCCCATGACATACGCAAAATAAAGGTGCGGGACCTGACTGAGATAGTTAATAGAAGTGTGAAAACTCACAGTTATGGTAAGGGGCGGGGCATTTACCAAACACGCTCAAAGCGTTTGACCAATCACAACACACTGATCCAGCCGACCAATCAGAGCACATTGTGCTTTTCAGAAGGAGGGGCTTCATAGAGACAGGAACTAAACAGAGTGTTACTGACAGACTGGGAAGAGAGGAGCTGCAATAATGTACAATGTATAAAAAATAACATTCAAGCATGAAAACCTATTCTATTTGACCCCAAAAACTTTGTAAAAGGGCATAATATGGAATGATATACAAGCAAAAGTTATAATAATGCTCTGTGTTCAGGGTCAGAGGGATTCTCTCCACAGTATGAAAATGGTATGTGTATAACAGGATCTCTCTACTGTATATCATGGAGGTAATTTCTTACTTCTTAAATGCTGTACACACTTATACGAGAACAGATCTTGTCTTCTTGCATCAGGGGAAACGGCTCATGACGGATCTCAAATCGAGTCTCCAGGTGAAAAACGTCACAGTTTACATACACCGCTTACCTGAGGAAAACAAATGTTTTCTGGTAAATGATAACTGATGTCATACTGTATCCTTTTTGTCTTGTAAATTCAGAAATCCCAGAGACAGAATCTAACGGTGAGTATTATTGTGTGTTATAATAATAAACAATATTGTGCACCATATTAATCAGAATGAGCGATTTAGTCACGTTACTCGGGTTCCTCTCACAGGTAATGGGCACAAACAGCTCCTGAATGGAGGAGACACAGGATTCACAGGTGAGGAAACAATGCTCTTTATGGACTGACATTTCATACAACATGAAACAGATAATAAAAAATAACAATATCTTTGCTGTTTTTGATGCAGGTTTGGATCATTTCATGCCAGGCACAACTCAGATTCAAGGAACAGGTATAAAAAACATGATTTAAAACCTGAACATGGAAGGACCATTAATTCCCAAGATACTTACACTGTTTTCCTTTGAGATTTCAGTTCTCACATGTGCGTCTTTTGTTTTGTGTACATCTCAGGTGGTTTTGATTCATTTGGCACAAGCCCCCATCTGGAAATTACAGGTAAACATCAGTTCAACTCTTCAGGCCTACAAAAACACATTTTATTTTGTCAGTTACCGAGTTGAATCTATCAGTCAGTCAATAATGTGAGCATCAGAACAAACTGAATATAGCAGAAACTTTTCATTTCAGGCATAATAGACCAATCAAGCCATGACTTCCTTGTTGGCTTAATGGGTGAGCATTCCTTCATTCTCATTAGTTAGTGTAGGGAATATTGAATGCTGTTTCTCAGTTTGGACTCTGAATGTCTCCCTCTACAGGTGGAATAGGAGAGAGCTTTGGTCCAGACACCCAAACAGACGGTCTAGGTACGCTTTTAGACCTCTTAGACACTCCTCCAGACGTTCCGCCCACATGCCTAGTAACTGACGCTGTCTCAACAGATCACATGGGACTCGCATTTCAGGTGGATTCGGCAGGTAAGCGTCCACTTCACATTGTCCATTTTTCATAACCAGAGAGGCTTGATGTTTATGGCTTTTGGGCTGCGGACACCAGAATTGCTTTCTGCTGATCTCATTGGCCTTGTAATAAACAGGACGTCCCGCACTAGTTAAATTTACATGATTTACATTTATGCCCATGCTGTGAAACGGCTCACATACGGCGCTGAGAGCCTTCCTCCAATCCGTCCAGCCGTCATGCTGTACTAATTATGGGCTGCACTGACAGAATAAACCAGCCAGTTTCTGTGTTCTACCTAATAATTTACTGAAAGATGACTGGTGTGAATCAAAGCTGTCTTTTCTCTCTCACTCGCTCTCCGTTCCAGCCGCTGGCCTGAGTCCAGGGCACCCGTCCAGTGGCGGCCCGGTTCTAGACGCTCCTCCAGGTAATGGCTGCTGGCTGCCGCTCTGGCCTCCTTTAGGTCCTGTAAATTCAGAGTGCTTTTACCCCAGTAGCCATGGGATTATCCCAGCACACGTCTAATAAACTCTGTCAGACTCACAGTCTTGACACGGGCTCCAAAGGGGGTGTAATGACAACTTTCAGAGACGTTTTTAGTGTCACAGGAGGTCACTGGGGTTTCATGCATCTGTATGGATTACACAGACTGATCACTGAAATCATAACTCAACTTACTGAATGAGTGTAGGAGAGTAGATGATAGACAGATAGATAGATAGATAGATAGATAGATAGATAGATAGATAGATAGATAGATAGATAGATAGATAGAGAGGTATAGATAAATAGATAGAAAGGCAGACAGACAGATGATAGAACAATAGATAGAGAGTTATAGATAGATAGATAGATAGATAGATAGATAGAGAGTTATAGATAGATAGATAGATAGATAGATAGATGATAGATAGATAGATAGATAGATAGATAGATAGATAGATTGAGAGGTATAGATAGATAGATAGATAGATAGATAGATAGATGGATAGATAGAAAGGCAGACAGACAGATGATAGAACAATAGATAGATAGATAGATAGATAGATAGATAGATAGATAGATAGATAGATAGAAAGGCAGACAGACAGACAGACAGATAGATTGAGAGGTATAGATAGATAGATAGATTGAGAGGTATAGATAGATAGAGGTATAGATAGATAGATAGATAGATAGATAGGTAGATAGATAGATGATAGATAGATAGAATGAGAGGTATAGATAGATAGACAGCTGTGTACTCTGACTTTATAGAAAATGCTATAAAATCATTAAACCAAATAGTGTGAATAAAAGAAAAATCATCTTTGAACAGTCACGTCAACATGTCTAGTAAAGCAATAATTTCCCTTGTTAACCGTCTCTTGTTGTGTATATCAGATTATGTCTCTGCTGACAGTGGGAATGGTGATTATACCCACTCAATCAGTAAGTGAAGTATTTGTCTGTTTACTAGCATTAGATTAACAGTGTGTTAACAGACAGGGCCGTATCTGGGGTATCCAGGGTATCCGGGGTATCTGGGGTATCTGGGGTATCCAGGGTATCCGGGGTATCTGGGGTATATCCGGGGTATCTGGGGTATCCGGGGTATCTGGGGTATCCGGGGTATCTGGGGTATATCTGGGGTATATCTGGGGTATCCAGGGTATCTGGGGTATCCGGGGTATCTGGGGTATATCCGGGGTATCTGGGGTATCCAGGGTATCTGGGGTATCCAGGGTATCTGGGGTATCCAGGGTATCTGGGGTATCCAGGGTATCTGGGGTATCCGGGGTATCTGGGGTATCCGGGGTCTCTGGGGTATCCGGGATATCTGGGGTATATCCGGGGTATCTGGGGTATATCCGGGGTATCTGGGGTATATCCGGGGTATATCCGGGGTATCTGGGGTATATCCGGGCCCCAGTGCAGGTCAATATGTGGTTAAATAATCACTTGTGTCTTCAGGCACGTCTGATAATGGATCCCAATCAAAATCACCGGCCGACACAACAGGTAAACTGATGTTGAACAACAATCCTGCATGTTCTGGTGAAGAGCGACTTGAAACACTAAAACAGAAACCCCCGGTTTCACAGACGAGGTTTAAGCCTAGTCCCAGACTTAAATGCATGTTTGAGCTGTTTTAAATGAAAGCAACTTGCACTGATATATCTATATGTCAGTGCTATTGTTTTGTCTCGAGATGCACACCAGTAATGTTTCTTTCTAAGGCACATTTATAAAAGCGACTTAAATCTCCTGATTAAACTCAGGCCTAATCCTGGCTGAATCTAAGCCCTGTCTGTGGAACCAGGTCAAAGTGTGTTGAATCTAAAACCAGACTGATTTTTACAGATTCATCAGTAGTCTTTGACACAATGTCACATCTGGGTCATTCCTTCACAGACTATTCAGGTACGACACCTATTTTGCTAACACTTTACAATAAGGTCTTTATGCATTAACTAACATAACTTAAACAAACTATAATAAGCAATGTATTACAGCATTTATTCATTAGTCAATGTTAGTTAACAAAAATGCAATAGTTCGTAGAGCAAGAACTAATTTTAACAGATACAACTTTGATTTTAAAAATGTATTAGCAAATGTTGAAATGAACTTAAACTATCAATGAAAAATACTTCTAAAGCATTTATTAATCGTATTAATATTAACTAAAGTAGGTAACTAATGTTAATAAAAGGAGCTTTATTGTAAAGTGTATTTTCAATATAGACACGAGACATGATGTTCATCTGTGGTCTTGTTCTCCTCAGAAGGAGGGGCCGATAATAATGGTGCAGATTCACCCGATACGAACGGTAAGCTCGAGTCAACATGTCAACTCACCTTTCCTTTCTGGAAAATGAAAGAAAGGTCCAAGCTGGTCCAAGCTGGTTGACATTGACAACCTGGTTTGTCCAGCAGGGATATGATCATACGACATTATTTTGACACATCGTTTATCTCTGCATTACAGGAAACGGAAACGGTCGGCACAAACCTATAGACATACAGAATGGTACGTTCATATCTCTATAAAAGCATATCAAACATCTAAAAGAGAGAGAACTGCAGTGTGTGTCTGGATTCGTTCACAGGTGACCCTCCAGCCGTTCATCTCGACATCAGTACGTGTCTAGCAATAAAACACACAACTAATCAATCAACACACAATCACAACATCATGTTATTGACAGAGTAATATCCTGGAATGTTTCCCGACAGGCGGAACAGGCCATCATGACGCTGCGACGGAGATGCATCACACAGCTGGTACTATATCAGCCGGCTCCATGACATCACTGAAACTCTATTGATTTGTTAGCCATAATTCAATTTTTATGCGTCTTCTCTTGGCTAGTCGGTCTATAACCAGTGGGGTTGCGTGGGTTTACCAAACGCTTGTGCTCAACACGGAAAATATTTCTCACGGCAGGTTTAAAGCCGCCAGGAAATCCCAATCAAAGATTTGTGGCTTTTGGTGCACGTCTGTAAACCTAACACTAACAACATCTATATGCTAGATAAACATTAAAATTGATGAAATTAGTTAATATACAGATTTAAAATGTAAGAATCATTTGATGTAACTAAAGCATATTATAGCTATTTAAAAAAGGACATGCTTTTTGATATGTTGATTGCAAAACTATGCTACAACACTTTATGGTGTCTTTAATGTAGCCAATATTTAATATAACTAATTTTATAACAAACTATTTCATCCATATGTAACTGTTAATGAACAAATTAAGTCAAGACCCTATACAGGCAAAACCATTGTTTTTTTCATGCACTGGTCAATATTGAGATTTTGCTTATATGACATGCCCTTTTTTTATTATTATTAATATTTTATTCCTAAAATATGGTGATTTTTTTATGGCTGTTGACAATATTTTCTGATTTATGAAGGGATAAAAAGAGAGATTCTCTGTAAAAATCTTTAACTCTGATGTCAACAAAATGAAACAAGAATTTTAAAACTGGCTTTATCCAATGTTCATATTTCTGTTCTAGAAATGGATGGAAATTAGTGTATAGCCTACTTAATTAGATAAAGCCTCATTAATTATTTGTCTTAATTGTCCTGGGAAAGTGAGGTATCAGTTAAAATGTTCTCCCTACTAACCTGTGGCGTCTTCCCTTAAATTAATTGTTCCAAAACCTAGTGAGTTGCTCCAAAAAGTAGGCAGTATTATTTTATGGTTTTACTAAAATTATTATCTAAGGTATTTGTAGAGAAGAGATGAATAAAATCCATCCAAAATGATGAAATTGATATGTTTACCATAAATTATACCATAAATACCATACAAACTTTATTACAATGAATACTGAAAGTTATTTATAAAACAGTTTAATCTAATCAAAACAGACAAATATTTAAGCGTTTTATACTAATTAGGCTTGTGTTATTAGCTTAGCATCATGCTAACACCAAACTCATAACGTGAATTGTGAGTTGAGTATTTATCTAGTCGGCAGCGGTTGATCTAGTCAGTAATGCTGCTCTCTAGGTTTTGAAGCAGAGCTAATAAGTAATAATAACTTACTTGTCTGTACAGGAGACCAGCATGCCGTCAGCTCACATCCAGATGCAGGTCAGTGGCATCACATGAATCACCTCTGTGCAAATATTAGTCTAGTAAGCATCTTTAGAAATGCTATTTTTCTCATTTTCAGTTGGCGCACTTGAACTAGTTGATCACACCCTCAGCCCTTACGCTGACACGACTGGTGAGAAAACATCCTTATTAATATGTTTATAGGTTAAATAATAAACTTGATTTCTTCATTTTAATGCATCTCTCTTTTTACTTCTTTGCTTTTTATTACTTTAAATTTTTAATTGTATTTCTTATGCATTTGTAGAGATTGTTATGGAAGCCCATTTCCGCATCAGAAGAAAAAAATAAAAAGTCAAAATTATGACATAGGCTACAATACATTTATGGGATTAAAAAATTTAATTATGAAATTAAAGTCAAATTGACATAAATAGTAAACATTATGACATAGACCTAAAAAAAAAAATCGAAATTATAGAGTAAAATACTTTTTATGAAAGAAATTATGACAGTTATAATTAGGATATTAAAAAGTCAAAATTATGACAAATCGAAATAATGACATACTAAATCATACTTATGAGATTAAAAATCAAAATTATGACATATTAAATTATAATTTTGACATAGCCTACTAAAACGAAATGATGAAATACTAAATTATGATTATGAGAAAGCCAATAAAATGAGAAAATGTCAAAATTATGAGATAAGTCAAATGTATGACATACTAAGTAAATTATCACATACATACCGACTTTTTAAGTCAGAATTTCAACTTTTTAATAAAAAATTTGGCTTCCACGGATTGTTGTATGATTCTTTTTAAAGTCTTTTTATGTAAAGCACTTTAAATTTTCATTGTGTATGAAATATGCCATATAAATAAACTTTGTTTCGCCCTCTCAAAGGACTTGACGGTGTCACCGGTGGAAGTGCGCAGACAGATATGGCAGGTATTATCTTTGAGATTTTTCCAAACATATTGAATAAATCCACCATGAGTGATTGTGAAAGCAGCATTGGTGTGTAATAACGGAGCTGTCGCTGTGATCAGGTGTGGCGAGTGATCCGGTGACTGAAGGACAGGCTCAAACAGACGTGACAGGTGAGTAAACAACATGCAAATGAGAACTTTAAGTAGTAAATATTTACAACATGCTATTTCCTGTTATTCAGGGCAGGGACACCTAGCTGTGACTGACGGCATGCCGAATTACACAGGTAACCACGTTTCGTCAGTTCATCCAGACACATGTCAGTCTATCAGGGCAGGGTTTCATGTGTAGTGTGTGTTTCTGAAAAGCAGATTCTGTTCATGCAACTGGGACTGGATTCACAGGTGAGTTACCTTTAGTTTAACACACACACACACACACACACACACACCATGATCTGTCTGAATACCGTTTAATGCACAGGTAGTTCCTGTCTGTTTAATCACAGTTCTATATTAATGTGCTGAAGCACACACACACACACACACACACACACACACACACACACACACACACACACACACACACACACACACACACACACACACACACACACACACAACAAGGGGGTAACTTCGCTGTTTTTGAAGTAATTAAACTTTCAGTTTCACTTTAAGTTGAGAGAGACTCTGCACAGATGCAGGTAATTCACACGCACATCTCTCTTTCTCTCTGGATTTTTAATTCAGATAATGCTGATATTCTTTCAAATACATTTAATCTTTCTGCACTAGCTACTTTTATCGATGCGTCTGATTCAAAGCGGGCAGAATGTTACATCTGACGAGCCGTAACTGACTGAATCAATAACAGTTTTAACTTGTCAATGCTGGTAAATGGCCATGGTATAAGCGGGATAATCCACGGCTAACTGTGAATTAAACGATTTGAATGCACTCCGCATCAGGTGTTTCTGTGTCTTCACGTTGTACATTAAAATCGTTTAATGCACTTACATACAGTATATACAAGGGTATGTTAAATAGTGTAAATGTAATAATGAGCTTCATGAACAATCTCTGTATGATTTCTCTGGCATATCAATGTTCTTGTCAAACTTTCAGATGCCTCAGAGACACATAGTAGCATGGTTCAGACAGACTTACCAGGTAAATTACGTTTGAAAACATCTGTCTCATCAGGTGGACTGACTATCCAGGTAAGCTGCCCTTATAAAAAATATACCATGGTAAACATAGTTTCTGCAGAGAATGACAGAAGGACACCGAAGGCCAGTTTGAAGGGAATTCTGTGTGATTTTGCAGTACAATAACAATGGTATTTTGGTGGAAACTATGATTACCATGGTCAGTTTTTTGCAAGGGTTCGCTTACAAAGCAGAAATTGTTTTAAAACATGATTAAAAAATCAAAATGAACCAAACCTTTCTTAAACTCAACTCCAGTCACAGGGGATCCATTCACAGGGGTTTCCTCACAGACAGACACCATGGGCACAGGTGAGTGACACACAACTACAACACAAACTACAAGAAAAAAAAAGAAAAAAATCAGCTGAACCTCATGGGACTCTTGGGAGTCCAAGGAAGTTTATAACATATCTGCAAATTGCATATTATACACATTCATAACATTAATATTTTTAATCAACAAGGGTTGCAATAAAACAGTGCATTAAATTGTATAATGTTACAACGGATTTGTATGTCAAATTAATGCTGTTCTTTTGAACTTTCTATTCATAAAAGAAACCAGAAAAAAAAAAAATTCAAGTCAAGTTCAAGTTTTCAAGAATGATAACAATAAGAACCATTATTAATAATTGAGAACCAATAATAATCAAGCGGCAAGTCATCATATTAGAATGATTTCTGAAGGATCATGTGACACTGAAGACTGGAGTAACGATGCTAAAAATTCTACTTTAACATCACAGGAATAAATTACATTTTGAAATATAGTGAATTATTTATTATTATAGAAAATTATTTTAAAATGTAATATTTCACAAGATTTCTGTTTTTACTGTATTGTTGATATATATATATATATATATATATATATATATATATATATATATATATATGTATATATACTGACTATCCAGGTAAGCTGCCCTTATGAAAATATACCAAAATATACCATGGTAAACAAAGTATATACCATAAACATATTTATACAATAAATTATAAATGATTAAATTATATATATATATATTGTATAAATTACGTTTACTTTAATATTTTTAGTTTGCTTGGATCAATAACTCAACTGCGATAAAATATCTAGCCCCACAAAATAGATTCTTCATGTCAAATGTGTTTTTAAATCACACTACATCTCTAAACCTGCTTTACCTGCTAAACTGCATGTTAACAGGGTGAATTCATCAAATCAGTTGTTTTGATCTGAGCATCTCCAAATGTCACATGGTTTGTTCTCCTCTAACAGGCCAACCTGGTGCTACGGAACAGACACAGCCAGCTGGTAAGCTTCAATGGAGTTCACTTCAGTCACATGAATTATGATTCTGATGATGATCCGTATCTCGCATTCACCTCCACCGCCATGCCAAAACTGTCATGGAAACTTATCATCCATAACCTTGTGAATAAATGCATGTCTGATGGAGATACTGTGATGGTGAACAGATGCTCAACAGCTCTTCTCTTTTCTCTGTTTTGCTTGTTCTGTCCAGTATCAGCAGGTGAACAGTACCACACATCTGGTCAGGGTCCTGAAGGTGGGTCTGAAACTCTCCACGCACACCGTTTCACGCTGAAATATCTATGCACTTCGCATATTCAGCAGAAGCATAATAAAACAAACGGTCCAAATCGTCTCAGAAATATTATGTTTGAACCTTCATCATAAACGATACAGATGTTTGTTAATAAGGAATTATTTTAAGGTACACTACTGTTCAAAAGTTTGGGCTCAGTAAAATGTTTTTATTTAGCAAGGGATGCATATAATTCATCAAAAGTAAGAGTAAATGTATTTTTAAAAGATTTCTAAAAGAAATGCCAGTTTCCACAAAATAGCACATATGCTATTTTTTAATATATAATATACTATTACACACTAATGGGATACAAACCACTCTCTGTGCAATTTCGGTGCATATAATGTACGCAAGTGTAGGTTTACAGAGGACTTGCACCGATATCCGTTGTCCTCGTGTTTCATGAAAGATGCTCAATGAGTTTGGACACCACACCAAAAGCTTAAAGGGATAGTTCACCCAAAAATGAAGATTCTGTCATTAAATACTCATTAAATACATGTCGTTCCAAACCCGTAAGACTTTCATCTTTAAAACACAATTGAATATATTTAAATGAAATCTGAGAGTTTTCTGTCCCTCCATTGACAGCTACGCAAATACCAGTTTTAAAAAGTTACTTCAAAAAGTTCATAAAGAGAACGTAAAACTAATCCATATGAAGTCCAAATTTTCTGAAGAGACACGATCGCTTTATATGATGAACAGAATGATCCAGCGAACATAAACAGAAGCTCAACTGAACCTGCTTGAGAAGTGAGAACAAACCTCATTGGTTCTTGCTGAAGCTCAAACGTGCTGCGTAACACTAGAATGAACCTCATTGGTTCTTGCTAAAGCTCAAACGTGCTGCCTAACACTAGAATGAACCTCATTGGTTCCTGCTGAAGCTCAAACGTGCTGCGTAACACGAGAATGAACCTCATTGGTTCTTGATGAAGCTCAAACGTGCTGCGTAACACGAGAATGAACCTCATTGGTTCTTGCTGAAGCTCAAACGTGCTGTGTAACATGAGAATGAACCTCATTGGTTCCTGCTGAAGCTCAAACGTGCGGCGTAACACGAGAATGAACCTCATTGGTTCTTGCAGAAGCTCAAACGTGCTGTGTAACACTAGAATGAACCTCATTGGTTCTTACAGAAGCTCAAACGTGCTGCGTAACACGAGAATGAACCTCATTGGTTCTTACAGAAGCTCAAACGTGCTGCGTAACACGAGAATGAACCTCAATGGTTCTTACAGAAGCTCAAACGTGCTGCGTAACACGAGAATGAACCTCAATGGTTCTTGCTGAAGCTCAAACGTGCTGCGTAACACGAGAATGAACCTCATTGGTTCTTGCTGAAGCTCAAACGTGCTGTGTAACATGAGAATGAACCTCATTGGTTCCTGCTGAAGCTCAAACGTGCGGCGTAACACGAGAATGAACCTCATTGGTTCTTGCAGAAGCTCAAACGTGCTGTGTAACACTAGAATGAACCTCATTGGTTCTTACAGAAGCTCAAACGTGCTGCGTAACACGAGAATGAACCTCAATGGTTCTTGCTGAAGCTCAAACGTGCTGTGTAACATGAGAATGAACCTCATTGGTTCCTGCTGAAGCTCAAACGTGCGGCGTAACACGAGAATGAACCTCATTGGTTCTTGCAGAAGCTCAAACGTGCTGCGTAACACTAGAATGAACCTCATTGGTTCTTACAGAAGCTCAAACGTGCTGCGTAACACGAGAATGAACCTCATTGGTTCTTGCAGAAGCTCAAACGTGCTGCGTAACACTAGAATGAACCTCATTGGTTCCTGCTGAAGCTCAAACGTGTTGCGTAACACGAGAATGAACCTCATTGGTTCTTGCAGAAGCTCAAACGTGCTGCGTAACACGAGAATGAACCTCATTGGTTCTTGCTGAAGCTCAAACGTGCTGCGTAACACGAGAATGAACCTCATTGGTCCCTGCTGAAGCTCAAACGTGCTGCGTAACACGAGAATGAACCTCATTGGTTCTTGCTGAAGCTCAAACGTGCTGCGTAACACGAGAATGAACCTCATTGGTTCTTGCTGAAGCTCAAACGTGCTGCGTAACACGAGAATGAACCTCATTGGTTCTTGCAGAAGCTCAAACGTGCTGCGTAACACGAGAATGAACCTCATTGGTTCTTGCTGAAGCTCAAACGTGCTGCATAACACTAGAATGAACCTCATTGGTTCTTGCTGAAGCTCAAACGTGATGCGTAACACGAGAATGAACCTCATTGGTTCTTGCAGAAGCTCAAATGTGCTGCGTAACACGAGAATGAACCTCATTGGGTCTTGCTGAAGCTCAAACGTGCTGCCTAACACGAGAATGAACCTCATTGGTCCCTGCTGAAGCTCAAACGTGCTGCGTAACACGAGAATGAACCTCATTGGTTCTTGCTGAAGCTCAAACGTGCTGTGTAACACGAGAATGAACCTCATTGGTCCCTGCTGAAGCTCAAACGTGCTGCGTAACACGAGAATGAACCACATTGGTTCTTGCTGAAGCTCAAACGTGCTGCGTAACACGAGAATGAACCTCATTGGTTCTTGCTGAAGCTCAAACGTGCTGCGTAACACGAGAATGAACCTCATTGGTTCTCACACGTCAAGCGAACATGCTTGAGCTTCTCTTTATCATAACTGATGTGTGAGTTGATGAATGTTTATATGTGAATAAAAGCCTAAATTAAATCTGTTGATCATATAAAGCGATCAAGTCTCTACAGAAAATGTGGACTAAACCGCTCGATTAATATCAGTTTTACAATCTCTTTATGAACTTTTTGAAGCATCAAACTGGTAGTTGCGTAGCTGTCAATGATGACAGAAATCTCTCAGATTTCATCAAAACGATCTTCATTTGTGTTCTGAAGATGAACGAAAGTCTTACGGGTTTGTAACGACATGAGAGTAATTAATTACAGAATTTTTGGATGAACTGTCCCTTTAAATCAAAAGCTGCACAATTTTCAGCTAGTAAATGACTGTCCTGCTAGCTTGACCTCTGACCTGATCTCTGCACTTTCTGAAAGGTGCAGAAAATGTGGAACTGGAAGATACCTGCTGACTTCCACATGAAGCCGCGAGTGAGGTTTCTGCGCTACAGATTTCAGTGTACGGACCAGTACGCCTGGCAGAGGAACCGTGAACCCGCCCGCTAGACCTTAGCTCTCCTTTGTGTGTGTGTCCGTTTGTTTTATTTTTGACTATTTAAACATTCAGAGGATACTGTAACTTAACTTTTTATTGTGCCTGTTTATAAAAGTGCCCTGTAAGTATTTTATTCATCGGTGTGCAGAAACAAAAATCAAACTTTGAACGAGAAGTCACGATTTAAAACGTATTTTCAGATTAAATGCGCAGTGTAAATTTAATGAAAGTTTTCCCCCCATATAATGTCGCTACTGTATTTTCTTGCCTAGATGTTTGAGCACTATTCTTTACAAATGTCACAAATTGTATATTGCTGAATGTATGTCATTTGAAGATAATCTTTACATTAAATTGAACATCTATTTTGAACATCAAATTCAAATATTTGTCATTTTACCTGAGAAACACACAACTTTATGAAGAACTCCATGAACATACCAGTTTGAATGGTGGACCAAGGTGGTCTACCAACCAAACCAATCCAGGTTATCCAAGGTGGTCTACCAACCAAACCAACCAAACCAGGTTATCCAAGGTGGTCTACCAGGTCCAGCAGATGAAAGCCGATCTAGACCAGCTAATGACCATAAACTACCAACTAGAAACCATGAAAAACCAGCTTCAATCAATAGCTGGTTTTAGCAGGATCTAGCAAGGCAAATAAAACCCAAACTTCCAAATACTTTCAAAAACATTTTATTTGAAACATACCAATACACAAAGTGTTGTTCACATGCGTAATAAAATAATTTATGCCTAGTATCAATGTCTCTCTGGCTATGACAGTCATCCAGTGACTAAAATGTGACTGAAAATGATGAGCATCACCAACAACTGACATTCCTCTCCCAGTTCCTCAACAGCGCCGGCCATCCAAAAATAAACAAGTGATGAACGATAGAAGTCTATAGGTCATAGCATGAGTACAAATCACACCAAAAAATACCATTTTAAGTCTGTAGTTTGGTTTCCAATTTACATAAGTGAATCTCACGAAATGGTCTGGGTAACTTTTTAACCAAAATCACAAGAAAAAAATATATTTTATAGTTCAATATATATTTTGCATAAATCAAATGAAGCCTGTTTTTTTTCTTCTTGAGACGATTAACGGTTTAAATGGAAAAGTACACTTAAAAGTGTAATTCATATGCCAGTTTTTGTCATTTTAAACTTCATTTAAAAATATTTGCATGAAATGGAATTGTAAGTGATTTGTTACTGTTTGGAATTAATGAGAAAACGAGCGTGTCATAAAAAAATAACATCAGAATACAAAAACTTTTTCCTATATTATTTTTTTTTAGGTGGAATAAGATCTTCACAAGATGCTCCTATAATATTCTCTACTTCCTTTAGCAAAGCAAACAAAAACAAACAAACAAACAAACAAAAAAAAAGAGATTAAAAGAAAGCAGTGTGTGTTGAAGCTGGTTAAGAGTTGAATTATTGCACAAATTCTTTAAATCAGATCATCAGATACAGACCCAGGTAATATGTATTGTACACTGGGCGCATAGACATGTTATCAATGCAAAAAAATGAACTGTCATTATATAATACACCTATCGTGTAATTCAGACCTGTTGACTGTGTTTGAAATGTGTTTGTTTCGTCATAACAAACACATCAATACAGAATCCAAACTATATATTCAAACGTACGTCCTATAAACAGCATTATTGGCCGTCTAATTAGAACTTTTCAACAGCAAAAGATGATCTCATTAAAATCTCTTCCGACACTAAATATGCACCTTTAACCGGTATCGTCATAATACATACCCATCATCACTAACCAGGATCAGACACTGTATGATGAGTAACAGCTATGGCTTTGAAAGAAGTTGGTGGGATGATGGACAAATTTATGTAACCATTGATGCTTGTTGCATGTTTGTCTGATTAGATCGACCTCATTTTCTGGCTACAGAAGGTGGGTGACGTGTGACATTTCTTAATATTACATTTTTTTTAACCTCAACACCCATGAGATGAAAAACGCAAATAAAATCTGGAAATTTTAAATTTGGCGTACTTAGCGGGATGAGAACCAGACATCGAATACAACAGTCTGGGGTCACTGCAACATAATTAGATCAACTAATGACAAGCGGGAAACTGCATTTACAACAAGTTTTTGGAAGTTTCGCAGTGGTGACGGACTGCAAGAGAGCCGCTTAGTATAGATCTCTGCATATTGTTGCAAATCAAATCCAATCTGGACAAATAGAAGGAGGAAGTGTGTTCAATACATTATATTTAGCACTACACATTTAGTTTGAGGTTCTCTCGCTGCTGGAATAACAAGGAAACTACTGAGCCGACAAATAAAAGCTTATTTAGATATTGACTCCATGACAGAAGGAATACTGAATTTTCTCTATTGCTTTGAGAGACTTTTTTTCCCCAGGCTAAAAGTGAAGGGAAATACCAGAGTAATATTCAGATGGCTAGCCCTGACGTGTTAAATAAAAGACCAAAAAAATAAAATAAAATGTAGAGAATCAAATTTAAAAAACCCACACAGACATAAATCCCTTTTATAAAAGCATCTCTCTCTATGATAGTTTGGGGTCTTCAGGTACGGAGGACTGGAAGTCGAGGAGGGAGATGGTGGGGTCTTCGGATGGTTCGGAGCCGAAATACGAGTCGTCCTCCAGCTCCAGAAGGATGGGCAGGTCGGTGTCGCAGGTCTCAGTCGTGACCGGGTCAGGAAGGATCACGGGCTGAGCTGTGTACTGGACCAGTTGCTTGCCTGAAAGGACATTTATTTTTGCAATTTCAGTTGATCATGCTAGTGGCACCAAAACCCTTCACACCACAACATATCTGTCTTTGTGTTTAAAGGAGTCATGACATGGATTTTTTTTTAGTATTTTAATGTTCCCTGAGTTTCACTTATAATGTCAATAAGATTTTTTTGCACAAAAAATAAACATGCATACATACGTGTGTGTGTGTGTGTGTGTGTGTGTGTGTGTGTAAAAACAATTATTTTCAACCCTCATTCTCTGTCAGCCACTGTAATGATTAGCTAATGCATAGGAAACAGTATCAACGCCCACTCGCTATTACACACGAGTAAGTGTTTTGAAAACATTATCTGTATAAAACTGTCATTTACAGACAAAGCATTATGATAGTTTACTTGTGATTTGTGATGAGGCTGCTGTCAGAACCAATACAGCTTCATCTCGGTCAACAAAAGTTGCTTTGAGAAATCTCCATTACACTGTGTCTCGTTTACAAGACAAATTCACAGTAAAATGCTCCGAACAAACATAACGCTCCGACTCGATACAGGACGCCATTGATCTAAACCACTCCGATGCAGGGATGCTTCTGAAGTCTGTACAGAGACGCAAACGAGCAGTTTCATCTAGACACGTCAACGCAAATGTTCTTTACCTCTTCCATTTGTGCTGTTATTGACAGGCTCCAGTGTGTGATGTCAGAAACTGAACACGCATCTGTGTACTGTATCAGTGTAGACAGCGTCAGTGATTAGAATGGCTTCTTTCTGCTTTTGACGCGATGCTCACATCCAGTGCAGGCAAATGTCAACCGTTCAGCAAATCAACGCCAGTGGGTGGGGCCTATGATGCGATGATGATGACTATTCATCGATGTCTCGCTCTGGAGGCATCAGTCATATGCAAATGTATTTGCCCGTGTGATGTCACGTGTCATCCAATATCAAAACGAGCCATTTTTGGAGCTTGATTAAATAAATTATTTTATTACACTTTACGCTATGATGTTTTAATGGTACAAAGACCTCTTATATGTCAAAAGATCAAGACAAATTTGATATCTCATGTCATGACCCCTTCAAAATTCAATACATCCAGAATACCTGAATTTTCAGAGTCTGCACTAGATTCGGGTTCTTTCACTGGTTCAGGTGACAGAAGATCCTGGATCTGTGAAGAGACCGCAGATACTAGATTAAAAGACTAGCCATTTTTTAGCTTTCTGCAGATTAAATGTTAACCAATGGTCAGCAGGGTTGGTCATTTTAGAGAAGTCTTTCTAGGGACCCGAGATGAACATTTGCATATGCTATATTCTCAATGTGCAATGATGTGTATATATATATTTTCTAAAGTGAAAGTTAACTGCGTGGACAGGCATGAATCTGCAGTTACACATCTGTACTTCTAGCTATCAGATATACATCTGGTGTTTGAAACCACAGCAAATATTTTAAACAGATCAGACGGGTTTGTTCAAAGTCTTTACATTCTGTTCATTCTGTGAGTTCCTTAAAAAAAAAGAAAAAGGAAAAGAAAGCAAACGTACACAAGCCAGGCTGTCCAGATCCACGTCAGCAGAGGATGATGATGATGATGTGAAAATCTGTGAAACACAATAAACTGATAAGAACAACATCAAGAACACAGTGCTGACATACAGTAACATATAACTGATAAAAGGAATTGCTATACACACACAAATCTAACTGACCCCACACTTTTTGATAATTCTTAAAATTATATTCAAAACATTTACGTCAAAGAGAGGCGAGGTGTCGAAGTTGATGGACTGAGCATTGAGGATCTGCTGAAGGTTTTCTAATCCATAGTCAATGGTTTCTAGGTGTTCACTCAGTTCTGTCCTGAAAGAGGAAACAAAGAAAATGTCTCAAATGCGGCACACAAAGCAGACAATTCCACTCGCCAAAGCCCAAACAAATCTCATTTAATGATTACTTTTTAAAAAAGCAGCAGATAAAAATCAGCAATTTCATTTCAGCAATAACAGGAAGCATTTGAACACACTCCAATGAGAACAGGAGACAGGCCGGTCCCCAGAAAGATCAAAACTGTGGTGATGATGATGATGTTGTTGTCATAGAGAGAGGCGGGGCTGCTGACCTCATCACATTAGTTTCCAATCAGAGGTAGAAGGGAACAGGGGTCAAAGGGTGATTGGGTAGTTTCAATGGGAGCACAAAACATGCGTCTTCGCTCAAATGCCATGACACACGTTCATGCCGTTACGCTTCTCAAATTAAGCTCAGGAGACCCAGAACACCCTATTCACGCTCTCTAACACACCTGAGCCCACCAACCGGCCAATCAGCATTCAGCGTTTCTCAGGTATAATGGGGCAGAAATGAGCTAATGTTTATGGCAACCAGAGCTCTGATAGTACAAGCTTAAAGTGCGGTTAGCATCTATCGGATCGAACACAGCGTCAGACGTTCTGGGGACGGCTCGGCCGTCTGTAATGCTGACCCTGGAGGAGGCCTGAGGTGGAGAGCTGAGGTGGAGAAGCTGGAGAAAAGGCGAGAGATCTCAGACATCTGAGGATAACTGAAAAGACAGAAGCACAACATGGTACTGGAGACAGCAAGGGGCGCTACACACATCAACGGGCCTCTGCCACAGTCAAAAACAGGGGCCGCTTTAGCTGGAGCGGGAACTACTGGAGCCAATGCAGGCGGAGATGAATTACACATCTTCTGAATTGGGTTTTTATGAGTCCAGGTGTTTCGAAGCCACCAGACACTGCCGAATGGTTATACAGGTTGGCTGAGGTTGTAAAACTGCATTATTAAAAATATTTCCTCAATGAATGTTCTTGGACAAAGCTCAAACTCTTTTGAAAAAAAAGTATATCTTTTAATAAGCTCTAGTCTTAGATCTTCAAGCCAGTCTGTGTGAAGGTGAACCAATATAGTTGCCAAAACCAGTTAAGCACAGATTAGTCCTAATTTTCAAATAATGACTTAAATTAGACTGATTACATTAGATTTGTACAGCAACTTAGAGCAAATCAAACTCATTTCATGTGGAGCCGTATAGAACTTTTAGGTTTAGTCTTCAAGGGAACCCAATAGCATAATTTTGGCATTTCGTTCATGCTAGATAGTGCTGTCAGGTTATGGGTTTCATTCATCTGCAAAAAAAATCAAAAATCAATAAAGTATACATTAGCCTACACTTTAATTACTTATAAAATAAATGAGGGCCCTCAAATTATGTGTCATAAGATGAATTGTCATTTGGAAATGTGCTGGCTCACATGGATATCTGGAAAAGTATTAGTATTAGTCACTATGCCAGTCTGCCAGACTAAAGCGAGCAGCCAAATGCCACAAATAAGTCCGGCTGAACAGTTAGTTAAGAGCAAACCTTCTGCAGAACTCTTTAAAAATGCAGCCGCTCATTAGTTTAAATTTTCTGATTTTGCCCATTAAAAAAATTAAATAAATTTTTGATGTGGAAAGTGTTTATCTAGAAGTGAAAATCCTGTCATTAAAAACTCACCCATGTCATTAAAAACTGCCTTTTTTTTACGCAAGGCAGAACGCATGGGAAGCTCTCTTCCATACAGTGAAAGTGGATGGTGACCAAAATTTAAGGACAAAAAAAAACCACCATAAAGTGTCAATGTAGGCCATTCAATTAATTCAATATATTTCAAGTCTTTTGGGGAAATACGCTCATTTTGTGTGAGCACATAAAACCTTGCATTCGGTTTCAAATCTCATTTGCGATTAATGATCAAGTTTATGATAAATGTGAGAATTTTTGTTTGCATACAGTCGGAAAAAAAGAAGTCAATGCAGAAGAACAAAGAAAAGAAGAAACTGCCAACAAACTTTTGACTCTCACATGTATTATGAAAGTGCCGTAAAGAGAGGCCACCAGCCACTTTGACATTATTGAAGACAGCAACGTCTTTGTGCTCCACAGAAGCAGCATGAAGGTGAGCGAATGATGACAGAACTTTCACTTTTGAGTGATCAATCCCAGCTGAAGCCATTATAGGATCACACTAAGAAAGCAGGCTAGGGGAATAAACTGGTACTCAGCAAGGGAAGTCTATCAACTCAAACTGAGCAGAGAAGCAGTGGTTTGTCTCTTCTGAGCTGATGTAAACATGTTGATAAAGCTCACTTGTCGAAGCAGGCCACGCTCAAACACTTCTGCTCGTTGGGAGGCGGGGTCGGGGCGCTGATGGGCTCGTTCTCCTGAAGGATGGAATTGATAAAGGTTGTGGGGGAAAGGGGCGTGTCCACAGGTACACCCAATCCCGCCCCCACTTCCACTTCAACAGGACACACCTCCTCCACCTCAGGACTGTGGGCGGGACTAGACGGCTCCTCCTTGATATGGACCAATGGGCTTGTTCTGTGATGAAAAAGAGAGGAGACTTGTTATAATAATAGCAATGAGACTTTCATTAGTGCATTTTCATAAATTCTCTTTCTATTCAATTAATCTATGCAACCATACTCTGATGAGGTTAGGCAATCGTAACAGATAACATACATATTTAAGAGTTCGATATAGAGGCAAAAATGGTCATTTGAAATTGTAGTTTGCATAAAGAAAAGGTGTATTTCAGGACCATAAAGATCTTATGGATTGTGACATTATTTTTGAACAAAATTGAATGACCATAATTTCCATTACTTACAACTGTGATTTGCATTTTTTAGTACTTCTAAAAAATAAAAAAGAGATACAATAGTTTTTGTGAACAAAATAAAATGATTCAAATAAATTTCTTGACCAGTTTTGCGAGATTAACTCATTGCCCCTATGAGAGAATCTCAAACTTGCCTATCTTCAATCCACTCCTCCGTGGCCACAGGGTTGGACTGCGCCAGTTCAGTGATGTCAGAGATGATTGGCCCTGTCTTCACAGGCGATTCTGAGGTGTAAACACCCGTTCCTGTGAAAGCTGTGCTGGAGGGCTGCGGATAAGAAAACACACATCACACTTAACAAATCTGGTCATCATTGGTGAATTCAGCTCCCGGTTTGAGACCGAAGCACGCAGTACTCACAGAGAGGGCAGGAGACGACTCGAGCGAGTACTGCCGAGAGTATTTGGGCATAGAGTGTGTGGAGCTGCCATCGTTCAACATCAGGGGCCTGTGACCAAACAGAACGAAGGAAAGAAAGAGAGAGAAAAATACCTCCCAAAAAATAAAGAGGCAAGAGACAAGGGTGAATATCTTATAAATGAAAAAAATTCACATACTGCAATACTACAGGTAAAGAGGACCTATTATGCCCTTTTTGAAAGTCTTGATTTTGTTTTTGGTCTCTATTAGAATAGGTTTTCATGCTTGAATGTTTAAAAAAAGCATTTTCCCCATATTCTCCATTGTTGCAGCTCCTCTCTTCCCAGTCTGTCAGTAACACTCTGTTTAGTTCCTGTCTCTATGAAGCCCCTCCTTCTGAAAAGCTCAATGTGCTCTGATTGGTCAGCTGGACCAGTGCGTTGTGATTGGTCCACCACTTCGAGCGTACTTTGGAAATGTTACGCCCCTCATCATAACCTTAAGTTTCAAGTTACTAATGCTGGGTACACACCAAAAGATAATCGGGCTGATTTTGGGCCGATTTCTCCCCTTCCGACAATCCTAGCTATGTCCCGATTATCTTGATGGTTTAACAGATTATTTTATCAGATTTTCCCTTGGTGTGAGGTGTGTTAAGAGTGTCCGAACCTGCTCGGAAGAACGTCGGAGCCGCTCCGATCGCGAATCGTAAATATTAAACATGTTTAATATTTACGATCAGAAATCCTGATGTGTGGGGGGAACTCCGAGGACAAACACGCGCACGCTCTGGAGATTATCACGTGAAACGAAACAATATCCAATCAGAAAGCGAGATGATGGAAGACACGGTCATTCTCACACACACACACACACACACACACACACACACACACACACACACACACACACACACACACACACACACACACACACACACACACACACACACACACACACACACACACACACACACACACACACACACACACACACACACACACACACACACACACACACACACACACACACACACACACACACACTTGCAGGAAGCTTAATGTTAAGATTTAGTATTCATAAGTGTAAATTTCGAGGAAACAAGCCTTTGTTTTTCATTTTAAGAGCAGAAATTTTACAATTTTACAATAAACAAATACAATGTTTACAATCTGTAAACATTTTCAAATTTTTGTTTAACTTTTAAGTTTGTCACTGTTTATGTATATGTATTTTTATGTTTGTTTATCGGCTTTACTCTTTGTACCCCCCTGACTGTAATTGTATAATTCTTAAAATAAAAAATAAAAAAATTAAAAAAATAAAAAAGAAGCTGAGTGTTAAGGGTTCAGTGAGGTTCTATAGACTAGAGGGATTAAATAACTTTTTCTAAAGAGACAATAAATCCAATAAAGAATAAATAAAGACAATAAAGAATGAATATATTTCCGTATAAAAGGTTATATATAATGGTAGGTACAATGGTTTTTTCACGTGAATTTTCTGTGAAAATCATTCCAAACACTATCGCAATTTCTTCCTGCATATCGTCCGTCATGCTTATTCTGAAGTCTCACGATATTTTGCGAGATTTCCTGTGTTCATAGTCGAGACTCTGGTTGAAAATCTGTTTGTGTGTGGTGTGCTGTCTTTGTCACATCATGGCAGACCACACACTATAGGAGCAAAACGCTTAAATCTAGTATTTTTTGTCCTCATGTTTGTGGTCCGTCACATTTTGAAAATCTTATAAGATGTAAAAAATCTTTTGGTGTGTACCCAGCATAACTAACTCAACCAGGCCTCGTCCACTTTACAGCACATGCCTTAGATGGGAATTATTTAAACGAGGAATTGTGTGACGTGTTCGTTCCCAGAAGTAAACTCAAGACTTCAACGGAGGCGTTTCAGGGAGTTCAGAAACAGTGTCACACTGATATACATAATAATTACCTTTGAAGTGACTTTTTGCTTTGGAACATTGCAGACCTTTTTCAAGCTCAAACTGCAACATTACACACTAAAAGAGGTTGAAAATGTAAAAAAAGCATAATAGGTCCTCTTTAAATAGGAAGACAGTGACAGATATAAATGTGGATCAGTCTGAGTGTTTTAATGTGAGGTGGACTTGCATCTTTCGTTTCACTCCCAGGACTCTGTTCGACCGCGCAAGTGTGATCAGGAACTGAATGAGCTGTAGAAACAAAGAAAGAAATACAGCTTGACATGTATTTAACTGACATTAAAGCGTAACTCTCGCCAAAATGCAACCTAGGGTCTTTTTGTTAATCTACCCGAGGCAAACTTTCGTTTAAAAGCATAATTAGAATGGAAACGCCACTTTTAAGTTTGATCATATTTTAGTTTTAGGTAAAATGCCTTGTGAATGGGAGTGTTTGGGGCACGACTATGATAGCATCAAAAAATCACTATTTTTAAAACACTAAGAAGGCTCGACACAACATGAAGCTTTGCTGGAAGTATCACCAGGGGCTCTACACATGAACTCCAGCATTGAGAACATTGTTTGTGTACACAGTTTACTAAAAAGAAAGGTTTTGATCAACTCACTGTAGCTGTGTCCGTCCGCCGGCATTTTGACAGTCAAAAATAGTCGATCTCCGAATGCGAATGAACGGACTCTGAATTTTAGTATTGCTTCTTATATGAGGATCCTTTTTCAAATACAAGGTCAATATTGATTTTCACTAACGAGAAAACAACAAATTATCCGTGAATTTATATCGAACTAAGCTTTAGGAGCTTTCCATCTTTACTCTCCTCCCTGTTACGGAGATCGACTATTTTTGACTGACAAAATGCCGGCAGACGGAAACACAGTGAGTTGTTCAAAATCTTTCTTTTTAGTAAACTCTGTGTACACAAACACTGTTCTCAATGCTGGAGTTCATGTGTAGAGCCCCTGGTGATACTTCCAGCAAAGTTTCATGTTGTGTCGAGCCTTCTTAGTGTTTTAAAAATAGCGATTTTTGATGCCTTGTGAATGGGAGTGAATGGGGCACTTTTATTATAGCATTTAAAGGGACACTTCACCCATTTGCATTAAGCTTTGTATTGTTAGAAACCCAGTCATATATTATAATAAACGTGGATTTTTCATTAATTTTTCCCTGAGATGGGAGAAATAAGGATTTAAGTGTTTTACTTCCTGCTTATTATGACGTAAAAATCATCATTTTGCGTCATAATAAGCAGGAAGTCACATTTCATTGAAAAGTGTAGAGACTACAAACACTAGCTCCTCATTATTCCAGGGGGCGGGACCCGCTCACGCTACAGGCCTATTACAGATCAGTGGGTGGGACTTCACTTTCTGAAACTAAAAGCAATATCCTCCATCTTGTTTGGAAGCTAAGCTAACAGGCACTGTGGAGCAAGCTGTGAAGATATGACAATAGCGGAGGGTAACGTTACTCAATATGATGTAGAAGAAGAGGATTTCGGAAGTCTGATGCTCGAATCAGGTGTTTGTGGCTACCTTTACAAGCCGCATAGCGAAGAGCAGCCGAGGCAGAAGACCTGCCTGTCGCGGACGAGAAGCCCAGACTGGCTCGAGCTGGGGGCGGACTGGTGGCGCCGGTGATCTCACTATGCAACTACGAACCGCTACGAACACAGAGATAGAGTCCGTCTGCTGCAAAGCATTTAAACGATGCCAATTTCTCCTGGACGAAATCTCTGAATCACACGAGGACACGGACGTTTGTGTTGTGAACCATCCTAGTTTCGCACCGCATCTGACTGAACATCCCGGTAACGTAACCATGCAATAATTCACCACTTCGAAAGAAATACAAATGAGGAGTAATTCATTAATGAGTTCGCCAACTAACTAACGTTAGACATTTTGTGTGAAATGAATTTCAAGCTCCGGTGGTAGCTAGCCTTATGGACGGATGAGTGATTCATATGCGTCAGAGTCTCACTAGTAGCCTTGTTGTTTTCAACTGCGCTCTCTAACTGGTAGGCGCGGCTTGGGAGTGGCCTCCTAGGGCAGCGAAGCAAGTGCATTCTGGGAGTTGTTGTCTTTCATCCACATAAGCCAAAAATACATTTTCTGGCTTTTCTCAGTCTAGAAAGCTCCAAATTCAAAAATAATTTCACATTTCTTCTACATAAATGACCTATTTTAAATACACATTCATCTTTCCAGAGGTGAAGTATCCCTTTAACCTAAAACTAAAATACGGTCAAACTTAAAAGTGGCGTTTCCCTCCTAATTATGCTTTTAAACGAAAGTTTGCCTCGGGTAGATTAACAAAAACACCCTAGGTTGCATTTTGGCGAGAGTTACCCTTTAAATATTTCCATATTGTAAATAATAGACTATAAGACACAAATAGACAATTTTAAAAGTGTTTGTAAAATGACCATTTCACATCTAACTTTGTCATAATATGGAGGTAAAATGGGATGCTTATGTCATTTCATGTTTAATTTCTAAGGGTTGCCTGTGAGGCTGGAATGAACTGCAAAAGCAGAAGGTTCAAATACTTTGAGGAACAAAGGAATGCGTCACTCTGAAAGCAGGGAAAGTTCATCTGAGTTTACCTTATTGACGACTTTCTGCTGTTGAGAGTGTTTCTGTCTCAGAGTGGCAACTTCCCTCCAGAGCGCCTCATTCTCACTGCGGGACACAGACAGACCAGATTTAATCACGTTTTACAGTTAAAATGTGAAATTTTTCATTCATGTTCTGATGTTTCATTCACGACGAACGAGAGCTCTAATCTTTGTAAATGTCACTGACTGGTGTTTTTTTTAGGGTGATTGAGTAAGGCCTGCTTCTCTTAAACTCAGCTCCCCGGACACTGATAAAATGCCATTTTAAGTGCGCTCACGAGCCCAATATGGCCACAGACACACGGCCTGAACACAGACCAGCAGAGGAACAAACGCACAGGATAATACTGTACATCACACTGGTGTAAATGGAAAAATAACACAACAAAGCCAGATAACTCCTATGAATAAAGGGGACATTTGAAATCATGAACAAACTTTTTTTTTTAAAGACACAAAAAACCTATGGTCTATGTACGGGCCTTCCATCAGCACAGCTGCGTTCATCTGCTTAGGAAGTGCAAAATATGTGACCCCGGATCACAAAACCAGTCATAAGTAGCACGGGTATATTTATGGCAATAGCCAACAATACATTGTATGGGTCAAAATTATCCATTTTTCTTTTATGCCAAAAATCATTAGGATATTAAGTAAAAATCATGTTCCATGAAGATATTTAGTAAATTTCCTAGCGTAAATGTATAAAGCATTTATTTTTGTGAGTGAATGCTGCACAATCGCCAACATAAATGAACAACTTTAAAGGAGATTTTCTCAATGTTTCGATTTTTTTGCACCCTCAGATTCCAGATTTTCAAATGGTTGTATCTTGGCCAAAATATTGTCCTATCCTAACAAACCACACGTCAATGGAACGCTTATTTATTTAGCTTTCAGATGATGTATAAATCTCAATTTAAAAAAATGGACCTATGTGACCCAGGGTCACATATAGGACAATTTACCCATATATATGTTTGTTTGATGGTTTATAATTTATCATAATACCAGATAACACAGCTATAATCATGGCAAAAAATAAATAAATAAACATATACATATGTATACAAATACACAATTATTAGTCTTAGAGTCCTAAAACTTCAAATCACTACTATCAAATCAAAATATATCCTAATATATTTATATTATAAATAAATATATATAAATAAGTTATTGTACAAATTATAAATGACAAATTATAAATAGTGCAAATAGAAATATAAACATGATAAAAGCTAAATATAAATATTTATACATATGATTTTACATCTCATGATATAATAAATCTATAAAATGCATTATAAACTAATTGAACAATGCTTAGATTTCACTACGTAAACTATCCATTTAATAAATATAAAAAGTAGATATATTATGTAAATGGTACAAACAGTGTTTGAGTGCAAGTTGTAAATAAAATGTTTTATAAGAAAATACTATTTCAGTCTTTCTACTTCAAAATTTCACATTTAATGCAATGTGTTGCTTTCAGTTTTTCAAAATTATTTGTCAAAGTATTTGGGAGCAATTTCTGAGTGAAAATGGTTTCAAAGTAAATCCAATTTTTTCAGTGTAAAATATCAGGAAAATGAGGCACAGATGATGTGACTCATCTCTCGGACATCAGAGGGCCGTGGACTCCCTGCGGACGGGTCTCTTATATGGAGATTACGAGAGGACTCAGCTGCGTCTGTAAAACAGCTCTTTAAGAGTCCCTCCTCCGATCATGTGTCCTGCCCCCCCGCTCACCCCTCAGCAGATGGGACGGGGGTTTACAGGGGCAGGTGTGGATTCCTGTAAGCAGGAGGATATACTCCCATTTACTCAGAAAGACACAAACTGGAGGCAATTTCTTTCAAAACATCCTGTACGCCAAAACAGACTTTCAGAAAAAGAAAAAGAAATTATATATGATTTTTTTTAAGTTAAACGCGAGTAATTGTACATTTTAAAATTCTGAAATAATTGAATTTAGCAATAAACGCATTATGAACGGTATATTTCATTGTTTGATGATATTTCACACTGAACTTCAATAATAACTTGATTTATGAATAGAGCTGCACGATTAATCACTAAAAGATCGCAATCTTGATTCAAACATCCACGTGATCTAATTCCTAAATGACAGTGTCTATTAAAACACTGACAAAAATCACACCAGAACATTATCATATATATATAGATATGAAACAGCTTCACAAACCATAAACCATAAGCTTCAGAAACTCATTATTTCTGTTTGGGGCAATTCCACGCAAAACTGTCACATCCATAACGCCAACTAAATACCATGGCATTGTGTTGGCGTTATGGATGTGACAGTTTTGCGTGGAATTGCCCTTTGACAAATATTCAGATTGTCACATAAGTACTGTGATAAAAGTTTAGTTTGGATATAAACACTGATGTCTATGGTAACGATCAAAATAGAGTAAAACACCTTTTGAAAGTAACTTGACGCTTCAAATCAAGATTGTATCAGTTACATCATTACACCAGTAGGTGGCAACAAGTCACTGAATCATTTGTTCAACTTATTCGTTTAAAAATGCTGATTCATCAAGTAATGAAACAAGTGAAGTCTTTATAAGAGAGTCATTGAATCACTCAATCAATTTCTTTTAAAAAAGTAATTCCTTCAAATTGATTAAATATTTTAAAATAGACTGCACCAATTAACATTTTTTTCCAGAACCTCTAATAAATGTCATGTTATTTTGTGTATTCAGAATCGTGATCTCTCTTTTAAGCAAAAAAATATTATTTTAAATAAATATAATAAATAATAAATTCATTTAAATATTTTTAACATTAAATTCCTTTAATTTGACATGTTAACACATCTTCAGCAGCCGTACAATCAATTTTTTTTTTTTAAACCTACTCAATAAGGTCCTGGAACATGACATAGACTGACGTTATAAAATTTTAGATTGATGTTTATTAAAAAAAATTACGATGATTTGTCGGATTTCAGATATTTGTAACCAATTCAGAGGACTCATTATTGCAGGGGTGATGCTTTCATGCTGACATCATCAGTAATATTTAGCCTGCATGTACCAGCTGACCGCACAAACACGTGACCGAAACCCTAGAGACCCGTCCAGCTGTGAGAGTGAAAGGGACAAAATGCCTTTGGAAAAGCTGAGAGCAGCTGCCGAGCCACGTCACACTGGCGTGAGGACGCCTGGCCGTTTTCAGGCCATGACTAACAGGGTTGAAAAAGGTGAAGCATTAATGAGTGGCCACAAACCCGGCAGAGATTAACCCTCATTCACGTCCTAAGCGTTACACTTTGAACAGCTATTGATGTCAACCAAGTGTAACACTGGATGAGCACTAACCGCTTGGCTGACAACTAGCCAACTGCTACATCAGTCAAACACGAACCTCATTAAAGGGATAGTTCACCCAAAAAAATGGAAATTCTGTCATCATTTACTCACCCTCAAGTTGTTCCAAACCTGTATGAGTTTCTTTCTTCTGCTGAACACAAAAGATGATATTTTGAAGACTATGGGTAAACAGGGTTTATACAGAGATTCTTAAATTGAATTTACTACCTTTTTACCACCTATTTTACTACCATCACAATATTTTTACTACCAACACGGCTTCAAACTTCAACTGTAGCAGTGTTAAGTGTTAAGTAAAGTGACAAGTAAAGACATGAAATATCTTTCCAAAATGAATTAATAACATATTTAATCACAATTTAATGAGGCAATTATAACTTAATTTCAACACTGGGAGGGAGAGATAGGGAACCAGAGAGACTTAAACCTCTGTCTTTGGGTCCGACTCAAAATAAAAATAAATTCATGGAAGTTTAGTAAGGAAATAGGCTTGCACACGTAAGTTACCCTAATTGAAAACCATATAGACCAGGGGTGTCCAAACTTTTTTTAGTGAGGGCCAAATACAGAAAAATAAACAAAGGGCCGGGCCACACACTAGAGGTGACATATTGACACAATACTGTATTTTTACAACCTGGCTATAAAACGCTATAAATCCATCCATATTTTTTTCCAAAACGCTATAAATCCATCCATATTTTTTTCCAAAACGCTATAAATCCATCCAGATTTTTTCCAAAACGCTATTAATCCATCCAGATTTTTTTTTTTAAAAACGCTATAAATCCATCCATATGTTTTTCCAAAACGCTATTAATCCATCCAGATTTTTTTCAAAAGCTATAAATCCATATTTTTTCCCCAAAAATTGTCTTTTTAAAAAGTATTTTGTCTTTTATTTCGTGTTTCCATTTGAGGAAAAAAACATGTTATGTAGCCTAACCGTTCGTTCTCCATTAAGGATGCTTTTAAAACTTTCACAGAGACATCAAACAGAAAACACAAAGCCTCTCTTTGAAACGAATTTCGTTTTGTATTAATTTTATCTTAATTTTAATCCATGTTTCATTATTTTGTATAATCACAACACGTTCAGACATGAACCGAAACTCAGCGTATAGGTAGCCTAGGCTACTCGCCTCACAGACCTAAACAAATTAGAAATATCCTATATCTATTATCTACAGAAAGCTTGAAATTTCTACTTTTAAACAGAACCATTCAAAACTAAATAAAAGTAGGCTATAGGCTAATCCGTAAGAAATGCATTTTTCTCCGGCGCGTTCACTACTGCGAAGATCGCGAGTCAGTGTCAACTTCATCTTTGCAGCTGACACAGAAACACTTGTTTATTAATAAACAATTAAAATGTCATAATATTTTTTTTTTACAGCGTTTAGGTGCCGTTTATATGAACGCGTCACCACTGCATGAGAGAGAGAGAGACACACACACGCAAGGTCTCTCCCTCTCTGCCGTGCGCTCGCTACACGGTTTGCATGCGCGCTTTTGCTCGCTCGCTCGCTCT
Source organism: Leuciscus leuciscus (assembly GCF_965113295.1). NCBI lineage: Eukaryota > Metazoa > Chordata > Actinopteri > Cypriniformes > Leuciscidae > Leuciscus > Leuciscus leuciscus. The sequence continues at coordinate 37,174,441 of NC_138736.1, forward strand.
AGATTCGCAGGAGATTTTAACTAATTTCCAGGCATCATAACATTACAAAAGGCAATTGTATTATTTTTTTATTACTATTTTGGTATGATGAACATTCACCCGCCAGTGTGGCGGATAGCCTTTTGAGATTTACTCGCCAAACGGAAAATCTAACCGCACTTGGCAGGTGTTAATTTCGGACCCTGGCTGCGGGCCAATAAAAACTGGACCGCGGGCCGAAGTTTGGACACCCATGATATAGACCCAGTTAGATGGGGCTTCGAAAATGTACTACCTCGTCAGATGACGTTTACTACTTTTTACTGGCCTTAATTTGGCATAATTTAATTTACTACCTTTTACTACCTTTTACAACCCCGCGGAAACCCTGGTAAAGCAAACAGTTGATGGACCCCATTGACTTCCATAGTATGAAAAAAAAAAAATACTGTGGAAGTCAATGGTTACTATCAACTGTCTGGTTTAAGACATTTCTGACATCATCTTTTGTGTTCAGCAGAAGAAAAAATATGATAATTTTCATTTTTGGGTGAATTATCCCTTTGAAGTCAGTTTAGATACTAAACTAAACCAGAAGAGAAAGAGGAAGTGGAAATCATGGTTTGCCAAACCTACTCTACCTGTCAAAAGTTTGGAATAATTTGGATAAAAAATAAAATAAAAAATAAAGTCTCTTTGGCTCAACAAGGCTTCATTTATTTGATGAAAAATACAATAAAAACAGGAATATTGTTTTCTATTTGAATATTGTTAACTAATGTATTACTGTGATCATCATTACTCCAGTGTTCAGTGTCACATGATCCTTCAGAAATAATTCTAATATGCTGATTCAAGAATTAATTTTTTCAGGATTCATTGATGAGTAGAAAGTTAAAAAGAACAGCATTTATTTGTAATAGAATATTTTGTAACATTATAAATGTCTTTACTGTCACTTTTGATCAATTAAATGTGTCCTTGCTGAATATATTACCACAATTTTTTTAAATGCATGGTATAAAGCCCTTTCACAAGATGTAAAATAAGTCTCTGATGTCCCCAGAGTGTGTATGTGAAGTTTTAGCTCAAAATACACCGTTTTTGTGTGTGTCCCTTTAAATGCAAATGAGCCGCTGCTCCCGGCACAGGGGGCGGAGCTACTACAGCTTGTGTCCTTTTACCTCACACAGACATGCACTGAAAATTTCAAAACTTTTAGCCTTTTATGTTCAAACCGGAGTCAGACAAAGATGGAGAGACTCAAGAAGAAGTGACAACATGTAGAAGCAACAGGACATCTCTGAATGGTTGGTTGATGAATTTATGTAGCTTATGTGTAGATATTTTCTAGTCATTGATTAGCATATTCTGTCCTGATAATCTATAAAACGTGTTCAGGGCGGGGTTTATGTAAATTTTAGGGAGGAATTTTTGTTGTAGTCCTTAAAAAGCTATTTCTTTAAAAGAAAATATCTCCCTTTGCTTTGAACGTTGTTACTCTGCAGATGTTGTTTATGCTCAAACTGCAATATTACACACTACTTAAAGTTAAACAATTGAAATCATATTCAACCACCCCTTTAATAAATTGTAATAATATTTGACAAAATTACTGTTTTACAGTATTTTTGATCAAATAAATGCAGTCTTGGCGAGCAGAATAGACTCTTTCAAAAACATTTTAAAAACGTATTTATTCCAAACGTTTGACCGGTGTAGCGTTACGTGCTACGTGACTTACTGTTTGAGGGTGCTGATTTTGGAGTCCATCGACTCCTGCTTGCCCTTCATGAGCTGGACATCTGTGATCATTTTAGACACGTCGTCAGAGTTGTACTTGATGTCCTCGTGTTTAATATTCGACACCTGCAGATGGACACAATGAAAACGTCAAAGATGGAGATATGCACTGCATGTGATTGGAGGGGTGAGAGGAGTCTGTCATGACCCGTTTCTGAACCCTCACGTAGTGGAAAGCATGTGCTAACGGTTTGATTTCCGCCCTGAGCTGGACATTTGGACAGAGCGGGAGAGGAAAGACTATAAATCGGGAGGGCTGGAAAGTGGCTGCGATCGAGCATCAGAGTGACGCCAGATTAAGTGCCCCAGAACCTCAGGCCTCTAATCCACACGTCTCCAGCTGGCTTCCTCTCAGACCTGCTGATTATCACAATCTGTCACCGAGCCAACGGGAAACCGGGACACCGAGGAAACCCGGAGCACATGGAAACCATCGCGAGCAAAAACACTTTCGCTTAATTTGGTTACCCATCACTCGGCAGATCGAGAACTGGAAAAACCCAAACCGCAGATTTCCAGACAGAATTGAAGTGTTTTTTTTTTAAATGGTTTGGTAATTCGTGCTTTCCATTTTCTCAAAAATTTGCACAAAAAAATATCTGATTTCATTAAAGAAAATTTCATTTAACACATCTAAACTTGATGTAATTACTTATTCTATATACATTCATTCAGTAATGGTATATACACATTATCTACAGTAAATAGGACGTATAGTTAGTACAGGCTAAACAGTGCCTATTTAAACTATAGCTTATAATTTACATATTTTTCACTATTTTAAATGGCAAGGATCCGGGAAAAAACAATGAGAGTGCAAAGGCAGCTACATAGTTTAAGACACGATGTCATGATACAAAGTTATGATGTTATATTATGGGATATTATACAGCCAACTATGCGTTTTATTTCTGACTGTTACAAACTAGGGTTTTCAACGAATACAATGAACTGATTTATGATTAATCCAATTCTGGATTAATCAAATTCGATTAATTTCTGACCAGTGTTTATAAATAATAATAAGAAGAATAGGATCAAATTTAGTTCATATGAAAAACTCCATAACATATGTTTAAAGATAACGTCAAATTTGACGTGTAAAAAAACATTTTAAATATTTTGAAAATAATTCTGGACCCTAGTCTGAAAAACCTTTATTAAAAACCAGAAAATGGCAAAAATATCAGTAAAATCAATCAAGTGTACATGACAGAAAAAAATAGAGAAAGCCTTCTCTGCCAGCATCACATCTACATTACAAACCACACGTGATGTTGGAAAAGCCTCTGCTCAGTAAGAAAAGTTCATATGTAATCCAACTTTATTAAGGTTTTCCCTGTGGGAGAATATAATTCTAGTAAATATTCATTTATAAGTGAAACATGAGCAGCAGGGAATCCCCCAAGAACCCAGACCAATTAATACCGCATTACTGGTCTGACATCAGAACTGTGTCCTAAATGAACTTCAGTCTGAGTGTAAGCTGCTTTGGATTAAAAAAAAAAAAACTCAGAAATAAAAACTAATTATAAAAACCTGGAGCATTCGAAACTCAAGGTCACTGAGACCATATCTCACAAACATGCTGCTCAAATATTCTCATATCGAAGAGGTTCAGATGTTTCAGCAAGAGCAGATTTCCCCAAATAAATAAGAGAAGTTTCTACTTACCGTTGTTACCTTCCTCTTGATATTCTCCAGCAGATTCTCCTGTCCGCGGATGAAATAGGGATGCTGGAATTCAGTGTCGTCTTTCTCTGGTTTTACCAGCCCTCCCTGTTCGATGTGGACAACTTTCCGAAAACCATCTACAAGGAAGACATGAACGTGTGTTATAAGCACAAATTCTGTCTTGTTGAAAGGGACCTATCAGGCAAAATGCACTTTTATATTGTTTTTGAACATGTGTGTGTGTGTCTGCAGTGTGTGTACACAACCACTCATTGTGGTAAAAATCCATCCACATGTTATTAAAGTGTCTCAAAATGAGCCGTTCAGAAATATGCTCCAATGTGACACATAACATACGCTTAGGCCCCGCCCACAGAATCTGCCCTATTAGCTTAGCTCCTCCCCTCAGTGAGCTGTGCACAGTCCGCCATGTTTATCTCCTCGCCAGAGCATTTAACAGCAGCATTCAAGTAAGAAATGTATTCTTATTAAAGCTACTAAAGTTATTCAATCAAGAGAAGTGAGTGATTCTCAGTTTTTTTATCGTTTGGTTCATATTAACAGCATATACAGCGGTATTACGCTCCTGTCACTTTAACACACAGATCTAATATACACACACAAACTTGTGTGTATTTGACAGTTTAAGTGCAATAAGACTTAAGGAGAACTTAGTTTAATACTCACGCAACACGCTGTCTGACAGGCAGCTTTCTGTGCGTGCGCTTCAGATGTGTGCGCTCAGAAAACCATTTATCAGAAGTTTAAACTGATATGGCTTTAAAATGCAAATAATAAACTTTCATGATGACAAAGAACTGCAATGTCACACGACTGAGATGATAACCAATGTTTTGTTAGTTTTTGGCAGAGTATCCGGACAGAGGCACGAGTTGTACAGGCTCCGCCCTTTTCTGGAAAGTGGGGAGGGGAGAAGCAGCTCATTTGCATTTAAAGCTACATGCATGAAAACAGTATGTTTTCACTTCAATAAAAAAAATGGGGACTTACAACATTTTATAATGATCTGTGGGTTATTCTGAGCTGGAACTTCGCAGACACATTCTGGGGACACCTGAGACTTATATTACGTAGGGCCGGGTATCGAGTTCGATACTTTTTAGGTACCGACCGAATGGCCTCGATACTATCAAGTATCGAAAAATTACTTGTTGTTCGGTACCAGATTTCGATACCCAAGTGGTTAACTCGTCAACGTCAGTGAGCCAATAAGCACTAAAAACAATAGTTTACGCGGTTACGCCCAGAGATGTGGCTCATGTGAAGTGTGTAAGCGTCCCAACCCCCATAGATGCACATGAAGTGTGTAAGCGTCCCAACCCCCATAGATGCACATGAAGTGTGTAAGCGTCCCAACCCCCTAAAGATGTGGAAAAGTCGATCAAAAGTGTGGCTACATTTCCCCAGGCTCGATGTCAACAGCGTGCGATGCAGTATCTGTGGTAAAATAATTGCTGCAAAGACTGGTAACGTTACCACGACAAATATGATGAAGCACTTGACAGTGCACGGAGTAAACATAAGGGCAGAAAGTTGCTCCGTCTTCGACTGGTAAATGAAGAGATACCTTGTTGATCACTCTGACAGTGTTTATATTGCAATAATGACCTACTGAATGGACACTGCCGTTCAAAAAATTGTTGGTTAGTCAGAATAATTTTTCAGTAAGGATGCATTAAAGTGATCAAAAGTGACCTTAAAACATGTGTAATGTTACAAAAGATTTCGGTTTCAAATAAATGCTGTTCTTTTGAAATTTTTATTCATCAAAGAATCATGAAAAAAATTATCATAGTTTCCAAAATATTAAGCAGCAAACTTTTTTCATATTTCTGAAGGATCATGTGACACTGAAGTAATGATTTAAAAAAAAATCAGCTTTGACATCACAGGAATAAATTACATTTTGAAATTTATTCAAATAAAATAACAGATTTTAAATTGTAATACTATTTCACAATATTACAAGTTTTACTGTATTTTTGATCAAACAAATTCAGCTTTGGTGAACATGAGCTCTTTATTAAAAAAATTTGTTCATTTGTGCACTGGCTAAGGAGCATGAGTCAAACTGAAAAAAAACCCCAAGTTTTTCTTGTTGATCTTGTTCAAATGGATATCATAAAATTAGTATCGAAAAAAGTATCGTTCAGGAACCGGTATCAAAATCAAGGTATCGGATATTTTTGAACGACACCCAGCCCTAATATTATGTCTTGTAAAAAGGGGCATAATAGGTCCTATTTAAATGTTTTCTGCTTACAAATTAATGAGACATTTAGAAAACATAAAACAGTTAAAATGTGAAAAGTGCTCTATGAATAAAATGTATTATTATTACCAATAATACAATGATTCTAGACAGCTGAAAATGACTATACAAATAAATTGACTTGACAGAATATTGACTTTGAACATATAACAAATCAAAACCTTTCATGTTGACTGCACGCAAAAGTTTTTATATCAACCTATACATTTATTCTAAACATTCAGGATGTAAATCTAATTATTATGTATGAAACATCATACATATTGTCTAAGGTGCAGAGCATAATGACATCATCTGGGTGGGTCGATTAGGTCTATTATGTAGTCAATATGTACAAAGGATTAAACAGACTGATTCTGTTGTCGGGCTGCTCGTATACTTACACATATTGAGCTGGCGAACAAAACTGGCCATGTTGTTGTGCTTAAAGTATTTCGGCAAAACCTCTTTGGAAAACCTTCCTTGGTCGAACACATGAAAGCTGGTGCCATTCTGAAAACACATCAGAAATGATTAAAACAGTGGCTCCCGGTTTCACAGACAAGGTTTAAAGAGATAGTTCGCTCAAGAATGAAAATTCTGCCATTAATTACTCATCCTCATGTTGTTCCAAACCCGTAAGACTTTTGTTCATCTTCGGAACACAAATGAAGATCGTTTTGATGAAATCAGAGATTTCTGTCCCTCCATTGACAGCTACGCAACTACCATTTTGATGCTTCAAAAAGTTCATAAAGAGATCATGAAACTAATCCATATGAATTGAGCGGTTTAGTCAGAAATTTCTGTAGAGACTTCATTGTTTTATATGATCAACAGACTGAATTTAGGCTTCTATTAAGGCTCAGTGACTTTCATCAACTCACACATCAGTTATGGTAAAAGGAAGCTCAAACATGTTTACTTGACATGGGAGAACCAATGAGGTTCATTCTCATGTTACGCAGCACGTTTGAGCTTCTGCAAGAACCAATGAGGTTCATTCTCATGTTACGCAGCACGTTTGAGCTTCAGCAAGAACCAATGAGGTTCATTCTCGTGTTACGCAGCACGTTTGAGCTTCAGCGAGAACCAATGAGGTTCATTCTCATGTTACGCAGCACGTTTGAGCTTCAGCAAGAACCAATGAGGTTCATTCTCGTGTTACGCAGCACGTTTGAGCTTCAGCAAGAACCAATGAGGTTCATCCTCGTGTTACGCAGCACGTTTGAGCTTCAGCGAGAACCAATGAGGTTCATTCTCGTGTTACGCAGCACGTTTGAGCTTCTGCAAGAACCAATGAGGTTCATTCTCATGTTACGCAGCACGTTTGAGCTTCTGCAAGAACCAATGAGGTTCATTCTCGTGTTACGCAGCACGTTTGAGCTTCTGCAAGAACCAATGAGGTTCATTCTCGTGTTACGCAGCACGTTTGAGCTTCAGCAAGAACCAATGAGGTTCATTCTCATGTTACGCAGCACGTTTGAGCTTCTGCAAGAACCAATGAGGTTCATTCTCGTGTTACGCAGCACGTTTGAGCTTCAGCAAGAACCAATGAGGTTCATTCTCGTGTTACGCAGCACGTTTGAGCTTCTGCAAGAACCAATGAGGTTCATTCTCATGTTACGCAGCACGTTTGAGCTTCAGCAAGAACCAATGAGGTTTATTCTAGTGTTACGCAGCACGTTTGAGCTTCTGCAAGAACCAATGAGGTTCATTCTCATGTTCCACAGCACGTTTGAGCTTCAGCAAGAACCAATGAGGTTCATTCTCATGTTACGCAGCAGTTTGAGTTTCAGCAAGAACCAATGAGGTTCATTCTCGTGTTACGCAGCACGTTTGAGCTTCAGCAAGAACCAATGAGGTTCATTCTCATGTTCCGCAGCACGTTTGAGCTTCAGCAAGAACCAATGAGGTTCATTCTCGTGTTACGCAGCAGTTTGAGTTTCAGCAAGAACCAATGAGGTTAATTCTCGTGTTACGCAGCACGTTTGAGCTTCAGCAAGAACCAATGAGGTTCATTCTCATGATACGCAGCACGTTTGAGCTTCAGCAAGAACCAATGAGGTTCATTCTCATGTTACGCAGCACGTTTAAGCTTCAGCAAGAACCAATGAGGTTCATTCTCATGTTACGCAGCACGTTTGAGCTTCTGCAAGAACCAATGAGGTTCATTCTCATGTTCCGCAGCACGTTTGAGCTTCAGCAAGAACCAATGAGGTTCATTCTCATGTTCCGCAGCACGTTTGAGCTTCAGCAAGAACCAATGAGGTTCATTCTCGTGTTACGCAGCAGTTTGAGTTTCAGCAAGAACCAATGAGGTTAATTCTCGTGTTACGCAGCACGTTTGAGCTTCAGCAAGAACCAATGAGGTTCATTCTCATGATACGCAGCACGTTTGAGCTTCAGCAAGAACCAATGAGGTTCATTCTCATGTTACGCAGCACGTTTAAGCTTCAGCAAGAACCAATGAGGTTCATTCTCATGTTACGCAGCACGTTTGAGCTTCTGCAAGAACCAATGAGGTTCATTCTCATGTTACGCAGCACGTTTGAGCTTCTGCAAGAACCAATGAGGTTCATTCTCGTGTTACGCAGCACGTTTGAGCTTCTGCAAGAACCAATGAGGTTCATTCTCATGTTACGCAGCATGTTTGAGCTTCTGCAAGAACCAATGAGGTTCATTCTCGTGTTACGCAGCACGTTTGAGCTTCTGCAAGAACCAATGAGGTTCATTCTCATGTTACGCAGCATGTTTGAGCTTCTGCAAGAACCAATGAGGTTCATTCTCGTGTTACGCAGCACGTTTGAGCTTCTGCAAGAACCAATGAGGTTCATTCTCATGTTACGCAGCACGTTTAAGCTTCTGCAAGAACCAATGAGGTTCATTCTCATGTTACGCAGCACGTTTAAGCTTCAGCAAGAACCAATGAGGTTCATTGATTCTCATGTTACGCAGCACGTTTGAGCTTCAGCAAGAACCAATGAGGTTCATTCTCATGTTACGCAGCACGTTTGAGCTTCAGCAAGAACCAATGAGGTTCATTCTCATGTTAAGCAGCACGTTTAAGCTTCTGCAAGAACCAATGAGGTTCATTCTCATGTTACGCAGCACGTTTGAGCTTCTGCAAGAACCAATGAGGTTTATTCTTTTGTTATGCAGCACGTTTGAGCTTCTGCAAGAACCAAGAAAATTTGGACTAAACCGCTCAAATCATATGGAATAGTTTTAAGATCCCTTTATGAACTTTTTGAAACGTCAAAGTGGTAGTTGCGTGGCTGTCAATGGAGGAATAGAAATCACTCAGATTTCATCAAAAAGATATTCATTTGTGTTCCGAAGATAAACAAAAGTCTTATGGGTTAAGAATGATATGAGGGTGAGTAATTAATGGCAGAATTTTCATTTTTGGGTTAACTATCCCTTTAAGCCTACTCCCAGACTACAACGCATGTTTGAACTGTTTTAACTGAAAAGCAACTTGCACTGACATCTCTTTAAAATATGTCAGTGCCGTTGTTTTGTCTCAAGATGCACACCAGTAATATTATTTACGTTTATAAAAGCTACTTCTAAACAAATTAAGGCCTAATCATGGCTTACTCTAAGCCATGTCTGTGAAACCGGGCCTAAGAGTTTAGTAAACAAACAAGTCAATGACAGAGCAACAAAATGTCAAAAGATTCTGAGATTAAAACGGTGACCTAAAGATCTGTAGTCTGTCCTGACAGTCAGCCTAAAAAAAACAAAAGCACCAGGCAAATCCACTTATAATACTCCAGATTTAGACAGGATACAAATACAATTAAATCAATGCTTTATATCTTTTAAGAGTCTAAACTGGCTCATGACAATTGAATCTAAACTAAAAGACGGATCTGTAAACTGGCTCAAGCCCCTTTAGCCCAAGTATCATCAGGGCCACTTATAAATAGAAGGCAAAACAACAGTATATTCAGGATCCAGAGCCTCCATATCAGAGGTTATTTTAAGACGTACTGGTTTAGGCCTAAATTTGCTCATTTCAAAAGAATCTAACTATAATCCAGAGCTGTAAACCTTCCCCAAACCACCTAAAACCCAAAACCAGAACTCACAGGACTCCAGCAGATTAACGGGTCTGTGTCCGGATCCTCCACCAGCGTCCAGAGTTTGGTCAGAAACGCAGGTACGTTGTTACCCGAGACTATCACCCCTCCAGGGCCCACACTGTGATACTCCATCAGAGACAGTTTAGTGATGATTTCTGACGACGATTAAATCCCTATACTGAGTCACTGATGAAGAAGAGCAGAGTTACAAACTAAAAGTGTTACTGAACGAACACAGACTGCGCTCTTTAAACACACGAATTTGATTAGGTTTCCCCCTCAGAGTGTCCGGATCCCGTTTAAAGAGCGATATTTAACATAATTTCATCTGAATAGGTGTTTATGATGGTTCAGAAGGAGTGGAAATTTCCATTAAATACACATCGCGACGAAACTGCGTAGAAAACAAGGGGCGCTGATAAGCGTCGCGCTATAATGACGCAATTGCGACGCCTGTTTAAAATATCACACTAATTTAGAAAATAAATAAATACTGAACGCATAAAGAAAAACAAATATACTTCTCTTTCTATTTGTTTTAATGCGCTAAGAATAATTAATTTGACAAATTAAAGGTTTTAAATGTGCACGTGTTCAATGGTGAACTTTAACCTTTTACCTCAGACATGGTTTTAATTAAACGCAATCAAATCAAAAGCATTCTATTTTTAAAAAACGATCAGTTGGAAGAAAATACAAAACCAATGATATTTTAAAACGTTTTATATAAAACGAGTGAGAAATAAAACAAACGCGTCATGGTTTGACCTTTGACGTCACTGATTCAAACCCACATGGTCGCAGTTTCAGCATGCGTCCAACTCACAGCGGCACCATGACTAAATTAAAGAATAAAAAAAGAAATATAGAGGAGAATGAAGACGACCAGGTATGATTTGATGTTATATTGATATAGTGTTGTTTTAAAGCAGTCAGACAGTAGTTATATATAACGCGTTATATGATAACACGCGTGTTTATGTAGCGCGAGGTTAAACTGCAGCGTTGTGACTGAATGAGATGGAGAATAATTATATAAATGACAATAATAATACATTTAATAATGACTACATATAAACACTTAACGGAGTACATTTAACGCTTTCTCTTGTAGTTTGTCTACCCTGTTTATTTGTCTACTCTGTTTACTGCTTATACTTTCTACCCACGGTGTAATATTTTATGTTATATGATATAACAATAGTATATTATTAAAGTTTGGAAGCACATGACTGAATATATATTTCTCATGTCATTGAAAACCTTTTGATCCATGTATGGTTTTCATTACAAAAGTAAAATTAGGTTAATGTGAATATGGTTATGCAGTAATGAGTCTGCATTTGTGATGCTTTCATACTTACACTGAAACTTTTATATGTTTTTTTCTCAGCTGCCCATTTTTGATAAGGATGGTGGGAAAGATGGTCATCTAGATGATGGTGATGATGATCAGGCTGATCTGTCAGACAGTGAAGAGAGCGTCTTCTCCGGGCTTGAAGAATCAGGCAGTGACAGTGATGATGAAGATGATGAGGAAGAGGAGGACGGTGATGAAGAAAAGAGCTCTGATGTCGGGGAAGATAAAGCCGCCAGCGGTGATGGAGACGATCGGCTGTCTGCCAAAGATGTGACCAAACCTCAGGTAATATGAACCAGCATGTTGACATGGAAAATGTGTTTTTTCTGGTGCCCTGCAATTTAAAGTTGCATCTCTGTTGCCTTTTAAGAGCTGAAATCCACCCTAAACTCAAAAAAAATTAAAATATCGTTAATGATAGTGTACAGAACTTTGATGTGCTCTGTGTGATGGTATAAAAGCGTGTTTTGAATCAAGGGTTAATTGAAAGACTCCTTACTGGTCCATAAAAATCACAATGCTTGTTTTGTGGTTCATTTTTAGGCTTGTGCATATAATCACACACAATATCAGACTTGTATGTAGACCATAAACTTGTTGCTTATAATTATTCTTTAGCCCATATCTGCACGCTGATGCCATCAGGAGAGTTATACACAACGTTTTAGGTGCATAAAAGCAAGATATTATGCGTTTTCCTTTTTAAAGTCTATAATCGTCTTCATGCGCAATATTGTGCCGATAGACAATAATATCGTGGATTGACAACAGTCAAGAGATATCAAGAGATATCAAGACAATATTTGTCTCGTTTTCCCATAATTGATTAAATTATTGTTATTATTATCAAATTTCCCACCCAAGTTTCACGTTAACATCACATCATATATTCGGCACATCGCCAACACGCTTATAAAATAAGGATTAGGCTACTCCTCATTGTAAACGTTTTAAAAACAGACTACAAAACTACAGCCCACATCAACATTGAATTGCAATGTGATAAACCTATATTCACAAAAGAGCATCATTCATGTCTTGAACAGTTGTTTGAGCACGCTGAAAACAGCATCGTAGTTCTTCCACATTTCATTTTCTTTGCATATTACATTAACATACAATATTGATGATAGGCCTAGTAATATGTACGACAACACAATAACATTGTTATTATTCTGGTTATTTTATAATAAATATATATAGCTAATAGCAGCCTATAATAGGTCCGCACAATCAGACAACAATGATAAACAAAGCAGCTTAATTTCAAACACCAGCATAACATTTAACACTAAATATTGCACATAAACTACGCCGTTCAGATTACATGTTAAAGTGCGATGAATAAATACTTAATGCCAGCAGACAATGTCCGTAAAGATTTGTGTTTTGAGACTCAGGCCCTGTTTACACCTGGAATTAAGATGCGCTGTGGATCACAAGTAGAAGAGGGAAACACTTTCCCGTTTACTCCTGGTGTTTAATCCGTCTCTTTTGTCCACTTTCAACCACTTCTGCCCTGATTTCTTTGAGGGGAGGGTCTATAGGCATGTAAATATATGGGTTTCTTCAGATCTTTCAATCCAATGGACTAGTGTTGTCAAAAGACCCGGTACTTCGGTACCAAGTCGGTACTAATTTTTTTTAAACGTCACGGTACCAGGTTTTCTCAAACCCGGTACTTGATGCGCGTGCATGCCCGAAGCGCGTGCAGTTGCGTCCTCTTCATAAAAGCGCTGATGGCGATCGGCGGTGCTGCTGCTGATGTGGTGCTGATGTTTTTGCGCGTGCAGATACGTTATTTCAAATGGCGCGCGGCAAGCGCGCTCGCTTTTCCATGTGCGTTCACGGATGTATAGCAACGACAGACGCCACGGGACTGACGGGAGTACAAACGCTTGTGCGAACTGCGCTCTCTATGACGACGAGGAAGTGTGACATAGGCCTATTAATTGATTTCTAGCCCTTGCATTAGCTTTACTACTAGATATATTTATGGAGATGTGAAATAAAAAGCCGTCATTAATATCAGTCCGTCAGAAAAGCAGTTATAGTCTTATTCTTGGCTGGATAACTCTTAGCAGGTTTAAAAAGCCCTTTTAAAGTTAAATATGAATACAGTTTTGGATTAAATAAAAGTATAGTCAAGTCAAATAAAACATATTTTATCTCCTGTATAGTTTGGTGATGCTACAATAAGATACCATTCATTAACATCACTTAATGCGTTATCTAACATAACACATTGAGTGAACAATATATTTTTACAACATTAATTAATGTTTGTGAATTTTATTTAATACAAAACACTTGATTGGTCATGTTTGTTCACTTCATTCATTGTGCATTAAATAATGTTAACAGAAATAATGTTAACTTTTGATTTTAAAAATGTATTTTTAAATTAACCCCTAAAGGAGAATAATTGCGACAGTATATAACTATTGTTTTTTTTTTCTTAGGTTATTTTATCTAATGTTATCTAACAAATGGAATCTTATGTAAAGTGTTTTTAATACTACAGTTTCCATCTTTGTGATATAGCCTACACTTTAATATAATTATGTAAATTTAATCTAAATTAAGCTTTGGTACCGAAATTGGTACCGAGAACCGTGGATTTTCACTGGTATCGGTACCGAATACTGAAATTTTGGTACCGTGACAACACTACAATGGACAAAATAAACGCGCAATTTACATATGAGCGTGACCGGAGATGGGGGAAAAACATACGGAGAGCATCAGCTTTAGTTTCTGCCCTGACAGACGCAAGACCAGCCGAACGCTGTGAGTGTGTGTTAGAAATCAGGAATGATGAGAGAACATTGTGCTTGGTACGTTTTTCATCTTCAAACCAAACTTAGGTCTCGCCGACAAAGTTTAAATCCCGTCTGGCTTGAGCTCTTCCCAAAATGTGTACACATTAGAGAACTCATTCGACGACCTCTGGAAGTGTTCGAAACTGGACAAGCTCAAAGCGTTTTAGACCCTGTTTACACCTGTATTTAGTGTCTTTCCACTAGTGATCCGATCGACCAAAACACACCTTAATACGAGGTGTGAACGGGTCCTCACTCACCGCCACCATCACCTTCTTGTGCAGTTTGCAGATTGCCTGTGTGATATCCTCGGGCTCGTTTGTGTCTGTTTTCACTGTTTTAAAATATTCTAACAGCTCTCAGCTGAAGTTTTTCAGTGCGACAGTTATGTTACAACACATCACATTATTATTTCCATGCCGTCAAACTTGTCACGAGACGTGTTGTCCTAAGAGCGATGTATGACTGATGTAGGCCTTTGGTTTTATTTGATTTCGGTCCATATATATATGTACTATATACTTACATATACTTGTTACCTATTGTTACCTGTTTTAAAGGAATAGTTCCCCCAAAAATGAAAATGATTGGCTGCACTTTATTTTACAGTACTTGCACTTGTGTACTTGCAGTTTACTTACATAAGAAAGTACTGGGTAATATAAAGTAACTACATAGGTTTAGGTGTAAGTTCAGGTTAGTACCCAGATATTACCCAGTTATTGTAATAACTATAAAGTATGTACTAAAATGTACATGGGGAACATGACTAAAATAAAGTGCTACCAGATAATTTTCATTTTTGGGTGAACTATTGCTTTAAATACTTTTATATTTATCATGTTAGTTTATCAGTAAGTTATGGACTTCTAGAAACGCAGTCAGGGATCCAGAGTCTGTCAGATGTACATGTGGATCCCAAAAACGTTCAAGAGTTCAGTGCAGAAAACAGACTGAGAGGGAATATTATGGTGGCTGTAGGCGTTAGTTGCATGATCTGTTTTGATCAGACATGGTGTGGCATGAAAGTCTAAGAACCTCTAGTTTTCTGTGCTTTACTGTGTTTGCAGCTCTTATACAGATGGGATTTCCATTAGTACTGTATTTGTTATTGCCAAATGTATTGCATTCAGCGGACTTTCTGTCATATGGAGTGTCACATTTCCAGACAGTGTTTTGGAATATAGTGCAAAGAATATTTGGACACTTCAGTCAGACAAATGTCTGCATGTCATTGCATTGTGTAACGCGATATCAAAGCAGCTTGCTTAAAAACACACTAATATTTGCATTTATTCATTTAGCAGATGCTTTTATCTAAATATTTTAAAAGCAATTAATTATAAGGAGGCAAGAATATGAGAAGTGCTAAAAATACAACTTTTCAAACATCGTCTAGAACTTTGGTTCTCAATTGTTTTGACGTCGAGTCCTTCTTTGTCCATGACAATATTCTAAGCCCTCAATGTAAACCAAGATATTTCTAGCTGTTATTTTTTGCTTCTGAAAAGCAGCTGTTATTACAGCAAAGTAATTATGACTGATTTAAATTAAAATAGGTATTGAATGTGTTTTAGGGTTCACACTTTTAATGACCAATCAATTTACATATCATTTCCAGTTTTCTGTGATTTAAAGAATACTTTTTTTATGCACAAATAGCTATTACTGTCTTATAAAATATTTTAAAAATATCATATCCATTATGACATTTTCCAAGACTTTTCCAGGTCATGATATCACCTTTAAAATTAATTCATACACTTCAAATCCACTATCCTGGTTTTCCAAGACTGGGGGAACAAATTAAAATACAAAATTATTATTATTTTTAGCTATTTTGGGTTATTTAAAAAATTGTTTTGTCCATTTACTGGACTAAAGGCTAGACAATGAGGGATAATAAAATTATTCAAACATTTTTTTTTTTTAAATAGTTCAAGCAGAGAGTGATTAATTTATTTAATTATTTTATTTATCTATTTTCATTTAAAGCATTAACATCAACAGGATTCAGTCAAGTGCTCACAGAAGGCATTTCTAAAAATGTAATTTATTTTATAAAAATAACTTTTTGGGGATTTGATAAAACATATAGTGTTGTGAAAATTAAGAAAAATGTATTGTGTAGATGTCGGACCTGAGATAAAGAAAAGCGAAGTCAGCTTTGAGGAAAGATCTTGCTGTTTTGAGCTCAGATACTGACACTTGATTTGATGCTTAATTATCTAATGCAATGACATTGAAACATTTTTAATAGTCCAAATATTTTTGGGCTGCTGTATATCTTTCAGTTCCACCTCTGATCCTCACTCTCTAGCGCCCCCTAATGCTGCATCACTGATAGTGTGACTGCCAGCTCTTCTGCATCAGTGGACGTCTGAGAGAAGGAAGTAGATTGTCAAACTGTCATTCTGTGTGCATTGATCTGGAGTCATGGACAGAGAATCATGTGATCTTGGCAGGTGTCTGGCACAGAAGAAAGTCAATATTTATCTATAGCAATGAAAATGCTGCCTCAGTCCGCTGGTGAACTCCGAACTCAACAGCTGTCAATCACGATGACATCACTCCCCTAGAGAACACGAGTTTCATGTTATGCTTTATAAATAACACGTTTTGTGAAATCTGCGTCTCAAAACATTGCTTGTGTGCATCGTCAGTTAAAGGACATGTGTTCTAGATCATGTTTTGTTACGGTTGCGAAGCTCAGAATCTACCAGGAACCTTGTCGACAGTATATTCTGTCTTACATTTAGTTTGGGAGATTGATTACAGCAGTCAGAAGAGAGAGCGTTTTACATTTGCCTTCACTCCCTCAGCCGTTGTATTAGAAGAACACAATGAGTTTTGGTTACACTTTATTTTAAGGTGTCATTGTTACAGTGTAATTATACATTTAAGTACTGAGTCATAATAATTAACTACATGTACTTACTATAGGATTAGAGTTTGGTTGAGGGTTAGTTGCATGTAATTATGCATAATTTACTGTTATTACTATGGTAAGTACATGTAACAAGGACACTGTAAAATAAAGTGCTACCTTAGTTTTTTATGAATAGGTTATTTTGAGTAAATGTTAAAGGTATAGCGGAGGATGTTTTACTTCCTGGTGGGTAGTCTAAACTATTGGTCCTCCTAATTGTCAATCATTCTGGTGAATCAATCAAACTTTTCAAAAAGTGGAGAGGGCGGGTCTTATCTCAAATTTGGAAAGATCCTCCGCTATACCTTTAAGTGGTACTCGTTGTTGTTAGTGTGTTACTGTTGTTGTTTTAAATTCAGTGTTTTTTTTTTTTTTTTTCAGTATCTCGTTTACCATAGTATATGTGTGTCCGCAATTTATCAGCCATCGGCCCTGCCATATCACATACTGACCAATGCAAAACTTGTATCAGATATCAATATCAGTGTTTTTACACAATATATGAATATTATAAACTACTGGTCAAAAGTTTGGAAACATTAATGTTTTTGAAAGTAGTCTCTCAATCTCACCAAGGCTGCTTTTATTTGATCAAAATTACAGTAAAAACAGTAATACTGTGAAATATTATTACAGTTTAAATTAACTGGTTTCTGTTGTAATATATTTTAAAATAGAATTTATTCCTGTGATGCAAAGCTGAATTTTTCGCATCATTACTTCAGTCTTCAGTGTCACATGATTTCTTATCATCAATGTTGAAAACAGTTTTAGCTGCTCTTTCATGATCATGATACACTGCCATTAAAAAGTTTGGGGTACGTAAGATTTCAAAAACACATTAAATTGATAAAGACAGTAAAGACATTTTTGAAATTAATAAATATTTTCAAAAAAAGTTCTATTTATAATAAATTCAGTTCTTTTGACTTTCTATTAATCAAAGAATCCTGGAAAAAAAACACTTTCCTCAAAAGTATTAAGCATCACAACTGTGCTTACCTTAACATTAATAATAAAATAAATGTTACTTGAGCACCAAATCAGCATATTAGAACATATGTATATATGTGTGTATATCAAGTATGTGTAAAATTTTATTTGTTATTTATTTATTGGGCTTTTCCCCTTTATTTTTTATAGAATAATCAATATTTTTATAGAGCAATCAATGTTGATGGGAAAGTGAGAGCCGAACCTAAGCCCACGCGAGCCAACAGCTCTTATACGTCTTGTGCCAAAACTAACTTTCTAAAATGATTTACAAACATTATTCATTGTCGATTGACAAGACTGTTAGTGCAGACCCAGAAAGAGCTAATGCATCTGTAAAGGTGGCCAAGTGTTCATGCTTAGCCATTGCTGGTGATGATGCTGGTCTTATGGTCCATCACTGGTGTATATTAGGCCTCTTCACATGTGAGCAGCATTTCTTTCTGCTCTCATTCGTCAGGATCAGCAGTGTGAGCTTCAGGGCCAAAGCGGATGTGTCTGACATTACCGCGGGACACGATCAAATTCGCAGCTTTGAAATCTCTGTCTGGCGTTGCAGCGGAGGCCGTGGGACGTATTGTTCCTGTCTCAACTTTTTAATCCGCTCCCCCGGCTTGTGTTTTTTTTCCCTGCGCTCTTTTGTTGAGCGTCTTCTGAGAGATGGATCAAGACTCTGACTGATGCACACCAGGCTGAAGTTAACGCGGCTGCCGGAGACGTTATGATTCCTGCGAGATTTCCTGCAGCCGTGTGTCTGATTCACGCTCGCATCGGGACGGGGGAGGGGAAGACCAGAGGGGCTCATCTTACCATCAAACTCGCTCTCTCTCTAACACACGCCCACACACAGCACGCGTTGCAGACACGGCTGGTCCGCTTCCATCGCCGACACACGTGACGGGCCAGACGGGACACTTTAATTGAGTAGCCACGGTCTTAATTAAGTATCAGCGTGAATGTTGATGAGTGGCGTCGGATTGTTCCATCCGTAACTCACTCACTCTATAACTCAACCACAGTTCAGAGGAAGCAAACGCAATAATGAGCGACTCGAGGCCTTCGGAGCGGAACCCGGGACAGTCCGCCAACACACATTAAAAACACGTTATTGTGCAAACGTTGGTGTGCAGCGTTACACACACTGAATGTGTGTGTGCAGGTTCGAAACGGATGCGAGATGCGGTCCAAAAGCCTGTCAGTGTGTTCGTTTCTTTTGTCTGATTCATGCATTCATTGGAATAATATTACTATACATTGCTTAAGCAATATATTTAAATAATTGTAATAATGCACAAATATTGTAGAATCCAGTAAGATATAAATATATGTAGGTTAATATATTGCCGTTGTAAACTATTATATATGTAGCCTATATATATTATAATATGACTTTATTTTTTTATCAAAAATACAGTAAACCAGAAATATTGTGACATATTACAATTTTAAATAATGGTTTTCTATCTGAATATATATTAAAATGTAATTTATTCCTGTGATCAAAGCTGAATTTTCAGCATCATTACTCCAGTCTTCAGTGTCACATGATCCTTCAGAAATCATTGTAATATGATGATTTGAGAAATATTTATGATTCTCAATGTTGACAATGTACAGTTCATATTTTTTGTTGAAACCCTGATACTTTTTCCCCCCAGGATTTTTTATATAGAAATCCTTTGTAACATTATAAACAATTTACTGTCTTTTTTGATCAATTGAATGTGTCCTTCCTAGCTGAATTAAAGCAACTAAAAGTGTATATATAAGATGAAACAAAAGTATTAATTTCTTTTAATATATAATGTAATTTAGTTTGTGTGTGTGTGAGAGTGCGTTCGGTTCTTTGTAACTTTGGAGTCTCGAGCGCTCGTCGTCATGCTTTTGGTCTGCAACATCTTCAGCCCACATGGGTTTTGTGGTTGTTCTGGCGTTTGGCCACGGGCCGCCAGACGTCCTGAAGAGCTTGTTTTTAATCTGAATCCACACCGTGAGCTTTACTCGAACATCATCTGGTCAAATCATCTGTCAAAAGCTGATTTCTCTGCCCCCACATCCTTCTTTTATTACCGGACTCTTGCAGTAAGAAACTAGTGTGTTCATTTCACGTGTGAAGTATCCCTGTGCATGTTTGGCAAGATGTGCCTGGGTGATGTATAGCTAAATAATGTTATATTTTTGATCATATTCAGCTTTATCTCTTCCGGTGATTGTTACGAAAGGGCCTGAAAAGTAGACTCTTTTTAATTGTATGTTTTACTTTCTTTCTTTTTTTTTTACTTATTTCAACTATTGCTAATTAGATTCAGAATTCAGAATCTTGTTAAAGCATATTTTCCAAATAATTTACTAAATGAATAACTAAATGTGCACATGCAAGACTATTTGATAGTTTAATTTATATGCACAAATGTTATATTACCCAGTAAAAAATATATATATGGAAATAAACACTAACGTTGTAAGAGTGTAATGTTTTTGAAAGAAGTCTCTTCTCCAAGGCTACATTTATTTGATCAAAAATACAGTAAAAACAGTAAAATTGTGAAATTGTATTACAATTTAAAAAAACTGTTTTCTATGTAAATATATTGTAAAATGTCGTTTGATTCCTGTGATGAAAAGCTGTATTTTCAGCATCATTACTCCAGTCTTCAGTGTCACATGATCCTTCAGAAATCATTCTAATATGATGATTTGATGCTCAAGAAACATTTATTTTTATTAATTAATGATGAAAACAGTTTTGCTGCTTCATATTTTTGTGGAAACCGTGATACATTTTTATTCAGGATTCTTTGATGAATAGAAAGTTCAAAAGAACAACATTTATTTGAAATGGAAATCATTATATATGTCTTTACTGTAAAATTTCATCAATTTAATGTAGGGATGCATGAGATATATCGGCCACCATATCGGCATTTTGAATTTGCTTGAAATATGATTGGAATCACTTAAAAAAGGAAAATACAGTTAAGTGCAAAATCTGTAGGCTACATAAAACTATAATGAGAACATTATAATGACTAGACTTTTGTTTTTGTTATCAGGCTCTCAAAAATTATAAACGGTTGGATTTAGATTTATCTGAATGTGTGTGTGCAGGTTCGAAACGGATGAGAGATGCGGTCCAAAAGCCTGTCAGTGTGTTCGTTTCTTTTGTCTGATTCATGCATTCATTGGAATAATATTACTATACATTGCTTAAGCAATATATTTTAATAATTGTAATAATGTAAAAAATATTGTAGTATTATCCAGTAAAATGTATATATATTTATGTAGGTTAATATATTGCTTTAACACAGCCGTTGTAAACTAATATATATATATAGAGCCTATATATTATAATATGACTTTATTTTTTTATCAAAAATACAGTAAACCAGAAATATTGTGACATATTACAATTTTATTTAATGGTTTTCTATCTGAATATATATTAAACTGTAATTTATTCCTGTGATCAAAGCTGAATTGTCAGCATCATTACTCCAGTCTTCAGTGTCACATGATCCCTCAGAAATCATTCTAATATGATGATTTGAGAAACATTTATGATTCTCAATGTTGAGAACAGTTCATATTTTTTGAAAAATCAAAAATTATAAACAGTTGGATTTAGATTTATCAGCCAAATGGCCAATATATCGGTTATGGGCTTTCAAATACAAAGAATTATTGGTTATCAGTATTGGACAATTATATATCGGTGCATCCCTAATTTAATGCATCTTTGCTAAAGAAATGTCCTTTTTATATATATATATTTATATACTTTTGAATTGTATATGAAAAAAGAATACATAAACTTTTGAGTGCATGTTTTGAGGGTGTTTTTCGTTACGTGAAGTTACAGGGAAGAATAAGATTGAATCATTTTCATTTATATACATCAATATAACAAATCATAGTCATAAACAGCTCATTTTTACCTGCATATACAGTATTCTTACTAAAACACTGAAATATATTGCAAAATTACTTCCATGATCACTTTCAGGGGGTGCGAGCGAATCGATGAATTGGTTCATGGTTTGAATTGATTCATGAACAAACTTCAGTGGTGTTTGTTAAAATCAGAGAAAACATCTGTTTTAATGCTTTTATACTCAATGCAAGGAAGAATCGACTGGCACAATGAAACTGAAGTCCTCAATGATATTCACAATTTTGAATTGGCAGCAAATTCACTGTGAATTTTCGATATGGCTGCTTATCCTAACAGGTCACGTCCTGATTTGGCCTGTGGTTTAATGACTCAGAACAACCGGTGTCATTCCCCCAACTCTTCCTTTTCCTAAACTCTGTTTCAGCTTGTTTTTAGATCTTCAGGGCTAGCGGAAAAATGGGCCGTCCCCCGGGCTGCACGAGGCATTCAGGAACGCAGGGCTCGAGCGTCTTGATGTGGATTTAACTGGGCTTCAGGGAGGAAGTGTTTCACTTAGCTCTGCAGTCCAAGAGATAGCGGGACGTTAAGGAGCCGTAAATCAGCACAGGTTGCTCACCTGCCCCATCTCGGGCTCGAGGGAGACGCGGCGGCTCAAAGCTGCTCTTCCTCTCGACCCTGTTAGGAGATGTTCAGTCCGTTTGGCCTTCTCGTGACTGATGGGCTGTGGTAAATAACATGCGGCACTGGGAGCTTTCATCCCGATGTCCCGGCGTCTCGGCCAGGATGTGAGGTTCTGGTGACTGCTTTTCAACGGCACACGTGTAAATCACCCACAGGAAGTTTGTGCGCGAACTGGAATAAACTGCATATCTGAAGCATGTAGACTGTCATGCTGCCGTAAAAAACAGGGTCTTTGGGAAATGCTGTACTGAAGTGTGTTTTTCTACAACAGCATGAAAAGTGTTTTAAAAACGTTTTTGCACAATTTTTGCATTTGTTTTTAATTATTAAGCATAATGCGCTGCACATACTAGTTGCATACCATTGCTTTGCCAATAACTAGTGCTTGTTACAGTATGTTACATTAGTTAGTTACATGAGTACTGTATTTTTGGTAACACTTTATTTTACAGTGTCCTTGTTACATGTTCTTACCATAGTAATAACAGTAAATTATGCATAATTACATGCAATTAACCCTCAACCAAACCCTAATCCTTCCATAACCCTATAGTAAGTAATGTAGTTAATTAATATTACTCGGTACTTTAAACATATAAGTACACTGTAACAATGACACCTTATAATTTAAGGTGCCCTTGTTACAGCGTAATTATGCACATAATAAAAACTTGTACTTACTATATAATTTAGGTTAGGGTTTGGTCTGAGTAATGTAGGTTAGGGTTTGGGGTAACACTTTATTTTAAGGTGTCAGTATTACAGTGTATGTATACATTTAAGTTCTGAGTAATAATAATTAACAACATGTACTTACTATAGGGTTAGGATTAGGATGCGGGTTTGGTTGAGGGTTAATTGCATGTAATTATGCATAATTTATAGTTATTACTACAGTAATTACATGCAGCATATGTAACAATGACACTGTCAAATAAAGTGTTACCGGGTTTGGTTTAGGGTTAGTTGCGTGTAATTGTGCATTACTGTTATTACTAGCTTTACTAGCTTAATAGCTTTCCTGTAGCTCCAACAGTAGAGTGACCCAAAAGGTCATGGTTTCGATTCCCAGGGAAAGCAAGAACTGATAACAATGTAAATGTGTACCTTGCAATGTACTAAGTCGCTTTGGATAAAAGCATCTGCCAAATGCAGAAATGTTAATGTAAATTACCATAGTGAATACATGTAAGATGTGTTATAGGGACACTATAAAATAGTGTTACTTTGCAGACCTAGTACTTTTTTTCTTCTTTTTTTTTATAATTACATTTTTGCTTGTTTTTAATGCAAATTTTTCTTGATTCTTGATCAGTAATTTTTAAATGTAAATTAGTGTAATAACATTTTTTTTAATTAAAAAAATCTGACTAAAGTAAAGAGTACAACAAATACTACCATTTAGTGTATACATATATTAATAACAGTAAGATCCAGTTAACAGTTATTGATTAAAGTAATGATTTTGATCTTGATTATTAGATTTTGTCAGATTAAAATTGTCAATAAAATAGTTTTCACATTTTTCACATTACAAATGTGAATTTAGTTAGTATGGGGAAGAAAAAAAAACGTGATTTGGGTGGACAAAATATGGGATTCTCACAAAATCTTCTTTTATATACCGGTACTTTGTTTTTATAGTCAATTTTATAGAAAACATTTATAAATTAAGTATTTTATTTATAGTCCTGTTTATAGAAAACAGTTCGTATTTGAGTGCATAAGCTAAGGTTTCGGTAACAACTAACGTGGTTTAATTTTTTCTACAGAGTTCTGGCCAAAATTCAAAGGAAAAGAAGAGGAAGAAGAAGAAAGCCGCTGGGAAGGAGGGTGGAGAAGAGCGTGTTGTGTCCGATAGAGACAGCGGCCTCAAGGTTTCCTCACAGGTGGACGAGTACGAGCACGACACGTCTGATGAGGAGGTAAGAATCTGTCCGTCATCTGCAGCCCAGGACAAGAATAATCATCAATCATCTGATTTGGTTTGAATGCGATTTTTCCATAGCTTTCTGTGGCCTGCAGACATCTAAAAAAAAAAACACTGCACTGTATTTTATACTAAAAAAACAAAGTTAAAACTTTGGTACTGTGATATTGGCCATTACAGCCATTTAAATTTAAAATGAAACCAATATCCTGAATGTTTTTTTACACTGTTTGCAAGAGATCTTGTATCCATTTTTATGGATGTACATTAGTAATAATATAATTTTTGTGGGAACTATGGTTACCATGGAAACACTTTTTTTATATTGAAATTGTGAATTTAAACTTTTTTTGTAATTCTTGGCATGGAAATAAACAAAGTTTTCGATTTTTAAATATTTAAATATATTGTAAAGTAGGGATGCACAATATATCGGCCACCATATCGGTATCGGCCGATATATGTTCATTTTGAATGTTTTCGTTATCGGCATGATAAGAAAATTTGGCCGATATATTAAAGCCGATAAGGTATTATGTCCTTCAGCCGAGACGCTTCAGATGCGCACTGTTCGCCATGATGTTTTTGAATTGCTTGAAATATGATTGGAATCACTTTAAAAAGGAAAATACATTTAAAGCAACACTATGTAAAAAAAATGTACCTTAAAATAATGTTTCCAAAATCGTTTCAGTGGTTTATCAAGTCATAACAGGGTGAAAGGCACTTCTGCCTCCGCTTTGCGGTCCTTTATCTGCTATAACCACACTATGTAAGATTGCCAGATCGGGTCGCGTTTATGTAGTTCTAATGATGCATAAGAAAACTACAAATTTGACTTGCTTTACGGCAAGCGTTACAATAGTCATTATTTTGTTTTTCTTCGTTTCTGATGTCGCAATACATCATACTTTCATAAAATCATGCATCATACTCTACCTTGTCTGTGGACATCGTTCATTCTAAAGCCGGAGCTGGATAAACAGTGAGTGTGCGTGCGACAGTAGGCTGCGGTGGGCTAAATGATTTACGTCAGCGGTAATGGACAATTCCGCTTCCAACCTGTAGGGGGACCGCAGAGGAAAACTTCCATAGTGTTGCTTTAAAGGCAACATGTGCAGCACAAGGCCGTCATATAGACTACATAATATTATAATGAGAACGAACGTCATTATAATTGAGTGTTTGGGACATGGCTTTGAGACTTTTGTTTTTGGAATCAGGTTCTTAAATTATATACAAATTTGGATTTAGATTTATCGGCCAATATATCGGTTATCGGCTTTTCATAAAGAATTATCGGTATCGGGCAACATTTTCAAAACTGTGCATTCATATTTTTAAAGGTGAAATATTTAAGATTCTGCACCATTGAAGCACGAGATGCTCTTTGGATCCTCTCACATCGTACTGAAGAACATGATCATCGGGTTTTTAGATGTTTCAATGCAACTTTTCACTCAAATTGTTATGCAACTTATTACATCAACAAAGATGTTGTATTCAAATAGAAAAGAATGCAAAACTGATGCATTTTCACTAGTGGTCTCAGACTGTTGGACTCCGATCCCCTCTCAGGTGACGGAAAATCCATGGAAGAGTGTTTGCGCTCAACTCTTATTTCCATTAATAAATTGCATTTTCCAGTTCAGCGAGTCTGGATATCACCAGTGTGTCCAGGTGTTGTTGGTGCACCTGCATCTGTTGCGATGTGTCCTTTGCATGCTGTCCTCCTATCATTTGTTTCCAGATGGCCATTTGACTTTCAACTCTTTTGACTTTTATTTGGATGCATAACAAATGTATAATTTGACTACTTAAGGGGATTTTTGAGTCTTTGTGAGCACACTGTGTGAAATACCATCATCTTTACAGAAACCGAATGGCGGGAAAATGTCCAGTTTTGCCTTTCTTGTGTCATCACATTAGATTTAGTTTTATTCAGATATTATAGTCTAGCAAATGACAGCTGATGGCAAAGTTATAGTGTAAACTTTAGTCTAAAGTTGAAGCAGCAATAATGGAAATCTATTGCTTGATGATGATACTGAATGACAAGTAGGATAAAGATGATTTCAGGAAGAAAAATCTCATTCTCAATTTAAACATAGCGGCGGCTCTTTGTGCAACGTTTGCACAGGCATGATTACTTCATTGTTCCGTGGAGGGGAATATGGTTAGTTGTGTAATATTTCATGTAAAGGAAAAAGATTTTTGTCCTGTTCCTTGGGCTGGAAGTGTCTGAACCGCAGTATTTGATACGTTCCCTTACGCCTGTAAGACGTTACCGCATTTCTGTAATGTCTCTGTTGGCTTTTTCTAAGGGAGACCGTGAAGCATCTCTGCAGTAAGGAGCTCTGTAACGTCTCATATTTACATCTAGGACCATTAAAGAATTCCTTTTCAGCTCTTTAATTTACATGCATCATTGAAAACCGTTGAACCTTGGCACGATGCGGTCTGGATAATTTGCCAGGCTGTACAACCTAAACACAGCAGCCATCCAAAACTGTTCTTGGCAATCTGCTTCCGACCAGGAATGTTTTGCAGAAGTGTTATTGTTCTTGGGTAGATACCCGATTTGACTTTTTAATGCCCCCCTTCGTAGTCGTTCAGAACGCATCAGAAACGATGAGTGCTGTCATTATCTAGTTTGTAAAAGTACTTAAATGTTTTACATTTCCGCTGTCTGTGGAGGCTTCCTCTAGTTCTTTTAGTTTAATGACAACATTAAATCAAAGTTGAGCTTATTTACTTTCTTCGTACATGTCTTTTTGCGTTATAGTGGAGCATTTATCAGTTATTGTAAAGAACTAGAAAGTTTTATGCTTTCATGTTTTCACATTTTGACAAAAGCGTCTTTTGAATGAAGTCAGTATTTTGTCATGCATTTATTTTTGTCCATTTTTACCCTTTAGCTGTTTTATAGTTTTATTCAACAAAAAGGACTTTTATTTTGCAATAATCTGCAATCTTTACAAAAGTGGTCAAACCCCTAACATACCAAATTATTACCAAATAATTAAAAGTTCTTAAAATTCAAAAGCATTAGTAAATATAAAATTCTCATAATTTCTTCAACAGTATGTTTTTTTTTTTTTTTTTTTGCATGTTCAGCAAACATTTTCATCAGTAAATTTATCACCAGCTATGTTTCCACATTTAATTTTGGGATATCAAAAAAAGAAAGAAAAAAAGGTGGATAGAAATGCCAAGATGCACTTAAAAAAACGTTGTTTGCTCAATTGAGGCAAAAAAAAAAAAAAAACTGATACCGACATAAGCCTATGTGCGTATACCTTGATGGAAGCACATTTACCGCATAAATTGCATTCTCAAACATCAGGATGTGGGGAAAAAAAGAGCCACAGTGGCTCGTCTATTTGCACCAAACTTGATATTTTGCACCTGTTTCACAGGAAATTACGATTTTGTTCTCTTGAGCACTTGGGATGGAAACTGTGCTTTATTTGAAAATGTTTTACGCGATTTTCCAATTTTCTGCTTAAGTTAAATTCACAAATTTGTATGGAAGCATAAGCTACTGTTGTGCTGAATGTCATCTTAAAGCTGCTTTGAAATTATAATCATTGTGAAAATTGCTATACAAAAAAACTTGCCGCATCATGATGTGTCAATCATTTTTAATTTTGATGCGTCGTACCTGATGCCATTGGACTATTAGCACACTAAAACACAACACGCTGTCCGTATGGTGAAATCCTCTCTGTAAAGTTGACTTTTAAATGTAGTTCTAGAACTTCATCCTCTTTAAGTCACTGCAGCCAAAAACATCAAAGCTAAATCGAGATGAACATACTAGTCAACATCCATGATCAATACAAATAGTCACTAGTTTCTAGTTAGAAACTAGTTTCTAGTGATCCTGAAGACATTGATTAGCTTGCTCAGGTGTGTTTGATCAGGGTTGGAGCTAAACTGTGCAGGACAGTGGCCCTCCAGGACTGAGTTTGAGAAACCCTGCACTAGATAAAGTAGACATGATTTCCCACTGCACTGCTCTGCATCAGATATTAATGCATTGCTAGCACAGTTTCTTGTTATCTTAAACACGGTGGCTTCTCTATCCTACTCATTTTCTCATTTTGTGCTCAGTTCGGTAGACTCACATGGAGATGAGAAGGTGTGAATCTCATTAGCTTGTCAGTCTTGTCTTTTACCCCTCAGGCATCCCTCTTTGAAGGAGTTTGTGGGCCTGATCTCAGCGGTGTTGTCATGCATCTCTGCGTGCGCCTCACATATCGGCGGTGGTCCCGCGGCCATTTGGCGTACGCTAAATTAGCCCCCCCCTTGTCTGGGGACGGCAGATTGGGTTGCCTCTCCGTCCCTTCGCTGCTCTCAACACAAGTTGTCTACAAATAAAACTCCAGACTTCTAAATCCCCTGTTTTTCATCCTCATGTCCCCCCTTTGTAATAAAGGGCTATTTCCTGTTAGCCGAGTGGAGAGGGAATACGCGAGAGTGCAGCGTCTGTCCGAGACCGAGCCGGCAGGAAGGGGCTTTTCCCCCGCAATGGCTTTTCCATGTGCTCTTTGAGATGAATGAAGACACATTGTGGAATTAAGGGGAAAAGGGGCTCTGGCTCCCGGCCGCAGCTTCAGCTTCCTGCCGGCCAACAGCTACCGCTCTCAAAGACTGAGACCTGCACAGTAGCCTAGAAAGATGTGTGTGTGTGTTTTAAGTTTGCAACTGGCAGTAAAGTGAGTAATTTGATGGGAGATTTGTGATTTAAATCCAGATTGACCTGTATAGTGACGTCATTCAACCTGATGTTCTTTTCATTTTTCTGATCATGGATGAACCGGATTGGTTCGTTAGTTTGGTTATCGACACATGGCTGTTTTGGGTTCAGCATTAGGTTTTAAACTTTAAATTGAACACTCAAACAGTTTAATTAAATCTGTTTTAATTTGTTGAGTCTGACTAATAGGTTGACTAATGTGTTTATCTAGATGTTGGTCTAGCTTTACTATTTTAGCAGGAGTGATTTGAAAGAGATGAACTACTTGAACTACATCTAAAAGTGGTGAACAACAGTGGGTGTCTGTATTGATACAAATCCCACATGAAGTTGAGTTTTAAATATCTATCCATCCATGTCTGTGATATAAACTACAATTTATGCAGTGACTCATCCATCCATCTCCATACAAAATGACATCCATCTATATGTCTGTCTGTCAAAAGAATATTTGTGAATATCTGTTTGTGAAAAGAATTTTAATTGTACGTTACATTCAAATTGAAAATGCAATTCTGCATCCACTTTGTAATAAAAAAAAAAATTAAATGTAAAAGTCATTCTCAAGTCAACTGAATGTGGTACAACCCTGCTTTTAATATTAGCATATTAATTAAATATTTGTAATAATCATAGTGCTAAATTTGCCTTTTCAGAAAGTCAGTTTGCACCGTGCGCACACGTCCCATAGAGGGCGCTGTTTCCGCTGTCTGCCCGGGCAGGCACACGGCTGAAATCTTATTTCCAGTGTGCGGTAAGCCATGGATGAGTGATTCTCTTTTGAGGTTTTTCAGAATGGCCCTCTCTCCGGGCTCTAACGTAAAGCTCTAGTGACAGGTAGCGGATCGAGGTCACGTCTGCTAATCACATCGACTGACTGATTCCAGATTCCGGTCCAGTGACCCACTGAGGAGCTGTCATGAGCGCAGGAAACTTTACATCCTTTGCAACTATGTAGAATCAGGCACGTCTAAAAACTTTTTCTGACCTCAGTGGTTGCGTGGCAACTGTTCTGTTTTAATTGGGAGGTTTTATTTAGGGCCGGATATATTTGCATATGTGGTTGGATTTATAATGCGAGACTCTTGCTGTAGCTGAAGGACATGGGTGAGCATTTGATGGATCTAGTTAGCGATTTCCTCCAGTCCCAAATGATGTCAGAGTAATTACATGTTCAGGAGGTTTTGCGGTGTAGAGAGTTTCTTCAGGTGGTCGAATCTCACTCAGGAAGGTAAGGACTGGCTTTGTCATTTCCACCCGGAGATTTGAGAGAGTTTTCGGCCCACGCTGTCTGAAGAAAAGAGCCCTGTTTGCTTTCCCGTACAAAGTAAAACAAACACAACCTGTAATGCCGAGTGGTCAGGTGTCCAGATTGCTCGAGAGTTAAGAGGGAACCCAGCCTCCCCCTCCGGGGATCTGTGCCACCCACTCCTCGGAAAACCGAGACACGGAGCACATATCTCGAGGTGAATTTTATTTGCTTTGCTCTCTAAATTTTGGTAATCCCAAAGTTTAATTTCATGATTGGGCCCATTTCCAAACGCTTGCCTGATGAGTTCCAGATGGGATCTCAAATGATTGCGGTCAATCTGATGGCAGGGAAAAAAAGCTTGAATTTTAGCAGTTCTGGGCTCTTAGAGGGTAATTTAGGGAAGAAACCCCATTTCCCAACCCCATCCTTACTAGGATTGACAGCCTTTCCATGTATCGCTGGATCTATAAGTTGCAGCACAGCATGATTACGACCCAATGCTGCTCAGCTGGGGGGGAAACGGTTTACCTTTCCCGATGTTACTTTCGTTCCCTTTTCTCTTTCCATTGGAGGTTCCCACTTTGATGGGTTTAAGTTCTCTTTTATATTATTTTAGAAATTTAAACTTTTGAAGAAATTAACCCTGAATCTATTTTATAGCATCCAAAGAAAACTTCAAAAACCATATGTAGTTGCTCTTTTAAAGTATTTCAACTGGCCATGATGGAAATAGCCAAGGAAGCTGGCGTGGCGTTAAAATGCCAATTAACCAACCAATCCCAATTTGATGGACACTGAAATGTTTCAAGACACTCGGTGGAGGAAGAGATTTTCATCTGAGGCCATCATTACCGCTTTCCCCTCGTCGCTGAATACTGTATCCTCAGCTTGAATGTACATTTGGAGATTGGCGCTGTCCACAGGTTGCTGTCCTGGATGCCTAAAAGTAATCAAAGCCGTCAACGCGCTTCTCTTGTACGATGTTTCTTTCACAAAGTTCGCCATTCCAAGCGGACGTGAAGGGGAGGGGGTTCCTGGCTCTCCGTTCCAGCAGCAAATTCACATCAATTTATGAAACAGGAACCGGGGTTTGTATCCATTCATCCTTGGCAGACCAACACCATTTGAAGCCTGAACTCACCACAACCTTTGACCCTCAGCATTCTGCAAAGCATTCGGCATCTCTTACTGCTTCTATGTCTTGGTCTGCTTGCCATACGCCAAGTGAAATGAGAACCCTGCTTGGTTCACTTTCCCATCATTCACTTTCCTTGCTTGCTTTCTACCATAACAGCTTTCAAAATGAACCCACAAAGCAAAAAGGTTACTTAAAACGATTTCCGAGACTTACACGACAAGTAGTATTTCCAGTAGGGCTGCACGATTAACCAAAATAAAACTGATCGCGATATTGCTTAGTGTCATCGAATCGTAAAGTCTTCAATTTAATTAAATGAATGTATGCGCTGTGTGTTTCAGGGTAAAGTGTGGCATTGCGTTTCGCTGGTGTTTGCAGCATCTCAGAGCGGCTCGTTTCCACATCATGTGCCAGGCGTCTTCCTATACTTGTAATGAGAAGCGCTTATCAATAAAAGAAAACCTTTAAGGGCTACCAAATAAAAATAAAAATCTGATGGTTAGGGTTAGGTTACCTTTAGAAAATTAAGATACAAGAGAATATTACTATATTATAATTTACAGTTGTAATGTAAAATAAAAATATATTTTTTCTAAAATACTCTTTTACAGTGAAATATTCCAATAGTAATTCATTATTTTGCCTGGATTTATACATTTTTATATAATAGTAAGTATCTTTTATTTTTATTTTTTATTATTATTATTAAATAGAAATTGATATCCATTATTATTATTGCAATAATTATTATTATTTTATTGCCATATTGATATATGATTGTGCAGACCTACAAATAAGCACAGCAAACCTGGAATCTTTTTTAATAATATTTTCCATCACAGTCACAATTTTTGTCAGAAAAATCACAATTTCATTAATTTGCATTTTGTGCATTCCTAATTTCTTGGCACCAAAACTTCCTTAATGGAAGCCAACATCTAAAGTGTTGGAAGTACAGTGCGTTGGCTCGTCCCATAGACCTTTGAACTTTTCCAGTGTCCGTGCCTTGTTGGCCCGAGGTGTTGTCTTGCACCCTGCTCCTATTCTGCTCTCAAATCTCGTTAAAAGCACCGCCGGCGTCTGTTGTTCATGTAGTTTCTATGCTTCTCTTTGTCTTTCCCCCCAGCACGCCATTGGGTTCAGCGTTTCAGGGAAGAGAATGATTAATATGTTTTGTGCTTCAGCAGACACGGGCATGGATTTTTACAAAAACGTCTGCACTATTAAAATACAAAGAGCGGTTTTGTTCTCCCGGATCCATTGGATCGAGCCGCTCTTTAGATTTATCAAATTAGACTCGAGTG
This sequence comes from Leuciscus leuciscus, assembly GCF_965113295.1. Lineage (NCBI taxonomy): Eukaryota > Metazoa > Chordata > Actinopteri > Cypriniformes > Leuciscidae > Leuciscus > Leuciscus leuciscus. Next base: position 37,207,326 of record NC_138736.1, read on the forward strand.
AATGTGGGTGGTGTTCTGTTGCACATGCAATACAGCAAGGTAAAGGGGGGATTTAAGGGCTGTATCCCACCGGGAGCCATTGGTCCCCACACAGTCCTCACACCCACGCCGTACCTTCCAGATCAGAGTCGGGCCAATAATTCCTCCCTCTGGCAGGAGTCAAGCAAACGTGTAAGCTATTTGGAGCCGTAAACTGAACGAATGTATTCCTGTGTGTGTTTGAGAGGGGAGAAGCGGCTCAAAGCCACTACCTAGAGCAGAGGATTGCGCAATATCTTGGGTTTTATCATATTTCTCCGTTTTATTATTGATTAATTCATATTTGTACACATTTATTAATTATTTTGGGGCTTTTTGTCACTATGTACAGTAGAAATAGGACTGGAATTGATTGGGAAAAGATGATGCGAGTCTAGTAGGAGATTAAAGTGAGTTTGCATGAAAAATTAGTGAAGTGTTATCAAAATATTTTAGAATAAGGTTAGAATTATTGCACTCCAATTCGAATCCGCTCCGACTATATGAGGTGCACGTGTTCGCTGAACTCGGAGAAGTTAAAAGTAGACTCGCTTGCTGTTAGGATAATCCTTTATGAGAAATGGAAATACTTGCGTGAATTTGTAACATGCGTCTCAAACGCATTAAGTTACGCACGCCTCTGACAGTAGGGCAAGGTTTGTGATTTAATTTGAAGCGCTGAATGTAAGGCACGTCTAATGTTTAAGACGACTTGGATCGTGCACTTACTCTCTGTGCTTCGTTATTTCCCAGATGTGTTCGCAACACCAAAGTATATCGATATAAAGGATATTTTGCTATCCTTGGGTGGAAACTCAGAGTTTAAAATTACGTTCCGCACTTGTAGTGGTTAAAACGACACTGTATTCGTATGGTACACATGCGTGCCATACCAACATTTTCGGTATGAATACGTGTACCGTTACACCCCTATGTGTGAAGAGTTTTAAGTACATGCACAGTCTTGAACTTTGTCTTTTTGCTTTGTTTTTCAATACTTCAATACTTTTTTGCTTATAACTTTTGGAAAGTTTGTAATGTTGTGATTGACCTCGTAGTTGGTTGGTTTGATCAGCGCTTGTAGCTCTTAAAGCAACACTAAAGAACTTTTTTTTTTTTTTTACCTTAAAATAATGTTTCAAAAATCATATCAGTGGTTCATCAGGGTGAAAGGCACTTCTGGATTCGCTTTGCGACCCTATATCTGCTATAACCGCCCTATGCAAGTTTGCCAGACCGGGTCGCGTTTCTGTAGTTCGAATGAGACATAAGAAACTACAAATTTGACTTGCTTTACGACAAGCGTTACAATAGTCATTATTTTGATTTTCTTCGTTTCTGATGTCGCAATACATCATACCGTATTTTCCGCACTATAAGGCGCACCGGATTATAAGGCGCACCTTCAATTAATGGCCTATTTTACAACTGTTTTCATATATAGGGCGCACCGGATTATAAGGCGCATAGAATAGAAGATACTGCAGTCAAACGTTTGACTGGGTTTGCGTTATGCAGTGGTCACCAACCTTTTCAAGCCTAAGATCACATCCAAAGTCCAAATGTAAACCAATATCTACCACTTGCAAAAAAATATGAAAAAACAAGTGGCTGAGCTGTAAAACCTTGTTTATACTCGACGCGTCCGCATGAGCGCGAAGGTAATAAAAAACTAATATCCGTCTGCTCGGGCAGATTCGGCTCAAAGTCGTGCATCTTCGGATGCGGAGGCGCGCGCGCGGCAAAATGACGTCATTGTGACAGCGCGCGCGCCTCCGCATCCGAAGATGCACGACTTTGAGCCGAATCTGCCCGAGCAGACGGATATTAGTACATCTCATCATCACACCGGCACCCAGTTTGCGCGTCTAAATCAGTTGTATGGTCTGGTGTTCAGTCTAAAACAAAACAGTTGCGTCAAGTATAAATGCCTCGTCTGTTTGGGGAGGTGCGCGCGCAGTCAGCGGAGGCTCGCGCTCCGGTGCCAGGCGAAAGTATAAACAAGGTTTAAGTCAGCGGTTGTTTTACAGACATTAATATAAGGCGCCAGATCCATATATAAGGCGCTCCGGATTATAAGGCGCACTGTCGTTTTTTGAAAAAATTAAAGGCTTTTAAGTGCGCCTTATAGTGCGGAAAATACGGTACTTTCATAAAATCATGCAACATACTCTACCTTGTGTGTGGACAAAGCCGGTGCTGGATAAACAGCGAATGTGCGTGCGACGGTAGGCGAAATTATTTACGACAGCGGTAATGGACAATTCCGCTTGCAACCTGTAGGGGGACCGAAGAGGAAAAGTTCTTTAGTGTTGCTTTAACACAATACCTTTTTTTTTTAAATCCCATTGGGGAAAAAATGAATGTGTAAAATACTCCTGGACTGAAAGAAAAAGTGGGCTGGCACTGTTCTCAATTGAGCTTAATTTGCACTGAACCCATAATATTGTTTTAATGTTAGTAACTAGCTACCTGAAGGTAACCATCGCCCTCTTTAGTACTGAAATTGTTGCTGCCACAGTGATATGAGAATGCCAGGTCTTTATTTTTTATTTTATTCTTTTTAAATGCACCATTAGTGTAGAGTATGTTTCTGGCCATAGTGTTGTAAGTTGTCAGAGAATAGATGAAAATGATATCGATCAGCAAACGCGCAGCTCTCCTCCGGGCTGCTGTCCAAAAACTCTGGGATGGATTGAAACGTCTCGGTTGTCTTCTGAGGATGAAGTGATTTCCAAAGTGTTCTTGTCCAAGGACTCAAAGGTCTTCTTTCAGCCCAGCGCGCTCCGCTGAAATCAATAGGCTGATAAAATTGACAGATCGCCGGTAAATTATGTGGAATCTTGGCCTGACACGCCGCTGTCAGCAGGAAATTTCTTTTTAATAGTCTATTTAAGGAGAAGCGGGGATGTGTTTTTCTTAGTCAGAGGGGAATGTTGATCCAGAGGGCCGGGGGTGGAGGGTCAGACGGGGAGGAGGCGCTCGGATAAATCGCGTGCCGGTCAGACGGAGCAAACGGGACCCCAGGCTGCGGTCTCTTGCAGGTGTGTGGAGGTGGGGGGTAGGCGTTGGAAAGCTGGCCTTTTTTTTTTTTCCCTTCTTCTTCTTCGAGAGCAGCCAAAGTAGCCACCTGTCGTTCCACAGTTTTTAGGACTTCCTTTTCATCCGGTCTTCAGCACAACTCCCAGTTGGCCCAGCATGCATCCTGCCAGAAGACCTGATTGAAACCAACTGCCAGCGGGGGCTGCCTCGGCCTCTGTGAGGACGTGAATGGAGATATGGAGAACGCATGCACTTGAATGTTTACCTCAGATACAGGAAGGAGATGAGCTAGACTTCATTTGAAAATCCCACGACTACAACTGTTCAAAACCTAGTTTGGCTGCCCACATTGTACTGACAGCATCCTAAACAAAACATCACAAGAGATTGATTTGGATCGCTCTACGTAGGCAGTAACCTTGTGATTCACAACAAAAAGAAAAAAAAAACATATGGTCCAGTACACTAATCACTCTTAAAAAGAAAAAAGAAAATATTGGCATGTATGGCAGGGTTATTACCGTTTGTAATAAAGAATTTGAATTTTTTAAAATAAAATATCAAAAGAACAAGGCAAGTTTCAAGGCAACATTTCTCATTTTCTTTTTGATGTATTTCTTTGATTCTCTCATCATTTACTCACACATTACTTTTTCGGGGGGTTTCTGTCAAAATAAAAGCTTGATGGTTGAGAATGAAGAAATTAAGAATCCTTAAATATTCATTATGTAATAATTTTATAGTTGTACTATAAAATAAGTTGATGATGATGATGATAATATTATAAAATGCTTTTGTCTATTTTAATATTTTATGTAGTAGTAGTAATAATAATCATTATTTTTAACAATAATTATAATTTTATTATTTTATAGTCATATTGATATATCACTATTTTTTAATTCAACATGTTAAATCATTGTGTGTGTTACGCAGAAGAAGAAAAAAGTCCTACATGTTGGAAATGACATTAGGGTGAGTGATTAGGGCTGGGTATCATTCAAAAAATTTCGATACCAATACCGATACCGATACCTTGATTTCGATACCGGTTCCTGAACGATACTTTTTTCGATACCAATTTTATGAAATCCATTTTAACAAGATTACATAACACATTACCTCAGAAAAACTTTGGTTTTATTTTTTCAGTTTGACTCATGCTCCTTAGTCAGTGCACAAAGGAACAAAAAAAAAAAGCACAAAGGAACAAAATATTTTTTTTATAAAGAGCTCATGCTCACCAAACCTGAATTTGTTTGATCAAAAATACAGTAAAACTTGTAATATTGTGGAATAGTATTACAATTTAAAATAGTATTTGAATATATTCCAAAATGTAATTTATTCCTGTGTTGTCAAAGCTGAATTTTCAAAATCATTACTTCAGTGTCACATGATCTTTCAGAAATATGAAAACAGTTTTTGGAAACATAAATTTTTTCATGATTCTTTGATTAATAAAAAATTCAAAAGAACAGCATTTATTTGAAACAGAAATCTTTTGTAACATTGCACATGTTTTAAGGTCATTTTTGATCACTTTAATGCATCCTTACTGAAAAAAAAAAATTCTGACCAACACATTTTTGAACGGCTGTGTACATTCAGTAGGTCATTATTGCTATATAAACACTGTCAGCGTGATCAACAAGGTATCTCTTCATTTACCAGTCGAAGACGGAGCAACTTTCTGCTCTTATGTTTACTCCGTGCACTGTCAAGGGCTTCATCATATCTGTCGCGGTACCGTCTTTGCAGCAATTATTTTACCGCAAATACTGCATCGCACGCTTGGCATCGAGCCTGGAGAAATGTATCCACACTTTTGATCGGCTTTTCCACATCTTTAAGGTATTATGAGTGTGTGTGCTCGCGTCTCATTGAGTATGTACGCGAGTTTGTGTGTGTGCACGTCTCATATGAGTATGTGCGCGGAGAGTTCCGCGCGTCTCGTGTGTGTAGAGTTTGCGTTTATGTGCGTGAGCGACTTTAGGCGTGTCGTTGTATTTGTTTGAGCACTGACGTTGACGAGTTAACCCCTTAGGTATCGAAATCTGGTACCGAAAAACAAGTCATTTTTCGATACTCGATAGTATCGAGGCAATTCGGTCGGTACCTAAAAAGTATCGAACTCGATACCCAGCCCTATGAGTGACTGATGACTGGATGTTTATATTTGTGTGAACGATTCCTTTACAGTAAATGATGCCTTAACATGCTCCCTATATGTGACCCTGGATCACAAAACCAGTCTTATGTCGCACGGGTATATTTGTGGCAATAGCCAACAAAACATTGTATGGGTCAAAATTATAGATTTTTTTTATGCCAAAAATCATTAGGATATTAAGTAAAGATCATGTTCCATGAAGATATTTTGTAAATTTCCCACCTTAAATATATAAAACATTTATTTTTGTGAATGGATGCAGCACTATCGCCAATAGAAATGGACAACTTTAAAGGCTATTTTCTCAATATTTAGATTTTTCTATACCCTTAAATTCCAGATTTTCAAATAGTTGTATCTCGGCCAAATATTGTCCTATACTAACAAACCATACATCAATGAAAAGATTATGTATTCAGCTTTCAGATGATGTATACATTTCAATAAAAAAAAAAATTACCCATAAGACTGGTTTTGTGGTCCAGGGTCACATATAGGCAACACACTAGGTTTTGGAACAGAGCTTGTATCTCTTATTTTACAGAGGCGTTTTTTCCACGTTGTGATAAAGGTATTTGATGCATGTTTTTGTACAACGAAGGTGGAAAAATAACTAAAGGAAAGAGATATGGCCCGTTACCACCTCTGCGTTCAGCGTCTCTCCTCTGTTTCTGACGTAGATGTCTTCAGTCAGACTTTCTCCAGGCTTGTCCTCAAAATATGCTTTTGCAGCCATAACTGCTCATCATAACTTGTAGGACAGTGGAAGGAAAAAACACTCAGTGGGATGTTTCGGTTAATGATATAAAGGAAAAGTCAAGCGCTTCGCTCTTGTGGCTTTGATTCGATGGCTTTCTCTTCTGTTATACGACCAGAGTCGTCGTGCAGGAAAAGCTTCAGGGCCTCATTAGATATTTAATTTTCAATAAATAATGACTTTCTGAATGATGTACCGGATGCTCCAGGTGGGAAACCCATTTGAAACCTACGTTGCCAGAACGCAAACTTTCCACATGCGTCCTCCAAGGTTAAAGCCCCGTGTGCGAAGATCTGCAGATTATTTATTTATCGGGGCGGTGTGGTGCAGGATGTTTTTTCTTTTTTTTTTTTTTTTTTTGCCGTAAGTAATGAGCGCTTGACCTTTTGACGACCTCCTTTGCGGTTTTGCCATTTTAGAAATAATGACGGGATTTATTTTTATGGCCTTTGGTGCTGTATTAGGAGTTGGGATATTAAAAGTGTGCTCTGCAGAACTGTCAGGTGAAGGGGATCCGTTCTTCCGGCCGACAGCATGGCACCGTCCTCGCCGGGTGAAGCGCTCTGATGCTGAACAGACGAGAACCGTGCAGCTGTCATCTGTTAGCCATCCTCCAGACGGTCTCGCGGGACCCGGGGGAGGCTGGATTATTACCCCCACGTCCAGCCTTTCATGGAAAGAACTGCGTCTGCTCTGGTCATCGGCCTGCTCTGTTTTTAAACTGTTTAGGACGGTAATGAGGGGGACAATGTGTTTTCAGGTTTCATTTGCTGTTGCTTCCAATTTGTGCCTTGACATTAGTGAAACACTATCTTTTTTTTTCTGTTTTGTAAGTCGCTTTGGATAAACGTATCTGCTAAATGCATAGATTAATAGTGTAGAGTTTAAATATGCTCATATCAAGTTAAGTCACATTTATTCATGTAGTGCTTTTTTATATAGTACAGATTGTTTCAAAGCAACTCTACAGTAATAAACAGAAAAATTACACTGTTAATGTTGCAAAATTCATCATTTATGAAACACAGTTTCGGCTATAAAGCAGTTCTACAGAAGACAATAGTGTATTATTCAGCTCAATTTAGGGTACGTTTAAACAGAAAAGTTTTTCCTTTGTGCTTTTGAAAAGTTCTGCACAGACGACGGATCTCACGGATCTGCGGAAACGATTAAACGCTGTATTCTGCTGCCAGGCCAGTAGATGGCGATGTCACTTTGTAAAGAAACTACTACATGTCTATAGACTGAATGTGTAATACTCATGTGCATGACGTCACTGTTTCCTCTAATTCAGGTCTTTGTAGTTTACATGGAGATGATTAATGGTATCGTTTTCAGGCCCTCAAAACAGCACTTTCGTGTAAATGAACGGCCAAAACGCATAACGTTTTTTGTTGAGAATGGTGTCGTGTAAACGCTCCCTTAGTTCAGTGTTGGGTTAGGAAGCGTTAACGTCGACAATTATTAAACAAATTAAATTCTATAAAACTGTAAAGCAGCTCTTCAGAAGACAATAGTGTCATTATTCAGCTACATTTTGTTCGGTGTTGATTCAATTCGGTTAAGTTCAGTGTCAATGTTGCAAAGTTCATCAGTTATGAAACAAAATCGATTCTGCTATAAAGCAGCTCTGCTGAAAACAATCCAGCTCAAGTTTTGTTCTCATTCAATAGTGTCAGTGCAGTCAAATTGATATTAATGAATACTAGGGTGTGTTTGTACACTTTGCAGGTTTGGTTTGACTAAAACTCTGGTGCGATTGCTCTGTTAGTGTGTCTCATTTGAACAATTGTGAACGCTGCCATCCGAACCCTGATGTGCACCAAAAAAGTGGACCGAGACCCATCTTTTCAGCGCATCAGGGTTCGGATGGCAACGTTCACACAGCGACACACTAACAGAGCGACTTCCAAACGATCTCTGGTGCGGTTCAAATGAAATATGAATGCAACATGGACCAAAGACATCTAAACAAACCAAAAACAGGATGTGATGTCACAAAATGCGACCTAATGCTCAAGCACACCTGGTTCTTCTCATCATGAGAGCTACATTACCATTACAGTTTGGTACAGGCTCCTTACAGCAGATCTTCTTACGTGAGGAATTCCTGCTGCCGTTTTGATTCCTTGACACATTTTATAAGCTCTTCACTAGTTCTCAACTGGTCAAAATACCACCATACGTAGGCTAAGCACATTAACGAGTACATTTAGTCGGTAAGTTCCATCGCAAATTATACCGATAACCAATAATTCTTTATGTCTGAAAGCTGATAACCGATATATTGGCCGGTAAATCTAAATCCGATTTTTTTTTAATATAATTTATGGGGGAAAAATGGCTTTTTTCTTCTTCTTTTTTTCTTCTCTTTAGATTCGGTGTTAAAAATGACAGTGTCGATGCTAAGTGAACCAGGACTAAATGTTTTTTTTTTGTTTTGTTTTTGACCAAGATAACCAAACTACAAGTGTGAACACACCCTAAGTAAACCCAACTAAGCAACCCAACTATAAAAAACTTCAAGGCCGAGCAGAAGTTCAACATATATTATACTTGCTTTACAAAAGTGGTCCATTTCATGGTATTAAACTTGCAATAGCTAAATATCGGCATGATTGAATGATAAAAATGATGTAAAGAAAATGTGCAAAATGATGCTTTCATTGTTTGGTTTTAGTAAACATCCCTTCAGGCAATGTTTTTGGATACTGGCTGTGCAACAACAAAATTCAGACACTTCTAAGCAGTGACTGATGAGTAAAGCAGAGTAATCGGCCGATAACTGATCATTTTATGATTATTTGTACTGGTGTATAATGCTGTCCGTTGGAGAACACGGTTCATAGTTCCCACTGTGTCCGTTCCAAAATATACAGACAGTCTCGCCAATGAATAAACAGTTTTGGTTTTCATCTTTTTTCTGTGAATTGAGTAAATGATGTAAAATAAGCATTTATTTCTTGTTCACGGATCTATGTAATTCACATTTGCTGCCATTATATATTTTTTATTTTTATATATATATCAAATTATGTATATTAAATATAAAATATATTTATTTTGGGATATACATTTAATGATATGATATGATTTGGTATAATATGAGTCAAAATATGCTAAGGGCTAATGGAAGGGCTTTAAAAAGTGATTTTCACTATTATTTACAACAGGATCTGCATTTTCATGGGATTAAATAAAAGATTTATGTATTATATGATATTATTTAATGTGTATCAGTATTGGGCATGTCGGTTGACCACTGCGACTAGAAATATTTTTTTTACACATTTCAAGGTTACTCATTTTAGTGTTGAAGTTTAATATCTTGATTCTTTTCCATATAGAAATATATTGATGCATAGTTTGTTTTATTCTTTAGTCGGTCCTCTGTTTGTAGTCTGTGACATTTTGAGCTCTACTGCAATTTAATTTCCATGAGCGACTAGAACGGTTTTTCATTTTTAGAATCAGACAAGTGTATTTGAATGCGTTGTCGATGTCTGAATACTTCCTTTGTCGTCGTCGTTCTTCTTCTGTCTGAGTGCTGATGTCTGTAGTAGCTGGATGCGAGGCCTGCGTCAGACACACAGGTAACCGGGTTCATGTGTGTGGATATGGAGCTGTTCTGTGTGCTCTGGCTGGTGAGATATGAGGGGATGACAGAATGACAGACCGGGGTGAACAGAGGGGTAAGACTCAGCGGGATGCCGCCCAATGCTTTTCTTTTCGTCTTGCGTACCTCCACAGCCTCATCAGAAAAGATCACATTCCGCTTCATTGACAACAAACTAGTTTGATTTACTTTTAAACTGAAAACAATTGATAATGTAGTTGGAAAAACAATCTCCTCTCAGCTCTTCAATAAATGACACTCCAGAGCTCGTGCGTCTCATCGCAAAGTTTTGCGGTTCTTGCGCCAATCGTGGAGAAACTTCTTAACGGCAGATTTATTTATAAATGAAATCCAGATGGGGCGTTTAACAAAAGTTAAATAATTAGCTGTTTTTGCAATGGTCGAATTGAAATATCATTGAAGCTCAGTATGAAATATCACCCATGAGCTGCTCTTTTGTGTATTAACATATATTTTTTTTCCCCCTTAAGAAGAAGCTGAATGTTTTAGGCATTAACTACAAAAACAATCACAGGAATGCAATTATTATTATATTAACGCAATGTCAAAAGATTAAAATAGAGCTTTTTTTTTTGATTAGTTTAACAAAGCAGAGAGTCGTTTTGGTTACCCGAGATGAGAGATGATATGATTTTAGTTTGCCGAGCAGGTTTTGGAAGGTGTAGTAGAAGGTGATATGCGAGTCAAAACTCTCAAGACCAAGACAAAATTTGTCCGAACTTCCTCTCACCCTTTTTTTGGCGCTGTCAGGGGTGGACGCTGCCAGGACCGCTGCCAAAAGCTTTACCTGCGAATCCCATCTGCGCCACCACACGCAACAGCTGTCCGTCTGACAGGCCTCGCTTTCTGTGCCGTCCACCTCGGTCGTCTGTTTCACCTCAAACCTCCTTCTGTCCTCTGACACACAAGATCCAACCAACACCACTAGGAACAGCGGCGTAGCGACCGTTATAATGACTTGGCATTTTTTAGAAGGTATTGATTTAGAATTTTGTTTGGTTTTGGCATCATTATTTGGCTGCAATCCAAATAAATAAGTTATCCAGGTAAAACGCCTACTTTAGGACCATGCAGAGAAATAAACGAACACAGATCCTACTTGGTCTAAGTCCTATTTACCAACTTCTGCCTTTGAGCAAATCAGCATTATGGACTGTGATAAATATATTCATGATCCTGTAAGGTTTATATTGTGCTGCTTCTTAGTTTGTTAAAGACCAACATTGACTATAGACTAGGAGTTCTCAACTAATTAAATGTTGATTGTTAAATATATATACAGATATGCATATGCATGTACATGTGTATGTATGCATGTATGTATAAGGATTGGGAGAACAAGCATTTAAAATAGGCCAAAACCACACAAAAAATCAAGATATGTCATTTGAAAGTGTGATTTCAAGACATGGAAAAGTCATGTAAATTCTTCTTAAGAATTAAGAACTGATAATAATAATAATAATAATATAATGTATTTAGCGCTTTTCTAGTTCTAGATAGAAATTGAGTAGAAAATATTTGTACAAATATTTATTCCTAAATCATGAAAACCTGGAAATATCACAGGGCCTTTGATTATTGTTGTGGACAATAGAGAGTCCTGGAGTCAAAAAGGTTGAGAACCACTGCTATAGATCATAAACAACTGTTCTTGCCAGTCATAGTTGCTAATACCATAAAAATCTGAAGTATCGTGTCTTTGAGTTTGTGAAATATAAGACAATATGAGTGACTATATGTGTTTGTATTTCTCAACCTTAGGAAGAATAAACTACGTTCAGATTAAAACCAGAAAGAGAATGTGAAATTAAATATTTAGGCTTCGAGGACGCGTGATGAGAGATGATCTACAGAGATGATAAAATGAAAGTGTTGATCTTTATCTGGAGGGACTCTGTTTTTATAGCTGCATTGAGGTGTTGGTCTTAATTAATTACAGAACTGCATGATGGCAAAGATATTCAAACATCTTCGTGACATGTTGAATCGTGCTAGAAAGAAATGCAGGTGGTTTTCACTCCGTTTGTTCATTCAGAAATTTTTAATTTAAACAATGAAGAATATATGTAATTTCCCATATTAGACATACAGTATATACTGCATTTATTGACTTTATTGTGTTTTCATAGCCAGGCTAAGTGTCTTTTTGTGTTTTTGTCAGAAATATGGTGTCACATATCAGTTTGCATCCATTCATGCCCTCGATATGAGCACAATCCGAGAATCCTTTAATATAGCAGGGTTGTTCTGTCATTGTTTTGCTTTGCAAAGTGGGGCTCCGTACGCTGTGTCTTCTCTGTGATCGTTTGCAACCTTGTGAATGCCGTCCTCTTCTTTGGATAGTCTTTGGTGAATAGCTTTACCTCAACTCCCTGTGGTCAAAGATAAACATTTGGTGTAGCTTGGTGTGTAAAAGCATGGAAAAGGTGGAAGTGGATGAAGTCTGTAGCGGGATGTTCAGCTCTTGCGTAATCAAGTTGCTGCAGTCTGGTCTTTTTCCAGTTGTTTTTTTTTTTTTTTTTGCCAATAAAAATGCTCCAGTCCAAAGGCGATTTACAAATAATTAAATATGAATTGATATTTGCATATATACACACCATAACAACAGTCAACATTTTCAGTCAACAGTTTATGTACACTGGTGATGCTAATGTTTTGTAAATCCATTCACGTCGTGGCTTAACTCCTCAGGGCTGATTTCCTCTCTCTGTCTTTGCTCTGCAATGAAAGAAAACAATCCATTAGTTACGAAATGTCAGGTGCAACTACTTTTTTGTTGTTATTTGTTAATTTCAATTAGGTCAATCATTTATCTAAAAATGTGCAAATACTTAATTTTTATTTTCATTTTTTCAGAGTTGTTGACTCTTGAGGGTTCATGTCATCGTTCTCCCTGCAGGCCGTTGGTTTGGCATTAATGCGCCTGCTGTTTTTCTCCTATCACCTTTCCGTTTGCGGTAGCACGCGCACACACACCTGGCTCACATTTCCCAGTTTGCTTTGCTTAGAACAGGAGCAGATGGAATGCCATCGTTCCTGCGGCCCCCATCTGATGTAGGCGGAGTTTCTAGTCAAAACACTCAACCTTAACTGATGAAGTCAGACAGAATCCTATTTGAAAATAACCCTGACCCTCAACGTTTTCCTTTCTTTCTTTCTTTCTTTCTTTCTTTCTTTCTTTTTTTCTCACTCCCATTTTTTTTCCCCATCCCCTCCTTTAAGTTCAGTGCCACTTTAAAGTCACCAGCGTTCTGACTCCAGGGATCACTTACGGCCAAACTAATAGGATTTTGCCTACATTTGCTTTTCATATCCTGTCTAACACGCCGTAAAGAAATTATTATTGCTGGAGCTTACGTCCAAATGCCCAGATTGATCGCTCGCTCCCCTTGGTCTGAAGTCCTTTATAAACACATTATTTCCAAGTACTTTGAGGCAGGAAACAAATCACGGCAAATTCTCAAATATCTTTATATCAATAAATTGGTGTTCACCTCTTTTTTTTCCCCACTTCAAGCATCTACGGGGCTCTTAACACAAATATTTGGCTTCACCTTAGGTTGACGGGTAACGTTGACAGCTTGCTAAAGATCACAATGAGACGGTGTGTGTGCATGCATGTGTTTAGTCGTGTAACTCTAGACTCTCGGTGGTGACAGGACCTGGTAGATTATTAAAACCAGTCTTCTGTTTGAGTTAATCCCAATATATGAGTTTTACACCCTTTGAATGCGCCATTTACACGCTTTTGATTGTTTTTATAGTGTTCCGGAGTATTTGCACAGACCTTTTTGCTGCTGCCCACAAACGAAAACACTAGTTTCCCTTCGTTTATGGTTATGAAGCGTACCGCCCCACCTGTGGTAAAGGATGACCCAATTCCAGCCCAACTTTAATTCATGTGGCTTCACTTTCCAGAAGGTATTGAAGTATTCACATTTGGCGGTTTTATAAGATCCCGCTTTTGGCCAAATCGTTCAGGATTCATTCGAATAAAATGGCATTTTACGGAGGAAAAAATGTTGGCTCTTTAGTGTGTGCTGCTAATACTTCTAATAATTTCATATTGTGTCAAATGTTCGGGCTCCCGTTAGAGACTCTAAACTCTTCCATATGCTGGCAATGAGAGAAGTCTTGATAATTATCCAGAAAAAATTACCCATGTTACTTCTTATTTCGTTACCATCTCAGCAGACGCCATGATTGTGAGGAAGACGTCCCATCTGCCCCAATTTTCTGAGTAATAGTACAGTCTTCTTATGCAATCACACTAGTGTGGATTAGCCTAATCGGCTAGATGTCGTCAAAACAATACAAAAATGGTAAATTTCTCACTCTGTCATATTTGTGGTAAAGCCCTGTGCATGTAGAGATGTAGAAAATGCTAGTTAGTGCGTGAGGCAGTGTGCATGTGCAAATATTGAGATGTAGTCCAAAATGAAAATAAATGCAGATAAAAATGCCAGATGAATCAAAATCTGGAAAATGTTTAGGGTAAAATCTATCATTTTTATATAGACACAAATCTGTTTGAGTCTTGAGCGTCTTAGCAGACAAAAGTAGCAGTTTTCTGCCGCGCGACTGTCTGTGTTTGATTTAAAAGTCTGTTTCGCCCGTTTCGCTGGAGAATCTCGACGCAGCTGTCTGTTCTGTGTCAGCTTACAGACGCTTAACTTTGGCGAAAACCCGAACATTTGAATTCAGTTATACCTTTACGTCTTTCCCCTGGTGTGTGTGTGTTCTTTATTTCGTCTTTCTCTTTCTTTAGAAACAATAAAGCTGTGCGTTTTGGCTGAGTTATACTTTCACGGCGTAATGAGCACTAAGTAGGGGTAAAAGAGACGAGTGTGGTTTTGGAGCACACAGACCCACTTCTGAAAGTGCACTACAAAGGCAAGGCCCGGTCTGTTTCAAATATCTGCCTGCCACTGGAATCCCGAAGACATGGGCGTACTTCTCGGTTGGACTTATAAAGATCTATCATTTCGTTTTGTACGGATTAAGGTTACTGCCTGAAATGGGAGTGTTGGCCTTTGGCCTGTTGTTGTTCATAACCGTGTGGTTTCTATATGATTTTCAACAACAGTTTAACCATAAACAGTTTAGCAAGTAAAAGGAACGCCTATGTTGTGTGCATCTCTTTATATACGGTGTGGTTTGTACAATATCAAACATTTTAAGGGTTAAATTTGGATACTTGATGCTCAATGAGTTGCTAATTTTGTGGTTAACTGTTTTCTAGAGAGCAACAGTGGCCGAGGTCCAATATATAGCCAATATTTAGCCACTGACTACATGAATTGGACACGCAAGCTTGTTTGAGTTGATACTTTAGTGCAACTGAGATATTTTGTTGCAGAAAATGATTAAATAGCAGCCAATTAAATCAATTCTGGCGAATATAAATTGGTCTATCAGAACTGCTAATCAGTTTTTAGGGATTCACAGGCACTTTCTTCTTCACTTTCTTGTACTTAGTGGTTTTCTTGTCACAAGATAAATCCATCTAAATCTTCACATTTTAATGACCGTAAGCTCAAATTGATGTTGCATTTCAGAAATTGGATTTGGCTCTCTCAACTGCAGGCCAATGTGCAAAGACCACTGTGTTAAATCTGTGATAATCCTTCTCCGAAAGATTTACGATGTTGAAAGCAAGGTTGCGTATCGTGCTTGACAGAGATATTAATTGGGCAACAAGGAAGAGACTAAGAACAACACAGGATGTTTGAGTGAAACTCTGAGGTTGGTGCACGGCTACTTGGGGGAAAATACCCTGCTGCAGATGTTCCCTAGATTCTCATGGCTTGATATATAGATCACGCACCATTTGCATTTGCATATTTATGCCTCCCATTTGCTCATTTGTCATGAATGGCCCAAACTAGGTTCGTTGTAATTCACCCGTGCGGTGCCGAGTATTCACTGCGGAATAGATTCCTGCTATTGTTGCTATTCTTTTATTGTTTATTTCCTTCGCTACAGACTTTACTTTTAAAAGATCCAGAAAAAGAAAATTTAACTCAATGGCTTCTGGAAGCACTTCAGGTTTTTGAGGATTAAACACACGTTGCGGTGGTGAGATACCCTGACCAAAAATGCTCTTGTGTCATGGCGGAGTGTAATTGTCTTGAGCGTGTGTTATATTTCAACCTCTGACAGTTCTTCGCCATGCAAGTTTAAATTACAGTTTTCCCCCTGTTTTTGGTTTGGTGTCATTGTATTCCTCACAGCCAGAGTGTGATTTACAGTTTTATTTTTAATGTGCTGCGGTGTTGGCTCAACGGGCCAAGGTCAGTGCAGTCACGCTCGCCGCGGGAAGAGATGGATGATGTGTTTGTATATTACCTGACAGTCTCTTTGTTGATTGGATATTTTCCATTGGGGTACATTTAATCCGATCTTTCACTGCATCTGTCTATGAGGTCATGGTAGCAGCGCACTCTGTAACAGAGATATCGCTCTTGATGGAAAAGGACATGTGGATGAAGTCATAACTCAGCTTCAGAGTGCTGAGGATGGTTTTCAGTGTCAAACGTTATCTTGGGGAGGCTGGAATTACGACGCAGATTCGCTAAAAGGGGTAGTTGGCTGTTGTAGGAACATTCATAACAGACTGTTTAAAACCACTAGTTGCTCATGCTTCGGAAAACATGTACCAAATTATACCTTATCAGCTTTCTGTAGTCTTATAAGTTTTTGCAGTGCCAGTTTTAGAAGTAAGGAGTATGGTTTACGTGTGTTTTAACTGCTTTGTTTTGGTTAGCTAGATTTACAGAAATACTTTGCAGAAAAGAAACAAACCCTTATAACAAATTTACTTTCACTCTTGTTAGTTAAACAGCCTTTATTCTCTAACATTGGACATTAAGGATTTATTTTGATAGTCTTTACTGTATCTCAACTGTATCCTGACTAACCTTGCCTCAAGACATTGCCCTCAGTGACCTTACTAGCAAAGAATAAATCAGACCCGTTCTTGTCTCTCCCTGAGGTTCAGCTGTATTTCACACCTCTGTCAGTATTTCTTCAGCTTGTTTGTGGACTTGAACATGTCCAGATCATTGCACAACCTTAACGGAGAACACCTGCATGCGTCTTACTCACCATTTTCCTCTGGTTGCTGAGGCAAAACGTGCAGATCTGTTTGGGCTGGGAGTTCTCCGAGTCCCGGCTGGGTGAGCCGTGGTGGTGGTAGTAGTTTGAGGTCGAGGGCCCTCCGCTGTGGCACGGCTGGCCGTCTCCGCATGCTTCACCCACCAGGAGAACGTTTCCCAGGTGAGATATGTAACTGGATGCCAACCGTAAGGTCTCGATCTTTGACAGCTTCCGGTCGGCGGGCTCTGTGGGGATGAGAGTCCTCAATGCGGTGAAGGCCGTATTGACGCTATTGGTGCGGTCCCGCTCCCGTGCGTTGGCTGCGTTGCGTTGACGGCCCTCGGGCAACGGACCTATAAAGCTGGCAGAAATGGCTGGTGGCCCAATCATCCGTCCGCCTCCACTTACTCCAGGTTTTCTCTTTCTTCCAACTTTAACGTCGTACCCCGAGGCGTCCAAGCGAAACGAGCGGTCGTCTGAGCCTGAGCTCTCGCTTCCGTTTTCATCGTCCTCCGACATCATTGAGATCTCCGAGTACAGGTATCGGCTGGGAGCCTGTCGCACCATCGTGAAAGACATTGTCAGCAGGTGCTGAAATTTCCAAACCTCTCCACACTAATCTCGACTGTTTCTTGTAAGACTCTAGAGTTCGTAATGCATGGGGTTTTTAGCTTCGGAACCAATCCTGCACTTGTTTGCTCTCCGGATAGTCCTCTGGCACAGTTGCGCTCTGGTATTACATTGCTCTGCCACTACAGACCCTTTGAATTTAGTTTTTCTTAACAGTCAGACTTTGAGAATTGATCCTGAAGGGTTGAACTTGTTGTTTGTACTCACTCACATCCCATAAGCGCTTCTCTACTTGAGCTGAAATCACCGTTTTGCTTCCTCAAACACACATGCTCACTCCTTCTCCGGCTGTCTGTCCCTGTGCAGCGCTGGCTCTCCCCCCTGAACAGAGACCCACGTGTGGTTTCACTGAGTGTTTCAGTATGGTTGTGCTTTATAGGTTGTGGGAGTGTCTGGTATGATTCCTCCCTCACACACTCTCTCTCTCTCCCTCCCTCACTCACTCTGTCCATCCTTCTCTTTTACTGCTTATGCAAATATCCCAGCTGGCGGCTCAGGCAGGGAGCAAAGTGGTTCTATACAGCTATCAACATCAGTTTTTTTTTAACTCCCAGTTAATAATAGCCTTTCTTTTTTTCTAGCCTGCTTTAGTGGTTTGAAATCGTTCTTCCTTGCTTTCATTCTCGTTAGCTTACTTCCTATGTAACTTTTTGTCTTTTATTTTTCTTCTGCTTGCTTACTTGATTGAAGATTGCTCGTTTGCTTGATTTCTTTCTTTTTCTTTCTTTCTCTTTCTTTAATCAATCCTACTTGCTTGCTTATTCCTTCCTTCCTTAATTGATTTTTTTAGTCATTCTTGCTTTCGTTCCATTCGTTTCCTTTTCTTGCTTCCTTGCTTCTTTCTGTGAGATCCAGTTTAATTTTTCTTTTCCATCCTTTGTTTTTATGTTTCCTTTACTGATTTTAAATATTTCCTACTTGATTTCTTACTTTATTATCTTTTTCTTTTCTTCCTTCATTCCTTTTTTCTTTCTTGCCTTCTTATTTGCTTGCTAGCTTTCCCTTTCTTCCTTCATTCCTTTTTTTTCTTTCTTGCCTTTTTATTTGCTTGCTAGCTTTCCTTTGACACCTTCTATCTTTATTTTTCCCTCACTGCTTTCTTCCACTTCATTTACAGTTATACTGCGTCCTAGAGGGACTCTAACACTCCAGGGCTTTCCGCTTGAGATCTATAAAGTGTGGGTTATTCTTCCACCCTTTCTGCCTCCTCCCCTTGAACTCTCTAGCCATCAACTTATATCAGTGGTTGGTTTTCAGGGACCAATGTGTCGGAGTAGGACCTTCTCAGGGCCGGTCCTTTGCAGTGAGTGTGCACTCCCATGGTTTTTTCATCCGCTCTGAGTCAGTGACTCCAGTAGCTTGATGGACCCTGTTGTCCATGAAGATGAGTTGGTCGTCTCATACTTAAGCACATTGCGGTTTTGTCTGGCTGGACTTGTTTAGTCACGGGAGGGAAATAGCAACATAACATCATCCAGCGGGGCTATTACTCAGATTGTAGCACCTGTTCCTCTCTCAGTCCTTACCAGCAATCAGTTTATGATGAAATGAAGATAAGCCCTCTGAGAAACGGATTTTAGTCATGTTGTTTTTTGAGGGAAGGATATACTGGATCTTTTTGAGGATAATGTTGAGGAAATTTATATGACCTTGCATGGTTTTACTACGGAAGCTTGGAAAAGTTGTCTGAACCTGTTATAAGTTCTGTCACGGTTTTGTTACTTTATAGCTGGTAGTCATTAAAAATATTGTTCCCAAAACATTGTTTAAATGTTCAAATATTGACTTTACTATCCTTATAGGTTTCATTGAAGGACAATCACAAAGGAACACCGTGCTCGTTCTCCCAGAACAGAAAATAAAGCACATGGGTTAGACAAGTTCACAGGTCTTTTCTCATCCTAATGTTTTCTTTTTGTTGTAAAGGTGAATAGAGGCACAAGGTAAAAAAACAAAAACAAAAAACTAAATGCATGTCTGTACAACGCAACCATTTTATGGATTTTAAGGGCACTCCTTGATGTCATTATAATTTCAACTCCTATTTACCCTCTGGAAAATATTAAGATATGAATGGTGGCTTGTCATTTCCCCTCCCCTTCATTTTCTCTAGATTTCATATTTTTGACATTAGCTCAAGACTAGTCTGGCGGCGTAATGATGTGGCTTTCGTACCATTTCTCTGCAAATGATGGCTTGTGATGGAGATGATGAAAAAGACGTTTTGAGGACGTGGTAAATCCATATTAATGCCGTCTCGTGTTTAGTCTCTTTGAACCGCAGCCTCATTAATAAGCGATGCGAGTTAAAGGCCAGACAGGATATCTGATTTCCGGCGTTTGCTCGTGGTCAAACCCGCAAGAGAGGCGGATCCTCTCAAACCTTTGTTTCTATACTTTTAGGTCTCATTTTTGGGACATTTTAATCTGTTATTTATTATTAATAGCGTTGATACCTACATTTCAAGCTAGACTATACACTCTTTTCCTTTTTAAGGAGAATTTATTCATTCATTTATTCCACGAAACAGCCATTTGAAACCCATCGTCATGAAGAACAGGAACGTAACACTTAACACCTGAAACTTGCTTTCTCTTTAAATTTAAGATGGAAAACGTTCCCAGTCTGTAGGGGCATGGAGCCTTTGTGTTTCATGTTTTCATTAATGAAAACGGTTTTGTTAATGGCTGCTGTGAGTGAAGAGATTTATATTCCTTTGAGTGGGAGAGCACTCTTTAATTTTATTCTTGTAAAAGGGAATTTTGACCTGGTTTAACTAGCAGCAGTAAATCACTAGTTTAGTTTTTAACACAATTGTATTGAAATAATGTTTTCCGCATGTCGAAACATGTACGATTATCCTGTTCCGAATAGACTTTTCCTCTTCTTTTTTTCAGGGTAATTAGAATAAAACCTTAAAGATGTTTTTTTCCCTCCTTGAAACCAATTTTGAAGTAGAATGGCTTTACCAGTCACTAGTCAGACGTATTCTCTCCCCAGACTGAAAAGTATCAGTTGCACGTCTGCAAAGATTGTGTCTTCGTTAAGAGGCGAGCAAGCCCTTTACTATGAAAGTCTCCATTTTGAAGTCTGCAATATTGTGCATGTGCTTGAACTAATGCGAACTAATCATTTTGTTCAAACCCATTTGCATGGCATTTATAGATTGCTTCTAAGAAATTTGTTTAGGAGTCAAAATGTGAAGTGAGTGACGTATTAGAAATATAACGTGATACAGCAATATGAAAATGAAGTGATATAGTACATGGAGGCTTTCGTGAACGTTTATGAATCGTGAGTTGACTCTATAAATTGTTTTATCATTGAAATCAACCATCTAAATGATTAGCTGTAGTCTTCAAGTGCTTGCATTGCTTAAAGTGGTGCCAATATAACCATATTGCGATCCTGCCAATCTTTTGTTTGACATGTTTTTGCTCTGCACCTGATGCAAAGGTTTTTAAGCCTATATTTAGCAGGAAAAAAGTGCATTTATCGTTGTACGCAATAGAGAAAGATGCTCATTGCATGAAATATTAATATCTTTTAGTGTCACAGTCACGACCGCAATGACACGGCGATATTTCTTTCCAGACTCCAGCTGCGACCTTTCAGTCATTAAAAGAAAACCTCACCGCGGCAGTCCGTATATCCCGGGACGAGTCATTACAGGAACCGGGTCATAACGTGACGACTTTCATTAGGGTCGAGCGAGACCACAGAAGAGATGGAATGTCTCGCTACCTCATAAAGATCGACCTCTGGGGTAACGAATGACAACGCT
The DNA here is from genome assembly GCF_965113295.1 of Leuciscus leuciscus. Classification (NCBI taxonomy): domain Eukaryota; kingdom Metazoa; phylum Chordata; class Actinopteri; order Cypriniformes; family Leuciscidae; genus Leuciscus; species Leuciscus leuciscus. The sequence continues at coordinate 37,228,468 of NC_138736.1, forward strand.
CGTTATCTCGCCGTCACGCGGGGCCCGGCCTGGCCTGCTTTAAGACGAGGAACGGCATCCCATCTGACTGCCATTAGCTCCCACTGACCTCCTCTGGTGCTCTGCGACATCTAATCCAGCCCCCCCGTCTGGAGAAAAACGCTTTCTGGGCTCTGCTCCTCTCAGGCCGCAGAGTTTTTGGTGTTTGGTTAAACACCCAAGGTGCACCAAACTGCGATGGGCTGCTCGGATCCGTAAGCTTGTGTGTGGATTTGTCTGGACGGGTTCACGTCCTGGAAAAGAGCCGGTGTATCGCTTTCAGACCAGCACACACACCGCTTAATCTAAGCCAGACGTGATCTGGCTCACGAAACTGCTGAGGTCACCGCGGTGAGGACTTCAGTTAATTTATTCAAAAGAGAAGGCGGGGTTATATGAAGGGAAAAAAATAAAAGCAATTAGACCAGCCGAGGCCTTTGTACTAATGTCGAAATTGCTCTTATTGTGACTTTTCCGTTGTTAAAGCGCCTGTTCTTTTTTTATGACGTGTTTTCTCTCGGGTACATTTACTGTGCGTAAAGCTTATAAACAGGCCGAAACTACAGAGACTCTTGAGTTTGTTTCTTCCATTGTAATATGAAGGCCGGAAGATCTAATTGAGAGCAGTCCGTACACGTGCATTTTATACACGTCCGCCGACACGTTTCTGGACTGAGCTATGTTTGTCAACACCTGCTGTTCTTTTGCTTTTGACCAGATTTGTTGTTCAGTTCTGTTTTGTGCTCTTATTAGATGCATTTCTGAATCAAGTCTAGTGTCAAGAGTAAAATCAATGTGAATTGGCTACGTAGCCCATCTTAATTCTGTGTTTTGACCCATTTCTGAGTGACAAAGGAGCTGATTGAATGGTTGAAAGTGGCGTTGTGTAGCAGAATACAGTCCAAAAGGAGCCCCAAAATCTTACTCGGTTCAGTGCACTAATGAATCTTTAAATGTTTGTATGAGTGTTTGTACTTCATCAGTAGTTCCACATCTTTTTCTGTTTTTATTTTCGAGGGTGCTTGCTTTTATTGACGATTTAATATGCTTTTTTTACAACTCAAAATGAAGTGAGCAGCAAATGTGAAAAGTGCTGTGTTTTGGAGAGCTCTTTTGGGCCTCGCTCACTTTCTCATATTCCCTTACGCAGGATGCTTGGGTTTGGGTATTATTCCATGATCATTTTCCAATTTTGATTTTTCCAGCGAGCTGTTAGCGGTGGATGTTAGCGGCATCCTAATGGCCTGCGCGCAGCTGCCACTCACCCACATTCGCGTGCACAGGGATGCGGTGCGCTAACACGTCTGCACGCATTCCTGCTGCAGACGCATGGCCCTGTTTGGATGGACCTCATGGAAAGTGTGGAGGTGGCAGCGTTCCACTGCGGAGTTTGAGTTTACTGGGATTATAAATGATCCCATTAGAGGGAAATGCAAACCTGCATTTGTGGGGAGGAGACGCAGGCTGCTCCGTCTGCAAATGGCTTGTCGCTCAGTGGCCCGTGCCGAGCGGGTAAGCCGTGGAACCGCTTCCATAAATCCCGGTCTTAAGCAGTTCTCCTTCCTGATGTCGTGCCTGCCCATCGAGAGTGAGCGTCACCCGGCGTTTAACGCCCTCCATCAAATCAACGCTGCTACTGGAAAATATTCAGTGCCAGCATGAATTCATAAATCAAGTTACTTAATGCACCTAAACGCATCATTGAATCTGAAATGGCCACTTTTTCAATTTCAAGCTAGATTTTCTAAAAGCTCCCTGGAGAATTCTTACAGATTGATCGATGTTATAAATGCACCAGTTTTTAGAGGCGAGAGCAAAGCAAACAGCAGAGATTTACAGGTGTTTCACCACAGAGGCCCTGCTGATTTGCAAAGGAGAGTCAAATCTGTGCATAGAAGAAGTAAAATGCTCTTTTTTTTACAGTGTTTCTGTTTGTTGGATTCCCCTGAGCTGAATAGTGTTTGGCCACGATTCAAATCTGAGTCTCCCTCATGCTCACCAAACCCTTTACATCTTTATATCTCTAAGTGTGTTGCAATTATGTGAAGGAAATCAAATAAAAGTCCAAGTACCAACCAATTTTGATTATGGACCAATCACAGTTTCGGTTAAAGGCACAATATGTATTTTTTTTATTTAAAAATATAAAAAATCACTATATCTATGTTATATATTTTTTAAAGTTGTGTATTTACATTATCCCGACAGTTCCAATTAACTTCTAAATCCAGAGAAATTAATATTTTAATTCGAAGACACGGACCGTGTCTTTATTTCCGTTTTGTCGCCGTCAATGCCGTCATATCCGTGTTGTCTCTGGTTTCCGCTCGTGCTGCCATGGCAACCAGAGCTATGAACCAGAGCCCTCTGATAGTAACCAAACTGACGCGGACAACTGTGTAGTTCGCAATGTCTATTTGCACGCTGTTGTTGTTTCGTTCAAACATTATGGACCATGGCAAGCAGACTTTGGATAAAAAAGGAGAACTAAACCGAGAATCAATATCAGCGCGGTGTTTTCGAGATGTCGAGAGCTCCCATGGACACTATATAAACGAGAGCTCCACGTCCGAGACTTCGACAACTCCTACATGTACTTTATTAAACAGGTGAGCACATTTACATAAAACTAATCAAGGTTATATAGTTCAACAATGATAAAATGTTAGAATATGATCTGTATGTTATTCTAATGTTGATCTAGCTTACTGCTAGTCTCATACAGGCAAACTAACGTTAACACATACATTTCAACACATTCAAATGCAGTTTAGAGTGATAGTGTAATGTTAGACCAAGTGAAACAGCGCTGCGTTACCTCTCAAGTTTAATTTGTCTAATAAACTGACCTGTGAGTAGTAATTCTGCGTGTAGTTCGGTAGAATGAAATGTCCATATTCCTTTTATATCCGCGGGACTCGCATCGCGTTTGGAGCTGATAGCTGTCTCTTAGCAATCCCGAACTGCTTCATATCACAGTCATGATAAAAGCATCGATGTATTCAGTAATCCATATACATTATTAGATCGGTCGGCTTGACGTTGACGACAAAATCCATAATTCATAGCAAATGTTGCGTCATCAATCTGCGCCTTTGTTATTGTAAATAGGTTAGCGACCCCTAGTGGAGAAAAAATCCCATATTGTGCCTTTAAGTATGCATTTACATTTAAATGTATTCGTTTGGCAGATGTTTGATCCAAAGCGACTTACATTGCATTCAAGCTATGCTTTTTTTTTTTTTCTTGCTTTTTTTTAAATCATGCATTTCCTTGGGAATCAAACCAATGACCATTGTAATGCTCTACTGTTTGAGCTACAGGAAGGCTTTGCATTAAAGGTATTGCATCCTGTTAATGCTGCTATCTGTCATTGTTGCATGACTTTGGAACAGGATTACTTGTTTTTTGTCTCCCAATAGCAGAAAATGGTTTAAAACACTCATTATTGTTGCAGTTTGGTACCACTATAATGGTGCAGAAATTACAAAGTTCATCCGTTGTCATCAGCATTGATCATGCAATGTTTTTGTGCCACGTTAAAATAAAAACAAATCTGCGATTTCTGCTTTCAGGAATGAAATCGTAACGTTTGAGAATAATCTCATAGAAAGCCATGCTTTTTCTTATGAGTTTTTTCCGAATCTTCTTGTTTTTCAAGATTGTGTCTGTCAGTGTTGGTGGTCAGTCAGTCTCTGAGATAAAACAAGGGTCTCGTCGTCCCTCTGGACTTTCACTGCCATCCATCTGACAAACGTGGTTTTGGTGGGAGACGTACAGGTGCTGTATCACCCAAGATCGGCCTGGTCAACCAGACACATCCATAAACGTCTGAAGTATCAAACACACTTTCCTAATAGACCCTCTCTGCTTGTACAGGGACCAGGGACTCCGACCGCAAACCCTGCAGTCAATACGCCACATCCGTAAGCCTCCTTCAGCTGTTTAAGGCATTATCAGAGTCTGGATCTAATATATAGATGTTTTTAATAACCGTCCCTTTTTAACGTGTTGATTCACTCTGGATGATTGCTTTCACTAGCCGTCATGGGAAAACCTGGCTGCCACCGTATCAGTCACTTCAGAGTCTTCGCTGCGCTGTTTGTTTGGCATCCGTCGACAGGAACATCTTTGGATGTCGACGTGACGTTTTGACTCTCCGTAGATGAGATCCATGAAAGCGAAGAAGTGTTTTGAGAAATAAAGCAGATGTGCTCGTCTCGATCTGTCTGTGCTGCTACAGACGATCATCCAGCGGAGTCTGACCGCAGCGTATCCGTTATTACAAAACCTGCTGTGGAGGACACTTGTGTGCGCAGAGTGAAATCTGCTTGCTCATTTATTGACTAAGTAGTTTACTCTTATCTCTATTGAGGTTTTTATTATATTTATTATTAATGTATTACATTTTTTAATTATTTATTTTATTTATTATTTTTCCATGTGTACTACTTTTTTTATATTTTCATTTACTTTATTCTCTTGTCCATTTATATATTTATTTTATTGTTGTTTTATTCAGTCATTTAATTATTCATTCATTCATTCATTATTTCTTAACACATTATTTATCATTATCAATATTTATTGTTTTATTCATTCATTTACTTTTCATTTATCTGTTGATTTATTTTTTATTTACCTATTCTTTTGTTTTACTTATTTTTCAATCATTCATTAACTTTATGCTTTTATTGAAGTTGGATTAATTTACAATTTTTTTTAATTCATTCAATTATGTATTTTGTCAAAAGAAATCTGCTTATTTTTTAAATCATTCATTTACTTTTATTTTCTCCTATTTATTATTTTTAATAAATAGTTAATGTATTATTTTCTATGTATTTATGTTCTTATTTTATTTATTCAATTATTTAATATAACCTGGTACTAAAACATGGGCGATAACTCGTGATTTTCTGCCAGCCAGACTGGCCCCAAACAGTTGCGTAAACGATGAGCTGCAGATGTTTTTGGGCACATAGTGTGACATAGTATTGCAAATGAAAGCAGACTCCTTCTTTTTTTTTTTTTTTTTACTCTTTTCGAGAATACGTATATATATTTTCCCTCGCACTTCCAGGATTCGGTCAGGCAGCCGAGCGGGAATGCTTCACTTCCAGGCATGCGGTTCCCGCTCCAAAAACAACTTCCATTCAGTGCTCCCAAATGACAGCACGCTGGTGGGATGGTTTGCGCTCTGGCTTTGAGCGAAGGAGAAATGCGGAAAGAAGAGTAGAGCTGAAGAAAAATGAATGAGTTGCTGTAGCTGCGATTCTGCACCTTCATCAAGCAGCTCGGTCTTCTGCCACGATGGATTACGGCTCATCCTGACTCACACACGCAAGCCTGACCTGAATCACTCTTACTGACACTGGGAGGATGCAACTTTGTCCCATGAGCCCATTCAGTCCGACTTCAAACACCAATCCGAGCGTAGGCCTGACTCACTTTGGCAGCGCGGCGAACGGTGACGTAGCATTCTCAGCAAGCGTATAATTTCCATTCTGCGGAAAGACGCCGTGTCCCGTGTCATTATTCCAGTGTGTTTTGCTCCTGTTAGAGATCTTTTCTGTTTTGTGTCAGGAGGCAATTCTCTGCGGCTTGGAGCCGTCTGCTGGAAATGGGCATTGAACACTTTGATGCATTTGGTAGCATTGAGCCGTCTGCTCTTTCCTTCTGTCTAGACGGCTTCAGGTCGAGAAAAGTGACTATGAGTCATCTTCCTTTTTTGTTTTTTTCATTCGAGCTGAAGAAGCGGTGGGTTCCCTCATGACGTAATGACCTGTCAGACAAACCAAACCTCTCGGGAAGCCTGTTTTTCAGATGTTTTTGGCCAATATGTTATGGCTGGTTGATTTTGAAAGTATTTTAGTTAATCTCATCTCTAACCATAACACCCTAGCGTCACCCTAGTGTTTGGAGGACTTCAGTCCTGATAACCCTGTATTGATTCAGATTATTTCATTCTCAGTGGAGCCTTGGACTAGCTGTGTTGTCTCTTTGTGCCACTTCCCGATCTCCTTCCCTTCTTTTCCCCATCATGTCCTGTCTTTTTTCAATTCCTATCAACAAAAGTATCAGGAACTCTTCAGCCTCAGCCTCATTTCCATTCATTCCACTGCACATTTATGCACCATCACACCTCCTAGACCACAAGGATCTGTTTTGTAAGTCTTGGAAAATACAACATCACTTTTCATTAGGTTATAACAGCGTATCTGTTCTGGTTTACCTCTGCATGAGGTAAACTACACACTAGTTAAAATACACACTCTCCTTTATTCAAACAAACCGTTCTTGCGGAATTTATTTTGAATACTGTTTGTTTTGCCATATTATTGCGATCTCTTGATTTGACCTCATTACGAAAGATGAAGTCACAACTTTCGCAAATTCCATGCTGCATTTCCAAGGATGTTCCCGCAGCCAAGGAATTCCGCCACCGTGAGGCAAAGGTCAACTGTGTCGAGGAGCGGAAAATGTGAGCGATACTCCTGAAAGACAGACCTGCGGATTTTCCTTCAGCTCCTCTGAGAGCACCACCAACTTTATTTTTACCCACAGCTCTGGCCGAGCGGATTATGGATATCACGGAGAGAACGGCCTCTTTTACCCTGTTATTATTGGGGTATTTGAGGACTCCTGACCTGTTTTGATGGATTAACCTGTCATGCAACTGCCACCACGCGTCTTGACGGGCCGATGCCTCTTTGGCCTGTGAACCCGAGGAACCCCACAGAGAGCCGCGTCCTTTCCAAAAGCAGGCCACCTGCTTGAGTCGTCCGTTTAATGATCAGACGCGTTCAATCATTCACCGCTGGAGCTCTCGGCAACCTGCGTCTGCACGCTGACTGACACCAAACTCACTGTTGCTGAGCTGCCTTAAAGGAAATGTTCATGGAAATGAATGTGCTGCTGCTTCAAAGAGAACAAGAAAAGCACCATAAACGTAGTACAAATTACTCTTCTGCAAAGTCTTCCTCAGGGATATTATCGCTAACTGAAATTAAATCTGTAATATTTCTTGATGTACCAGTACTTAAATAACTAAAACTGAAATAAAAATTTATAAAAACTTAGACATTTTGTATACAACAATGACAAATGCAACGAAATTACTAAATCATTAAAGTTAAAAACCAAAATACTAAAATCTAAAAACTAAAATCAAATTTTTTTTTACAGCATTTATTAACCTGTTAATGGTGGTTATTAGTAATAAAAATGTTAATGTTTATAGTGCATTAACTAATGTTAACACATACAACTTTTGATTTTAATAATGTATTAGTACATGCTGAGATTTACACTGATTAATAAATGCCATAGAAGTATTGTTCATTGTTAGTTCATGTTAATTAATGTTAATGACACCTTATTGCAAAGTGTTACCAAAAAACTATCTTATACTAACATAACACTGGTCTTCTGAAGTCATACGATTATATATATGAAGAGTTCAGATGCAAAAGCCTCTAAATGCCATCTGAAATTTTCTTATAGAATGATCATTTTTATCAAGCTTGTATATTTAAGTTCAGTAATTTCACTTAAATGACAATTAGTAGGTAATCTTCATGGCCATTTAAGTGAAATTATTGAATTTAAATATACAAGCTTGATAAAAATGATCATTCTATAAGAAAATTTCAGATGGCATTTAGAGGCTTTTGCATCTGAACTCTTCATATATAGTCTGATCTTATCAATCCAAAGCTCTGAAGTCTCATCTGTTTTAAATGTTTGTATTAATAATTGTGTTAGTGTGTCTTTGAGAAGGAAAAGAACACGTTAAACCAATGTTTTGCCTCTTTTAGTTGGTAATTTATACATTAGTATAATAGAGAAAAATGTAAAATAAGTTTTAATCACCTAAAGTACATTTCTTGGGAATCAAACCCATGATCTGTTGCCAGAAGTAATGCTTTAGTAGCAGAGCAGTTTTATTCAATCTAACTACACAACACACAGCATTCAGGTTTGCATCAGCGCTACACAACACACTGGTGCATTTCCCTCATTGCAGGCGGTTTAGTGAGCTCTGCTACTCAGTGAGGTTTGTGGCTCTCAGTGTGGCCTAATTCTCCGGCTCTCCAGGGTCTCTCAGGCCCCTTTACGAGTGTCCCTCGTGAAAATCTGGGGGGTCATGTTCACTCTGTGGCCTGTGAAACGTGTGAAATCAAGGGGCACCTCTGTGAGAGGCGGACCTGCTCTGTTTGATGTCGTCCTGTAAAGAATCCGTTTCATGGGTGAGGCATCCTAGCAGAGACATCGTAAAGAAGAAAACATTACCTCATCACAATCTGCACTTCCCTTTTTTTTTTCTTTTTTTTTTTTTTTTTTTTTTTTTTTAAACTTGAAGGTGCTCTAAGCGATGTCATGCATTTTTTTTAGGCTGAAACATTTTTTGTCACATACAGCAACCATCTCCTCACTATCCGCTAGCTGCCTGTCCCCTGAACACACTGTAAAAAAAACGCGTTGGCACAAACGGCAACAAAAACAAACTGGCCCAGCCTGGACCACGAAACATAACAAACAGTGTTCCAGCCAATAACCTATGGGATGAGGAGGAGGGAGGGTCGAGCTAGCCTTTAAGGCCGTGTGTCCACCAAAGCGTTTTTAGCCAGCTGAAAACGCTAGGCGCTCTGCTGAAAACACCTAGCTATGGGCGCTTGAGAGCGTTTTGGCAGCATTGCGTTTTTTTCAGTTGAGACACTTTGCTTGTTATGATACGGAAAATCCGCGAAAGTGTTACTAGTATCTCATTTCACACATATTTTGTTTCTGTGTTGATTCTATATTAAAATGTCGATACAATGCAATGTATTTTCTCTTGTTTTAAATGATTTTTTTCCCGTTATTATGCTTGTTGTTGTTGTCGTCTGTTGACATTGTACAAGCAGAATGTGGCAGTTGGTTGGTGTGGTATTAGTCCCGCCCCTCCTCCACTGTGATTGGACGGTTGGGTGACCGTGATGAGCGTTGCATTTTACCCAAAGTTAAACATTCTTCAACTCTCGGCGACCTGTAAGAAACGCCGAACGCTCAGCGTCTTGTTACGCTCATGGCTTAAAAACGCGGCGCTCCCATTAAAAACAATTGAAAAGATACGCCAGCCGCGTGAAAAAAAACGCTTTGGTGGACACTCGGCCTAAGGCTCTCCTTTTTGTTGGCCTGCTTTTATGTATATTGATAGTATTTTATATGGGATATATATAGGGTGTGCTGGAGGAGACTTTGCAGAGTGCTGGACTCTTGCATTGTTAATACAAGATCTTGACCAAAAACTTTTGCACCTCTTGATGGAAATAAATGTTGTGATGTTACTTCCATCAAGAAGAGGGTCATCAATGTTTGGTCAAGATCTTGTATTGTCTATGCAAGAGTCCAGCTCTCTGTAAAGTCTCCTCCAGCACATCCCAAAGACTTTCAATGAGTTTAAGATCTGGAAATTATTCTTCAAGCTCCTCACAACCATTCTTTCACAATCTGAGCCTGATGAATCTTGACATTGTTATCCTGAATATGGCCATGATGTCTCTTCCTTTCCTACATGGTTGTTTAAGAAATGAAAAGCTACACACTCCATCAATTAGGGTTAGAAGAACTGTTGCCAAACATATAACATCCTATAAATATAATAATCACTGCAATAATGATCCAATCATTGAGCAGTGTATAGCCTATTATTTCTCACAACCACTTCACTACATAAGAGGTACAGTAAAATGCTCCTGAAGTGTATGAACCTTAAAAGCAGAGTATTAGAGTTTGAGGTAATGAAATAAGTCAGATGCTAATGATTAGATGGTAACACTGCATGCAGAAGCACATAGTTATGAATATGGAGTTGATGGAATAAAGACACAATTTTATGATGTTGAATTAAATCCCAGTACTGCCCTTCTGTTGCACAGCATACTCTAAAGTATGTACTTCCCATCAGCAGTGAAGTATGTACTTTCAGTGCGTAGGTGAAGTATGTGAATTGAGATTCAGCCAGTGACTTTTTTTCAACGCTGATAAATGTCACGAAGACTGTCCTCTAAAGCTCTGCGCATATATTTCAGGATTGACAGTCTGATTTCTCAGGTGGTTTACGAAGAGGGAATTTTTTCCACTTGTCTCTGGGAGTTTAATGATGTGGTGTGGAAATATCAGGCGTAGAGGTGCAGGCTGCCAGCAGTGAGTTTTCTGACCGTCTTCCCTCGAAGCACACACACACACACACACACACACACACACACACAATCAGCAGTCGATCTCCCCTCGCCGTCCCCACCGCAGTCTGAACAGGAAGTTGATAAGAGCGTGTGGTAAAAGGGGCAGATTTTCAGGCTGTGGACTGACTGACACGTAATAAAGGCAGCGTTCAGTCGCTCAATTGAAAGCAGGTGAGCTGTGCATCTGATGTTTCTCGTGTCCAGTTCTCTTGGACCGTCCCACTTAGAGAGCCCAGATTGACCTCGTTGACCTTTTTATAAATCTAATGCAATCTGTAGCCTAGTCATGAAATCCCAAATGAATTTTATTGAGCTTATTATGCCCGAGTTATGTTCATAACTCAACCCACCATTTTGCTGCAAATAAAATGCGATTTCCGACATTGTGAGCGACAACGACTGTTGGAAATCCTGATCACATCACTGCTCATTTGCATAAAGCCGAGCTCTTGAGAAGTTCAATGCAAATGAGCAGTGATGTTATCCGGGAACAGGTGTCCATGTGAATGAGGTTTAAATAAACTGCTTTTCATATATATTTTTTTTTCTGCTGACATAATTAAGGCAATCTATGTCTCGAATATAAATATAACTACTAATAATTATATTCAGGTCTAATTTGTTGCAATCAAAATGCAGTTAATACATTCAGGATCAACCCTACATTATTCACTGCTGGATTTTTTTTCTGTTATATTAAATACAGTAGTGGCCAAAAGTGATGATCTTCACCCTTTTTTAAATATTATTTCAAATGTTAAAGATTGTGTAATCATATTACGTAGTTGTACTATGTTGTTCTCAGATATTTTTTGCCCACTTTTATTGTGCTGACAAGCTTGTTTAAGCTTGCACTTAAAGGGATGGTTCGGAGTAAAATCCACCTAGGGTCCTTTGCACCATGACCTCGAGCCAAACCCCCCCCCCCAGAAGCTTATTTTCCCTTGGTTGAACATTATTAAAGTTAGATCTTATTTAGAGAAATCAGCCGGATGGCTTATGACTTTTACGTGCTTTTCTCAAATCACTGAAGTGACGTCGACGTCCGGGTTAGCGGTAGCATTAGCCATCAGGCAAGTGTTATTTAAATAAACTCCTGATGTACTTACAAACTTTCCAATACCTCGTTTTATGAGTACAGAACCTATTTGTACTACTGTATAAGTTTGGTACCATTCTGGGCATTATTAGTGGAGTAATTTACGAGATACAACCTTGGATCCATTAGCGCCTGCACTAAGACATCCGGCTGATATCTCTAAATAAGCTCTAACTTTAATAATGTTCGACCAAAGGGAAGCTTAGTTTGGCTCGAGGTCATGGTGCAAAGGACCCTAGGCTGATTTTTCTCTGAACCATCCCTTTAACTTACAACATTTGGGTACAAATTGTCAAGATGGGAAGCTCAAACAAATGTGAAGCAATGCTTTGAAAGTTGGCTGGTTTTAGTTGATTTTACTCTGTTTAAATGACCAAATTGTTAGTCTCAGTGCTAGAAGCACTTTAAGGGTCCCTCATTTTTTCATCTTTGAAACTGTGTGAAGATCCAGTGACGATCTGTAACGCCTCCGCAGAGGAAGTATCAGATTAGCAAGTCTTTGCTTCTGTCGTTCTTTTTTTTCCCCGTCTTGGCACTGATTCCTTCAAACTGGCAAGGATGCCAATCGTGTCAGGCAACACAAGCACTTCACCCGGCCAGACACTGAGATTACAGTGAATGTGTCTCGTAGACATTTAGATTAAATTACGATCAGAATGTCAGCCAATCAGACGCGAGCCTTTGAAGATGAGTGGGCGTGGCCTGCGCAGCTGCTGTCGGCTGTGTGTGTGAAAGCGTGACAGTTCTGCCCACTCGGACCTAATTGGATATGGTAGGGGTGTTTTTATTGAAATCACTCACAGGTGTAGGCCTCGCTTTAAAGTGGCGCTCGCAACCTCTGAGAACTTTCAGCTGTCTGCCGTTACCAGTGTGTGTTTGTGTGTGCGTCCTTCCCAGACAAAGAGATCTCTATTTTCAGACCAAAGCTCGGTTTGGTTTATTAGCTAGCAGTCCTAGTTGTGTAACGTTCTTGTGGCGTACTGTAAAGTGGGGTGGGTTAGTGAGCTTGAGTACAGAGAGAGTTGAAATGTTCTGCACCTGCAGGACTGAGGCTTGGTTTAACCCTGTGACTGCGAGTAAAGCTGGTAGAGACAATAGCAGAACTGGTTAGTGTGAGACGAGACTAGCAAAACAAGTCTACTAGGGGTGGGAAGCAACTGATGGTACAATGTTATATTGATATCTGGATCCCAATATATTAATATTGCAGTTCTTTATTGTAAAGTTATTAAAAACTCTACTTTTACCCGCTTGTTTTTTATTAATCTGCATTAGACTTCACTGCTTTTCTCAATTATATTATGAGTTCGTTCTGAGTTTGGATTTTGGTTGTATCAACTTTTACATTTTGTTGTATTATATTTGCTATTGTATTTTAATTATAAAATGTTATTTTATATTTGATTTATTTTGCTATAATTTCTGTTTTCAGTTTTTTCCCATTTTTCTTTAATATTATTAATACAATCATAATATTTAAGATGGATTGATGAATGGATAGATAGAAAGAAAGAATGAATACAATTCTATATTGTATTATGTTTAATATCATTTTTATATATTGTCTTTTATTATATTTACTTGCTTGTGTGTGTAATATTATATAGTATTTAAAATGAGTTTCCCTATTGATTTTTACCATTTTCTCTGTCTATTCACAGGACATCCGTAACACAGTCGGCAACATCCCTATGGAGTGGTACAAGGACTATCCCCACATCGGATATGACCTGGACGGCAAGAAGATCTTTAAGCCAATCAGGAACAAAGATGAACTGGATGAGTTTCTCGACAAGATGGACAATCCCGATTACTGGTGAGGAGCGTCTGGAACATTCATTTCAAGTCATTCAACCTCTATAATTGGTTATTCACTCATTCTCCTGTCATTACTAGGCGTACCGTCCAAGACAAGATGACCGGCGCTGATATCCGTCTGTCGGATGAGCAGGTGGACCTCGTGCACCGTCTGCAGGAGGGCAAGTTCGGTGACGTCAACTTCAACGAATACGAGGTATTTCGGTCTGGTTTTCCGCTCTGTTGGTGTTGAATTCAACGCAGATCCGACAGTAACAGAATTTGTCACCTTAACATCTGCAGTCTGGTCTGTGTAAACCTCTTTAAACGGCTTCTAGATAATAACCCCAGCGCACGATGAGGAAAAAATGAACCTCGTCGAATTACTCATTTATGAAGCCACAGTCTGCGCTCACCACCGACAAATGAAGTAGCGAAACATAAACACAAGCACAATTAGCCGTGATAAGAAAAACAGCGCAGGAGGGAATGAGTCTGGATGGTGTCAAGGCCGTCGTTTAGCGGCTTCACTTTACAAGCATCAGTGCTAACTGTGCATCGCCGTCTCTTCTGGCACAAACAGGAAGTGAGTCACTCCAGATTTGGGTCTGTCTGTGATCAGTTAGTCGACCTCAGACAGGCTTTAAAGACTGTGAGCGTGAAAAAGCCACCTGTCATCTGACTGGGACTTGTTGTGTCTGGTTGATAGGCCAGATGTTCTCAGTTTCACATTGCCAAATTAAACAGAATACAAATTATTTGGTTGTGTTCGGGGTGTGTGTGTATATATACACTATACGTGTATGTATGCGTGAATGTACATTACAACTATTTATTTATTTATTTGTTTTAGGGGTGCTCACGAGACATGAGATTAGGTTCACGAGAACTAGATGAGACAAGATTTTTGCACCGATTTTTTTAAGAAATCCTCAATGTTGGGGATTGTCCCACTAAATGCCGGTTCTTTAATGGTCTTAACCACTTCATTACTCTGATCAGGGAGTAGGAATCATCATATCTCTTGCACCTTGTTATGTGCAGGGTTTCACCATATGAACACAAAATTATGCATTGGAGGTAGTTTCTGCAATAATCAAACAAACAGAAATAAATAAATAACTAAATGTTAAACATACATGCCCACATACTGTTGTGATAAACAGTACATAACCAATTTCAACAGCTCTCTCAAAGTGTGTTTAGCAGAATAGGAAACAAGTAAACAGAATATAAAAGAGCATATAAACAACTTACGGTACATTATACAGCGTCCTCATTATGGTATTAAAGTATAATAAATACAGAATATCTTATACAGATGCATAAGCATAATTAAATGAGGTATGGCCAATATTAGCAAGATAAGCCACGATGCTAACGGCACTTTCACGTGCGTTTCACATGACAAACTAATATACATAAAGATTGCGAAACAGCCACGACTTACAGGCTTAATGTTAGAGATAATCTCATCAGGATAAACATCCAGTATTACAAATATAAAGTCAGGAAATAAACTCACTTCGTCAATAACTTTTGTCTCAGGAAAAAATACGTCATATTCTGACAGCTCTGTATGCGTAACGGAGAACTTACGTATGCGTCACTTATGCCAAAACCGCATCCAATAAAATCACGTACTACATACTTTCCATATGTATTAAGTATTCTACATAATACACCCTTAAAAGATATAGAATACAGCAGTAGATATTACTTAAAGACATACAATGTAAAGAATTCACAACACTCAATGACAAAATTCATGACTGAAAATATAGTCTGCAGGTGCATTTTGAAATGTTTTAACTAATTTTATAATGAATGTCATTTCAGTTCTAGTTTCTGAGTGTGAATTATCATATACATTGAAAGACGGCAATATACAAGCACTGTACAATGTTCGAAAATTGCACAATCGATCGGACCAACCAACGCAAGTTTCGAAAATCGATTTTATCGGTCTCGTAGCGCGTCCAGCTCGTCACGATACGCCCGCAGCGAACACGCATCACACAGCGACTGCAGGCTCTGACACACACACATAACAGCAAATTATACTTCTGCATAATGTCTCTTTTTACAACAAAACTGAGAATTCTGCCGGTATTCAGACAGTCTCATGCATACAGATACAGGTTCGTTTATGCAGATACATTTATGATATGGCAGTCCACTCTGCTTATTGTTTTTCGAGGATGTTGCACACCTGTTTGTCATTGTGCACAAAACTTCACGCCAATAAATCATCAGGAATATTTGCTGACTTGTGCGCGTCTCAAGCCTCTTTACGTTCGTCCTAATGCCTGTTAGTTGTCCGTGGATTTGCCCATATTTGGTGTTTAAAATGGAAACGTCTTTAGACATGGAAAATCGATTTTACAATCGATTCAATGAACACTTATGTCTCTCAAAAATCAAACAAAAGTGCCAGCCCTAAAACAAACTGGCTTCTCTCCTGTATGATTTCACACGAGTCTCTTCAGACCTTTCTGTACATGAGTTATGAGTTTCCAGAACTTCTGATTGAGATTGTGTCTGACCTCCTAATTGAACTTGTTTCCACAAATTGAACATAGAAATAAAAAGTATAAATAAGTTTTTTCTTAGTCTTAAGTGCAAACAATAAGTGCAATCATAATCAAAGTACTCTCAAATATTCAGTGTGTCTCAGAGACCAGAGATAAGAGGTGGTTACACTACACGGCCCAGCCTAAGATAGGTTTGATATCGGGAGACAGGCTATTGAATGTAGCCTAATTTGCATGCATCAGGGAGCTCGCGTTTTAATTTCACTTTCGAGTTTGTGATCGTTGTTCTCCGTATTAATATAAATGTCAAAAAATCGAAAAGACCAAAGAAAATTCAAGTTCTCTTGGGGTCTTTTAAAACTGAGGGGGTTTTAGCATGCTGTGCTTTACTGTGTTAAGATGCCGTTTACACAGGACGGGTTCTTGTTCTCCATCTGAGCTTTTATTTAAAAAAAATGTATGACTTTTAATTTCCTTTTTTTAAGTGTAAAACATTGGTTACCGCACCTTTAAACACCCTTGGGATAATATTGATGGTTTTTTTTTTCACTTTGCCATTACTTTGAGTTCTCCTCTTTCTGATTTCTTAATGTTTTGTTTGTTTTTCTAGCCTGCGGTCGACTTCTTCTCCAACGAAGTGATGATTCACCCCGTCACCAACAGGCCTCAGGACAAACGAAGCTTTATTCCATCGCTTATCGAGAAAGAGAAGGTAAAGATTGGCTGTCCCTGTCACACCTTACGTTTTATGTTTATGGTGAAAGCGTATATTTACTGTGAAAAGGAAACGGCATGAGAATAGTCATGTTTCGTCTGCTAACTGCTCCCAGCTGTGCTGCGTTACCAATAATGATTCCCACATAGTTTTTAAAGTGGAAAGAGGTCTGAAACGCCGGCATAATGGGGATCTGAAATTGGAAATCAAACCTGCAAACGTTTCGGTAAAAATAAGATTCCCTCTTTAGATATTCCGGCTGATTCCGGTCACTATATGTAATGCGTTTCCTGCAGCAAACCAGTTAAAACTGGCGACGTGTGCAGCGAGTGTTTTGAGTAATGATCGTACACATGTGCTCTCAATCACGACAATGATGTGTTACTGTGCGTGTGTTTTTCTCTCTACTGTACCGTCACTGCATCCATCTCGTTCTCTCTCTCTCTCGCTCTATTAGGTCAGTAAGTTGGTCCATGCCATAAAGATGGGTTGGATCAAGCCACGCAGACCCAAGGAAACCACCCCGCAGTACTACGACCTGTGGGCCAAGGAGGACCCCAACAGCATCCTGGGACGCCACAAAATGCACGTCCCAGCGCCCAAGATGAAACTTCCTGGGCACGAGGAGTCATACAATCCTCCTCCAGAATACCTTATGTCGGAGGAAGAGGTGCGCTCACCTAAATATGGCACATCTGTTGTTCATGGTGCTTTTTCAGACAGCAACTACTTAAAAAAACGGACCATAAAAGTCATCCGATGACATCAGACTGGTGCAACATTTTCAGATAAAAATCTATTATTTTTCAATTGCATTAATAATATAATATTTTATATCCCTTTCTTAGTCATGTTATAGTATATATAATATTATTTTACTTGCATTAGATGTAGGATTTCATTTAAATATGGTCAATTTAGAACCAAAATTTACCGTACAATAATATTTAATTAAAATATATTTATAGATGATTTTTTTTTTTTACAAAATAAATACAAATACATTTATGAATATTTAAATTGTATAAATTAATATTTATATTTTCCAATTAAAATATTTTTTAAATTAAAATATGTATTAATCTATTAAAATATTATTAAATTTATTCTTCCTTTCTGTTTTTTCTCATCTGTTTAATGCTCAGTTTTAAGTCTGATTAATACATTTAACACTTAAGAAAAAAATATTTAATTAAAATATATTATTGATTAAAATTTATAATTTTATAATTACAATTAATATTAAAATGTATTACATTATTATTACCTATTAATATTATTACATTTATGCAGCCTTGCCTTTCTAATTTAATTCCCAAGAAAAAATATTTAAATATAAAACTACATAAAATGTATATGTATAATTTTATAATTATCATTAATATGAATTAATTAATTAAAATATTACATTTACAGTGTCTTTCACTCTTGCACTCCATCTGTTTTATGTGCATAAACTCGAGTCAAAATGGAAATACGTTCATTAATAATGCATATAAAAATATAAATGTAAATGATGCACTAGGAGAAAAACGTCTCTTATTAAACACATAAAAGAAGATAATCAGTGAATAACGCAAACATATCATATGACTTCAGGAGATTTGGAATAAGTCATATGCACTAGTTTAATGTTGAGCTTTGGTCACTATGAGCTGGAGCAGAGCAGCAGGATCAGTCTTTAGGCACAACAGGAGTGTGAGTAAACAGACCGATTGATCTCTTCCTTTAAAATGTCTCTGGCTAAATGCCAAGATCATTTCACACCTGTGGCTCCAACTCCATCTCCATTAGGCCTGTACAATTTGCCTATAAGTCATTTGCGTCTGTTTTACATGCTATATTTAACTCCAGGGAACACGTGCATCCCCTCTGCTAGTTAATCTTTATATACAACCAAATTTTGACCCCAATTTTGACTGCACCTGTTCTTTAGTCCGGCTTTTGTCAGAGTTGCCCTAACGTTTGTTCTGTGTTGTGTGTGTGTGTGTGTGTGTTGTGTGTGTGTTGTTCAGAGACTGGCATGGGAGCAGCAGGACCCCGAGGACAGGAAGTTGAGTTTCCTGCCACAGAAGTTCGCCTGCTTGCGGGCCGTTCCCGCGTACTCACGCTTCATCCACGAGCGCTTCGAGCGCTGCCTCGACCTGTACCTGTGTCCCCGTCAGCGTAAGATGAGGGTGAGACGCCTCTACACCCTGTCCCGTACAAATACACTCTACAGTCCAGATTTAAAAATCAACTGTGCCGTTTCTGTACCATTGATGTCACCAAACGGAGTTATGAATGATGAAATCGCCAACAACAACAAAAATGATTGTCATAATTCGTCTTAGATTAATTTTGTTCCTCAGTGATTGACATGTCTGAATTGAGTTGTTGATGTGGAAAAAAATGCAAGAAAAATTTTGCATTTTTTTATAAATAAAAATAGATATTAATTACATGCTCTCCTGTTAAAAAGTTTGGTATCAGTATTTATTTTTATTTTTTTTAAAGAAATTTTTACTTTTATTCAGCTTGCCATCACAGGAATAAATTACATTTATATTCACATAGAAAAGTTAATTTAAATGGTAATGATATCTCACAATATTACAGTTTTTACTGTGTTTTCAATCAAATAAATGCACTTTCAAAAACAAAAGTATCTTATGGACCTTGGATATATATATATAGTTATCTATAACTATATACAATAATTTTTATATTTTTTATAAATAACAAAGTTTTATGGCATGATCAATATTAATTTTTATATATATATATATATATATATATATATATATATATATATATATATATATATATATATATATATATATAATTTTTTTTTTTTTTTTTTTTTTTAATTATAAGGAATATTTCATTTTTAAATTTGTCCAATTTCATAATTTGTTCCAAAGTTTGTTTGTTTTTTGTGATCAGAAATGCACTTCTTTGCACATTATCGTCTACTAAATGCATACATGTAAATTAATTACACTTTAAAGTTTACTTTTTCATAACTTTTCATCAAAAAGCAATACATTTCTTCCTTTCCAAAATTAGTTGTTTTTTTTTGCATGAAGAAGTTTTAAAAATATTGACCTATAATATAAGAGCTTAACATTTCACAATCTAATTACATTGACGTGATAAAACTGAGCTCTTCCCTTCATTATTTCTTGAATTTCAAGCGTTACATTTATTGTTTTTTGTGCTTGTCTTCCAATCTGACGACAATATTGACCAGTTTTTTGTTTTCTTTGTCCAGGTGAATGTGAACCCAGAAGACCTGATTCCCAAACTTCCCAAACCCAAAGACCTGCAGCCCTTCCCAACCACACAGTCTCTGGTACGTCAGTGTTGAGCTGGCCTGGGATCAGTTTGTACAGCCTGATTGTGATGATGACAGCCCGAGGAACAGCTTGTAGATCAGAAACTTGTGATATTTCTGGACTAGACTTTATAATGGCAGGACAGTGAGCTTTGATTTTATTTAAACAGGAAACCGTATTACTTACTGGACCGCGTGGGTGAAAAAGATCAGAAGACGAATATTTTTGTTGTTGAAACCTTAGCGTTTTCAGACAGCCGTGGCTGTAAAACTGCAGACATGAAACAGGGTTTGTCATTCTTTTGGACTGGATTAGAGAAGAACAAAAAAAAGGTCATAAATCACCCAAATATGTTTGCTGGTAATGGGGCTAATGTGAAATAATAGAGTCCTGAACGTGTCCTGGAATGATCTTGCTCTGTCTGCTTTTCTTCTCTGACGTGTGTGTGTGTGTGTCTGACAGGTGTACCGCGGACACACTAGTCTGGTCCGAAGCATCAGCGTTTCTCCCAGCGGACAGTGGCTTGTATCCGGTGAGTCTCGTCTCTTCCTGTTGTTATGCAGATATTGCAGCTGAAACTGTGATTATTGAAAGACGTTGTTGCAGCCGTGGCTCAGTGGTTTCTGCATGTACTCTTGACACATTGCACCATGGTGCGTGAATGGTCTATGCAGGTTTCAGTCTCATATCCATCTCTTCTCCCATCGATCTTCCTGTCATATATATATGACACACACACACACACACACACACACAGACAGATGTATTTAATACAGACTTTTTCTATGAATATTTTAAATGAAACTTATATATAATTCTATTCTATAATTACAATTTAGTATGAATTATATATATTATAATTATATGACTATATATGTATGTGTTTATCGTAAATATAAAAAAATATATATATTTTGATTTATGTATTTATTTTTTATATTATAAATTTATTTTTATCATATATATATATATATATATATCATGTTTTTATTACATAGTTTTAGATAAGTTTCTATAAAAAAAATTATATTATGTTTTTAAGCAATATGGCACTCAAGGGCAGGCTAGATTGTGAATATAAGTATGTTTTCGTGTGTGTGTGTGTGTGTGATTGTAAAATCATTTATGATTGAAGCAGGATAGATTCAGGAATATGTTTGTCATGTTAAATGCGTCCCCTGCTCTGTATCTGAGGTGTGATTGGACCATTTGAGGTGAAGTCTGTCTGAGCGCTCTTACCTCAGCGGTAGCTAACAAGCTGTTGAAACCATTCCTCACTCACCCGCCATGATGTCAGAGCTCTGGCGCAGGGAGGCGAGCGACCCGTTCAGAGATGAGAGAGACTCGGACGGGCCTGCGGTTCCGGGCAGAGCCAGGATGAGCACAGACGCGCCTCAAATGTCCACATTCACTGGCGCTCCGCTCCGCGGATAAATCAATCACGATCCACGCGTGACGGCTCTCTTTTTCCCCCCTCTAGATGGATTTCAGTTGTGCTTTTATGGCTTTTGGCAGCCCTGCTTTATTGTTAGCTGCTTCATGATTTGTTGTCGTGTCCGTTTTGAGTTATTTGTCATTTTGAATGCTGGACAAACACTTTCTAAATCTCGATTTTCCCCCCAGTATAAGGAGAAAATGCGAATGTGATTCCAGTTCTGTGAGAATAATTTGTGTCGTTATAAAAATATTTCATTCATAATGGAGGAAAGGCCTCTCTCTCGAGTGCAGTCTGTTGATCATTATCCGTATTTTAGGTTTGAGGTCCTTTAGATACATAAATGCACGCTATAATCCCGAGTATTCCCTCAGTAGGGACGCCATCTGACTGCTATTAACTCGAGGGGGATATAAATTACTCGAACGAAGCGAGCAGAAAGCATCATTTTAATAACACAAGCAGTCAATTTCACTCAGGGTGACCAATGGCAGCGGTGTGGCCAAATCCACAGAAACCAAATGATATTCGTACAGTATGAAAATGTGGTTGAATTTGCCCATCTGATTTGAATGAGGTGATCCAGGTAACAATACCGGCCTTTCAGATGCGGAATGGCAATGGGTTCCCAGAATGCATTGCAGCTGGTGTTCAAATAAGGCAGATAAGCAGGGGAAAGAGTGTAGATGGGGGCTGGTTGCAGTTTTAGTGGCAATATCTGCTCAGCCGTCCATAACAAAGAACTTCATAAAGCGCATATGCAAAACCACTACAGTGAGGGGTTGCTCTTTTGTCTAGCTATAAAATATATTAAAGCAGTAATAAAATGCCCTTTCCCACAGTAAAAAATGGCAGTTGACAACCTCCCAAGCATCGCAACCCTTCTCGCCCTGGGCCGGCCCAACTTTCCTTTGGTTTGTTTGGTGTGTGTGTGTGTGTGTGTGTGTGTGTGTGTGTTTAATAGAGATAATTTCTTCCATATCAATGGGTTGGGCGCTGATGACAAAGCACTAGTGAGTCTTTTGTCCCAGGTCTTTGTTCGCTCTCTGCATACTGGGTTTTCCAATTTTGCATTTGCTGATTTGGGTTTTGCAAGTCGGAAAGTCTTATTGTGAAAAGATTGTACAGCCAGTGGTTGTAAAAACAGGACTAATTTGTTGCAAATGCCAGCAAATTTCAGGAAACGCCAGCAATTTTCTCTACAGATTTGTTTTTGTTCTTGTCAGTGGTGTTTACTAGGTCAAGCATCAGTTGGTTCTTTAGGGTTAGTGATTTGATCAAATGTATTACCATACACTAACGTTCAGTTTCTGCTCACCAAAGCTGCATTTATTTGATCGAAAATACAATAAAAATAGCAATATTGTGACTCATTACAATTTAAAAAAACTCTTTTCTATGCTGAATTGTGATCAAGGCTGAATTTATCATCATTACTCCAGTCTTCAGTGTCACATGATCCTTCAGAAATCATTCTAATATGATGATTTGATGCTCAAGAAATATTTCTGATTATCAATGTTGAAAACAGTCGTGCTTTTTGTTTTTTTTTGTTTTTTAATTCTTTGAATAGAAAGTTCAAAAGAACAGCATTTATTTGAAATATAATTAATTTGTAACAAAATAAAAGTCTTAAATTTAATATTTCCTTGTGGAATAAAAGTATCTTACTGACCTCAAACTTTTGCATGGAAATCGAAGTATTAAACTTGCTTATAACTTTGGCATGTAACTCGTACTGTACTTTACTAAGTGCTCAGACGTACAATTTTCAGCCGAACGACGATATAAGTGGAAATTCCCACATTGAAGAGACCAAATTTAGAAGATGTGAAGATTTCTGTCATTTTTTTCTAAAGACTTCAGAAATGGATCAATGATGAGAATCTTACAAGAATTTTGTTTACAGTCTTGCAAAACGAAAACGCTGCAATTACAGCACGTGAAACCTACAGTTACAGTTTTTGCGCTGTAGTCAGACTGCAGTGTACGGCATGAGAGAATGCGGTGAGGACGGCCTGAGGTTACACGACTGTGTGCATATTTACGTTTACAGAGCTCAGATCATGGCCCGAGAGAGCCTCAAACGGGCATTCCTCACTAATGATGTGGCAAAACCAAGACGAGCGGTGACATTATAAACTGAAGCTTGACTGTCACTCAGGACACCATGAACTCGCTGTGATCCGCATGTTCTGCTTTAAGCAATGCGGACCTCCTTTTCTGGAAACTCATTTATTTGTGATATGAGTGTTTTGAACTGATTGATTTTATTAATGAAGCAAGAAAAACACTAGAGGTCATCAGAGGTCATACACGGCAGTGATTTTACCATGTTTAAGGGGTCTCAAATATGTGAGTGTGAGAGTGTGTGCTTAATGAATACACTAAATTAATTAATTTTTATTTAAAACCATTGTAAAATCAAAACTACTTGTGGCTAGATGCTATATATTATATACTGTTGAAAAATTTGGGGGGAAAAGTCTCTAATGCTCACCATTTTATGAGATATAATTCCTATTTAAATATAATTTCAAATCTAACTTATTCATGTGATCAAACCTGAATGTTCAGCATCATTACTCCAGTCTTCAGTGTCACATGATCCTTCAGAAATCATTCTAATATGATGATTTGCTGCTCAAGAAATATTTGGTATTACTATCAATAGCTATGTTTTATCAGTTTATTTAATTCTATAGCTATTTTTAGCCATTATGGAAATGCCATGATGCACATAAATTCTATACCCCTATAAAACGTATTCACTCAATTGAACTGAATACATTTTTGTATCAGATAAAAAGACTGAACTACAATGAAAACACATTTACAGAATAAAGCCCTCAATGTGCAACGAAAAAACTAGAGGTCGACCGATAGTGGATTTTACCGATAACGATAGTTAGGTTGGGCCATACTTGCCGATAACCGATTAATCAACCGATAGTTTTTAAAATTGATACTGGATAAAAACAAACATAACACTCCAAGTAAAACAGTGCTGAACTTTATTATAAAAATAATAAAACTGTATTGAACCATGAAAACATGCTAAATGAAATAAATATATAATATGAATAAATATTGAAGTCAATAAAAGACATTCATTCAAACTGAAACAAAAAGTAATACTCTAAATAACAAATAAAACCAGTTACATTCAAAATGTAACTATTAAACTGTTATTTTTCAAGCCAACTTAATGAATAAAAAAGTAACAAAATTTGATCGGTATAATATTTGAGCAATACAATTGCACCTTGATCATTCATGTTAGTTTGATAGTGCATTAACTATGGTTAACAAATAAAAACCTTAATTTAAAAATGTATTAGTAGCCTACATGTTAATTAACAAATAATGAACAATCCTTATACAGAAGTTATTAACCTTAGTTAATGTCACATATGGAATTTTATTGTAAGTGTTATCATGTCATATAAATCCAAACAGTCATGCTTAAATATCTACAATGCCAGAGCATTGAAATGACATAAATATTAAATGTATAGTCTCACACTTTTGCTTCTATTTTATAAACACTTGATGATTATCTAATCAAAATAACAAAACATGTATTAAAGTGATGATGAAAAAATAACCGAAATCGAATGCTTTTCTGATTTGTTATTATGTTTCTGTCGGCTGTATGAACATCAGTTTGCTATCTTACGTCTCTAGCTTTAAATATGCAACTTCTCTGCATATTAAATGCATAAAAGTGACCAGCTCGATATAAACTAATGCAAATAGAGGTAACAATTGTGACATTAAACATTCGGGTCGGACTTACGTTTATTTTTGTCAGTGTTTTAACCGCTTGAGGTAGCCTACTAATGTTAGCGTCCTCTCAGCCTCGAAGGCAAACAAACATACTGTTGTGCTGTTCTTTCTCTACTAATGCAGCATTTAGTCAACAAATTAATCGCTTTATAATGATATGACTAAATGTACTGTATACATAGAGGCTACCTTTTAGCTGTCGGTGCTTTAAACACGCATCTGATGTCAGCGCTCTCCACGCAGCGTGTGCTCTCAGTGCAGCACGCAGAATCACGTGTCGAAATAAACAACACGAGGCATCAGCGATAGTTTTTATTACACCTCTAGAGGCCGCTCTTGTACTGCATGATGCCAGCAGACCCTTCTCAGCTCTCTCTTACTGTGTAATGAATGACAGCGCGCGCTTCTCAGCTGCTCCAGCAACGGACGCAACCAGGAAAAACTATCGGTATGTATTTTGCCGATAACGATAGTTCCACCAATCAACTATCGGTGCCGATTAATCGGCAAAACCGATGAATCGGTCGACCTCTAGAAAAAACTCATGTACTCAAAGTAGATGTGACTGGATAACTGGACTAACCAGCGGACCAATCGCATCGCACAGCATCTCAAATGTTGGTTTGATGATTCTGAAATGCCTGAGCCAAAGTCTGTCATCAGAATGATTTTGTGTAATGACCTCCCAGAAGCGTCTCACGTGATTGTTCGCGAACGCAACAGAATATGACAGCGTTCATTGCGTGTCGCCTGCATGCTCTGAGACACAAGTCATTTATGATTGAGGGAAAAAGAGCCACTGTTTCTTCCCCGATCGCAGCAATTTCCATTTTTATTACAGATATTTTGCGCCCATTTCCCAGAAAGTTACAATTTTGTTCTCTTGAACACATGGGATGGAAACGCTGCTTTATTCGCCAATTATAAATGTCTTTAATGTCACTTTTGAATGTCACCTTGCTGAATATAAGTTAAAAAAATTAAGAAAACAAATCTTACACCTCTATAGTGAACACCCAGCTCTAGGTGAGATATAACTGTGAGAAAAAACACAGACTGATGAAGAAATGTGGCGATTGAATGTCAGCATGAACATTGGGTGCATTTCATAAAGCTGGAGTTTAAAATAAAAATGAATCTCTTGGGCTCTGTCCAGAAACACAACTACAAATTAACGGAGCGGCTAAAAGAGATCGGAGTGGTTGGCGCGGGAGCCTTTGCTCAGCCACAGGAACATCCATACGCTCCCAAAAACACGCTACACAACACACACGACGCTGTGTGAGAAACTCTAGTCATACCGGGGTGTTTCCGGATACAAACTATGGGAAGTGGATTCTTTTAAAGATCAAAGATTGTAGTTTTTCAGCCATTTATAGACACAAAATAGCCGTACAATGAAATCAAAATTGTGCTGGTTTGCCTAAATCTGTGTTCTTGTTCTTTTACGATTTTAATCAGTTGTGAACATTTTTGGCATGCTTTCATTCAGGTCGGGCTCCATTCCCACTTTTGATGAGCAAATACCGATAAATTCAAGCCCTGTCCTATAATAGACTTATTTTTTTCCTTCTTGAATATTCTGTTACAATCCGAAATGACACGTTAATGAAGTAAAATGGGTTGCAAATGCTGTTTCTTGTTGACTTTAACGTCTCATTTCTGTCATCCTTTGGGACACATTACAGTCTCAAAGTGCCATTACTGTCCTATAAAATGGACTTTTAACATTCATGCTGCTTTTCCCCTCCATAAAGGCAAATATTACCCTCATTTCCATCTTATTTATGGTCAGAGTCCATACTTGAGCGTCTACAGGAAAGTCTCGGTGTCCCCTGCATCACACACACACACATCGGCGTGTGTGTGCTCCAGACAGGCCTCTCTGACCGCCAGCGGGTGTCCGCCACAGAGCCCGTCCCTCCTGCTATATCTGTCGCCATACAGCTCAATACTTAAAAAGTGATTATGGCTTTTGGAGTTATTACACTCCACCCTCCGGGCCTGGCCCGTTTCCCCCGTGTTGTTTTCCCTGCGTTTATGAAGCATGCAGGTATAAAAGTTAAAATGAGATTTTACGGCAGATTTCGATGTGTGGCTGATACGAGGATGGGGAAAATGAAACCGAGCCTTTTGCCGTTAGATAAGATGATTTTTAAGTGAATTTAAAGATAAATAATGCGTCAAGTGTTAATAATTTGCATTATGCCATCCATAAAATAAATATATTGTATTTAGTGTTATAATTGTATGCCTTCATTACTTTAAGGATGGTAACGTTTTACAGTTTATAAAACGACATGATGCTTCTTGGGAAAGCAATTTAACATTGATTAGATTCAATTAAATCGAACTTTTCAATTACAAGTTGTTTACTTGCTGGATTTTTTTTAATTTGTTTTGAAAAAGGGGGTAGTGCTTTATTTTACAGCCCTGTTCCCCATGTACATACTTTATACTTACTATTGTAATTACAAAAACTGGGTAATAACTAGGCACTACCCCTAAACCTAACCTTAACCCTTGTAGTTACCTTTACCAGTAATATCTTGGTAAGCACACTGTTAGTACATGCAAGTGCAATTGCATGTACTGTAAAATAAAGTGCAACCGGAAAGGGCATGTTAAAACATACAATCAGCTATTCATTATTAGTCATTTGACTCGCACTTTATGTATACAATGGACATAAATGGCTTTTTGTTTTTATAATGACCGTCTTAACAGCAGTAGCACACATATATTTAAAAAACCCGACTTCTCTGTCTCTGTCACCTACAGTAATCTTGTATTATTACTCTTCACTCATGCCAAAGCACTGCTGTATGTGTTATAGTGGTTGCGTTAGAGCGAGGATGAGTTATCCTCCATGTGTGCCGATGAGAGCAAAGTGCCATCGAGCTGACAGAGCGCTTTTGTTGTTCTTGAGACCACTGGGTCTTAGAGCTGTCAGCATCCCGAACGTCTGTGTCCACACATTTACACTTAAGGCATTTCACTCCGAAACATTATAGAATGCTGAGTAGATCCTAGATTGTAAACAAATTTGAGTATGTATGAATCAGCGTGTTTGTTTGCCCCCTTGACCTCAGGCTCTGATGACTGTACGGTGCGTTTCTGGGAGGTCAGTACGGCGCGCTGCCTGAAGACACTGGATGTGGGCGGAGCCGTGAAGGGCGTGTCCTGGAATCCCAATCCCGCCGTCTGTCTGGTCGCTGTCAGCTAGTAAGACACGCCTCCTCCTCTTTCTCTGCATCTGAAGGTTTATTTGATGTTCATCTGTATTTGTAACCTTCATTATGTGCTGTTTATTATTTTACAGCAGAAGTTGTGCAGCATTAGTTTGGATGGGTTTAGAGCTGCAGTTAATTTGGTCAGGCCAATTATGAGAAGTGTTCATTTCAGAATTTGAGTTACACATTTACAAGAACTGAATGTTCCTAGGGAGGAACATTATTAGTATTAGTATATAAATTAGTATTTGTAATTATTTAGCCAGCGATTCATATTAATCATCCGTGGGTTGGTTGGTTGGTTAATAGGAAGGCAAGTTAGATAAATGGTGTTAGATGCAATGCATAGATAAACATTATTATTTTGGTTGGTTGGTTGATTAGTTAGTTTAATGGATGTTAGATAAATAGCTAGGTAGGTTATGATAGATAGATAGATAGATAGATAGATAGATAGATAGATAGATAGATAGATAGATAGATAGATAGATAGATAGATAGATAGATAGATAGGTCATTAGTTAGGTAGTGAGGTTAGTTAGATACATGGACATAAGGATAGATGAGAGACGGATCAGATTTAACTTGATGTTTGTGTGCAGTGATGACACGATCCTCCTCCTGAACCCTGGCCTGGGCGACCGGCTGCTGTGCACCGCCACGGATCAGCTGATCTCTTCCTATGAGGAGCCAGAGGAAGCCAAGGACCAGCCTGTGCAGTGGGCCGTCTCAGAGGGCGAAGGTCACGAGCAGGGTCACCGCCTCGTCCTCAAACACCCCAAGGTAATCAAAACGTACACCGAGAGACCTTATGGTAAAGCGTTACCATTCATTCTTATATTCATAGGAATGACATCATCACGATAACCATTAGCCAGGCAAATTTCTCCTCTGTTTAGTTCAGTATTTTCCAGTTAACAATAGAAATGAGAATGTCTTTCTTTCGTGTATCCCCTGTGAGAGCGTCCGTCCGTCCCTCACGTGAGCGGCAGCCAGAGGCTTTTAACTATTGGCAGAAGCCACAAGCCTGTGGTCGTCTTTTTCCTGAAATGGAAAGAAATTTAAGACGCCTCTAGTGTCCAATTAAAACTACTGGAAAAAGCAAAGCAGCGACACGCGTTGGCAGACTGGCAGAGGCCGAGCCGGTGTTAATAACGGCAGTAAATTTAGTCCTAGCGTGTCTTTGAGGTTATAATTGGATTAATCGTCTGCGGATTTACCACAGAATGACTTTGACCTCTGCCGTTCTCTCTCTCGTCTCTCTGTGAAGGCCGTGAGGCAGGTGACGTGGCACGGGAAAGGCGACTACCTGGCGTGCGTCATGCCCGACAACAGCAGCAACCTGCAGGTGGTCATCCACCAGGTGAGCAAACGGCGGACGCAGAACCCCTTCCGCAAGAGCAAGGGTCTGGTGCAGTGCGTGTCCTTCCACCCCGTCAGGCCCTACTTCTTCGTGGCCACGCAGCGATACGTGCGAGTCTACAACCTCATCAAGCAGGAGCTCACCAAGAAGCTGATGGCCAACTGCAAATGGATCTCAAGCATGTCCGTCCACCCGGCAGGTGCGTAACTAGACGTTTCTGAGAGGGTTAATTCACATTCACCCTCATTTACTCGCCCTCGTTTCATTCATTAACTGTATGATTTTCTTTCTTCTGTAAAACATAATAGTAGTTTTGGATGATCTCAGAGCTTCTGTTTTCTATGCGATTAAAGACAACAGGGGCTTTCAAATGAAAAGAGCAAGGTATAGGTGTGGTTATATTTATCATGGCTTGGCAAAATTTTGTGAGTAAAATCCAGTCGTTTTAATGGGAGTCAGCGCAATGAAGAATTTGATGCACTTCCTGTTGCAAAGAGATTTACCTATGCACATTCTTACATTTTATATTAAAGATTAAATCTTCGATATTATAAAATGATCCATTTGATAGAGGCTGTTTGGAAAGCAGTTATTTAGGGTTGGTTTGTGTATATGGTTGAGCTGTCAAAACGCGTCAATGCATGCAGTTATTTTTTCAGTTTAACGTTTTTTTTGTGTCATCCTTTGGCTGCGCTACAGTATATGATAACGCTATCATTCATTCAAGTGCTATTAAACTATTCAAGCCATTCAATCACGATAAGATGCAAAAAAAGAACTTGAATCTGTGCTGTCAGTGAATCTCCTGAACACACAAAACTGTCAAAATGCCAGCTTTGTCGATCATCGTAAACTCTGTCTTAAATTAGTTAAATAAAATCTTAAATAACCATAAGCGTCAGATCTTAAGGTGATAGCATCCTAATAAAGCTGCTGCTGTGATGTCTGTCATTTAATATAAATCAAAGAACTAAAGACAGAGCAAAATCACTCGCTGCTCTTGACTGAATAACATTTGTAGCTTTAATAAGGATTAATCTATATCAAATGTATAATTCATACAGTGAAAACTGTGAAGTGTTTGATAACTTTATTCAGTTTCTGTATAGTTCCTACCTGTTAGATCAGATATTGCATTTTGTGCATTTTATTTGCATCTTGCTGCTTCCATCCAGCATTTTTAGATGAAAAATTTGCATGAAAACGTGTCAAGGAAACCTAATATCAAATGCACAAAATGCAAGCTTGAGGTAAGCAGACATGTGAATAAACTAAGATGGTAGCACATTTACGTATGCTTTGATGCACATCAGAAAAGTCATGTTACATGTTACAGATAGAAACAATCAGCTACTAATCGCTTGCAAACATGAGGTTCGTCAAGATCAGGATCTTCCAATTAATAAGAGCCACATTGACTTCTCCAGAAACTACCACTTGTATTTCCTTTTCTGTTTTTTTTGTTTGTTTTGTTTTTTCACCAATAAGGGTTGTTAACTAAAACTAAAGCCACAAGTTAATTAAAATAAAGTGGAAATAAAATAAAAATAAAATTAGAAATTTTGCCTTGGCAACTAACTGAAATAAAAGAATGTAATGCATAAAGATTTGAGAGCCACAGCAGAGGAAAAGATTTTGAGTGAATGCTGATGTAAATGTCACTCTGTTCCTGAAGACTTCAGATGACTCCGGTCATATGGTCAGTGGCGCTCTTTTGTCTATTTGGGAGCTTTAGAGATCCAGCATAGGCTTTGAATGAATGCAAAATAGCAGCTTGGAGATTTTTAAAAATACTTTGTGTGAAGAAAGTAAGATATATGGGTCTGGAATGAGATGTCTGTGAATAAACGAGAAGAAATTCATTTCTGGGTGAACGATTATGAACGTTAACGTTTTACGGTAACCTTTCAGAAATGAAAACTGGCACATTCCTCAGCCAGTTAAGAGTATATTATATAAAAGTGAGTGTTTGAAGTTGACCAGAGGAAAGTTGTTCTGGCTTAATCTGAATCTAAATGTCCCCAAAGTGATGTGACATCAGTGACCACTTTCTGCAAGTCAGATGTGATTGGTTTCTCCTCTCTCACCCATTTTCCACAGGTGACAACGTGATCTGCGGTAGCTACGACTGTCGTCTGGCCTGGTTCGATCTGGACTTGTCCACGAAACCATACAAAGTTCTCCGGTGAGTCAGCACGAGCAGGTTTTTATAATTTGGGCTGTCTGGGTCAGACTCGAGGGAAATTGTTGCTAATGCTGGCGCTGTCAGATGAATGAATGTCTCCTGGGTTCTGTGTAACGTCCCTCCGCTGTCGGGACGCTGACGGGTCTGTCTTGTGTCTCTGTCCGCACAGGCATCACAAGAAGGCTCTGAGGAGCGTGGCCTACCACAACCACTACCCACTGTTCGCGTCGGGCGCTGATGACGGCAGCGTGATCGTCTGTCACGGGATGGTCTACAAGTGAGTCTGATCCTCTTGCTCTCCGGCTTTTGTTTGACTTTTCTTTTTTAATATTCTAATCTCTGTTCTTTCTATGGCTGTGTTTAAATAATACTACCAAACTATTCATACTGTTGCTGCATCATATAGAATATATACTGGACAATTTTCTTTGTGCATCTTATACTTGAATATGTGCAGTATTCAAAAGAGTGCATTTCCAGGAATGCTGTATCCCACAATGCAATGCACTCGAGTTTCCATTTATCAGTGTGACAAATGAACTGAAATTAAGATCAGATGTGATTTTGTGGCTAATTGTTTTAGTGGACTGCCAAAACTTTGAAATTAGGTCATGTGACAATGAAGCATAATATTGTTTGAAAAGTTCATCGTGTAATAATGCATATTGTTTCAATTAATTTTTTTTTTTTAAATCATAGGCTAATAAGCCAGTATTCTGTTCTGAACATAACATAAGCTGTATGTGTAGTGCATACTGTGTATTATGTGTACTGCTAACTACTCGAAATACATAAATATTAATAATTAAATTACAATTGTATGCGGTATGCAGTGATAAATACTAAAAACGTAATGTTTGTGTACTGCTGACCCTTTGAAATATATAAATATTAATAATTACATATACATTATAATTTGATGCAGTATTCAGTGATACATTTTAATGTAATAATGTTAGTTAAAAATATTAATATTAATAAATATAATATAAATGTATTTAAATTGTGTAGTATGTAATTATAAATATTAAAAAACGATATCTCATGCTTAATTCAGTGAGTGGCGTCTAGTCATGATCTATATATTAAGTTCATATTTATTCATATTTAAATTGTGTGTGAAACCTCTTAACATCTGAACAGAATCATTATAGTCATGTTTAATTTACAGTGTTATGCAGATGAAATTACATTAATAAATTATTTGACTTTTTATCTAATTTTATGTATAAAATGTTTTATCTTTACACAGTCCAATCAAATAATGAGAAAAGAAAATTGTAAAATTCTTCACACTGGAATTGGAAAGGGCATTGCATTGTGGGAAACTGTATTCTGAGCTCTGTTTCTATACTGCACCTTTAGGGCGCTTTCAGACCTGTAGATCATTTCGTTAAAATGTTGCATTTTCTTCATGGTTCGATATCACAAGGCAACATTTCAAAGCGTACCAGAATGTGTTTATGCAGGTCACATGTGAGTAAAACTGTCCTCTTATTGGTCAGAGTTTCCTCTGCGTCATCCATCAAGATGACACACACACAACATCCATCAAGATGACACACACACAACTGATCAATTATATATTTATTTATAATACTGCTGCTTTTTACATGACACATTTCCCATTATGAATTATGTTCGTTGCTTTCTGTTCGGAGTTCGAGTTCATTTTCAGTCGGGCCGAGACCACTTCGTTCGGGCGATCTCGGATTGTTTAGGTGTGGAATCCGAGCGCGATTATAGTTATATATGCCTAAATGAACCGAACTAAGCTATAAAACACACCAGCTTCCGAAACAAATGCTCTGAACAAGCCAGGTGTCTCCCAGCTATTACATGCATAGAGAGATGTAGTATACAGCACATACTGCATAAACGGTGTGATTAGTGTGGTGATCTCTCTTAACTCTGTGTAGTTCTCTCTTGTTTCTGTTCTTCTCTGTCTCTCTGTCTGTCTGTCTGTCTGTCTGTCTGTCTGTCTGTCTGTCTATCGGGCTTGTGTCCAGTGTCTCTGCTGGGCTAGACTATCATTCCCGAAGTACGGTCAGGAACGCTCTTTGAGAGGAACTAATGATCCGTGTACGGTGGAGGGCAAGCCAGATCCGCATGAAAACCCTTCATCAGCTGGCCTTAATAGATCTCTTTAAACTCAAACACAGGATGTCATGTTATTTTTCCACTTCTTACTTTCCCCAGTCAAACTGTTGATGCATATACAGCAAACCATATTTCCAGAATTCACTGTTTTATGGCCTTTATGGCCCTCAGACCGGCCAACCGTTCTCACCACATTTTGGTAGAGGGGGGAAAAAAACTATTTCTGTTGGGATGGGACAGGATGGTTGACGAGTCTAAAAATAGACTTTTTTTACTAAGGTAGTTGACTAGTCTAAAAAAAGACTAGTTTACTAAGGTAGATCATATTCTATTCTACTTTTTATTTTAGCTTTAATATTTAAGAGTTAAAGGGTTAGTTCACCCAAAAATGAAAATTCTGTCAGTAATTATTCTCCCTCATGTTGTTCCAACCCCGTAAGACCTTCATTCATCTTCGGGAACACAAATGAAGATATTTCTGATGAAATCTGAGAGCTGTCTCACTCCTCTATAGGCTGCTAGGTAATTGAAACTTGCCGGCCCAGAAAAGTTAGTAAAGACAATGTTTAAATGCCTTAAGATTATAAAGTGCCGAAAATACTTTTTGTGCGCAAAGAAAACAAAAATAACGACTTCATTCAACTATTGATTTTCTTCTGTGTGTGCCTCTGAGTGAGTTCATGTAGTGTAACAGCGCAGCGCTTCTGGGTTGTGCGTCAGAACGTAGGCTCACTATTGGCCAGCATCAAACACATGACCAGCGTCGGCCAATAGTGAGCCTACGTTCTGACCTCAGATTTCATCAAAAATATCTTAATTTGTGTTCCGAAGATGAACGAAAGTCTTACGGGTTTGGAACAACATGAGGGAGAATAATTACTGACAGAATTTTCATTTTTGGGTGAACTAACCCTTTAAGTGTGTGTGTTAAAATTAAATGGCTTGATGAGTTCTGTTTTATTAATTTCCTTTTTAAATATGTCTCTGAGAAACAAGCATAAGGGCTAAAATTACTGAATTGTGTTCTAATAGTCAAATGTGTGAAGCAAATGATGAATGGTTGGAAATAAATTTATATAAACCTTCTTGATAAATAATTTAAATAAAGAGAGTGAAG
Source organism: Leuciscus leuciscus (assembly GCF_965113295.1). NCBI lineage: Eukaryota > Metazoa > Chordata > Actinopteri > Cypriniformes > Leuciscidae > Leuciscus > Leuciscus leuciscus. Next base: position 37,263,399 of record NC_138736.1, read on the forward strand.
AGTGAAAAACAAATCCTTTCAATATCAGTTTAAAATGTAGGGATTAATTTAATAAATGTAATTTAATTGTTGTATATAAAATCTGTAGACAAGACATTTCATTATTAGACATTTTAGTAATCCCCAAATAAAAACAATAAAATCTGTACATGGGACATTTAAAAAGTTGTAATATTATAATTGAATTAATTTTTAAAAATCTGTACATAAGACACTTAAAAAGTGGCTAAAATAAATGTTTCAAATATAAAATAGAATGTTTCAAAGATGGTTTTAATATGACCTTCATATAATACAAATCTGTTAGCTTTAATAAAAATCAACCACTGGTTAATAAACGTTCTCATAGTTGAAGAAATGTCCATTGGCAGAAAAGAAATTCAAGAACCGTTATTGGAGCCAAACATCATGAAAATGATTATTCGAACCTTTCTAATGTGTGTGTGTGTTTATCCTACAGTGACTTGCTGCAGAATCCTCTGATTGTTCCAGTGAAGGTTCTGAAGGGTCACACCATCACTCATGACCTCGGGGTCCTCGATGTGACCTTCCACCCGACCCAACCCTGGGTGTTTTCCTCGGGGGCCGACGGAACGGTCCGTCTCTTCACCTAGAGAACGAGACAAAAACAGCCACAACCTCCAGTTTTCAAAACCCAGAAATTACACAGCAGTTCCAACTCTCTGAGGACGCCGACATGTTGCTGGCAGGAATCATGTGCCTGATCTGATATTGAACATGTCATTATAATATGTGTTTGAGCTATGTTTTGCCTTTTTTATGTTAGAAGAAAATACATCCAGCCGCTCGCAGATTCCCACCGGACTCGAGTTCAGAGTAACTGACGCTGTAAAGAGAGAGACAGGTTTGGTTTCAGACCCAAAACCGTGATCGCTCGGAAAGGCCCGTTTCCGCATCGGCCCGTCTGTGCCCCACAGCAAATCAAGCCCGACCGCTAATCCTTGGACAAGGAAGCTGAATTTGAAATGAAACAAATGTCCGACGTTAGGCCGTGCCAAAGGAAACAAGACATGAAACGAAGCTGCAGACGTCTGTCCTTCACTTACACCTCCTGATGTTTTTTTTAAACCCCTTTACGAAGCGTTTCATCCAGAGTTTTTGCTGCCGTCGCCACCCACCGCTGTTAACGTCTTGATTATTTTTTTACCTTAACCTGTTGACTTTTGAAACCTTTACCAGTTGTATTTCAGAGACCAGTTACCTTTTAATTAAACATGGTGTTTCTTGAAGAGTGTTTGGAGTTTGTTTTCTCTTCTTCTCCTCTGGTTTTTCGCCACAGGTCAGCGAGGGTGATTTTCAGGACTCCTGAATTATATGCAGCGAGACTCTGGGAATAGGTTTCGTTTCCTCCGCCGAGAGACCCAGACGCTGCTGATCAGACGCCAGTGTGTGTTATAGATCATATTTCGTGGAGGCCGTCCACCTGCGGGTCCTTCTCGTCAGTCTCAAGGCTGCGAGTCTCTCCGTGTGGAGGTCGCAGTCCTTTGTTAATTTGCCAGGATCTCCTGGGAATGACGTGTTTGTAGACTTTCCAGTGTAGATTAGATAATGTGATCTCAGACTACAACACAAAATTGCTCAGCAAGCATGAATACTTCATTTAATTTTTTATGTAGTATTTATGTTGGCATGGCTCCATTATTCTCATGTAATAATAAATCTTATACTACGGGGCTGTTGAATGCTTGAATCTGATTTGTTGACACGTTCTAAGGTGTGCAATTATTTTCAGGGAAACGCACAGCTAAAGTAGTAAAGTAAGAGAGATCTTGACCGCATTACAGCTCTATATCACTTCACCAAATCATTTCAGACTACAACAGCAGAAGAACCAAAACCCACAACGACACTGACCAAGCAAATAAATATAGTAAACATTGGATAAAAACATCTTATTATTTACATGTTTTTTGCCACAAAGTTACATTTTAATATGTATGGACACTTTCAAATGCACACACACACTACCGGTAAGTGTGTTGAAAGGTGTTGTCAGCGCTGCTCTGACGATTCTATCAGTAAAATACTTTCACAACTTAAAAGCTACATGAATTTCTCACTAGTGAGGTAATATCCAGATCCAAAATCCTTTCTTTTTCAGAATAAAAGACAGGAAAAAATGATTATAAAATGAATTTTTATGACTCAAAATACTTGTTGCAAAATAGTTGAATTACTATGAACACACACTGGCTGACTTTTATATTAATGCGACCGTGTTTCATCTATGCTAATAATAGCCAGTCTGATACACTACATCTACCACAGTGTCGGATTGCTTTACCACATCTCTCGTTTGATCTCTTTCAGCAAAATGAACAAATCTTTAGTTTAAAATTGTATATTTTAATATAGTCGCTGTACACGTTCACATAGACTATCTTTGATCATATTCCAAATTAGGATCCCAGCTAACAAAATATGTTCTGAGAACGTTTTACTGGACATTTTCTGAATATTCACTGATCATTCGAAACGTTCAGTTTTTTAAATGTTTCTTGATTATATGAACTTTAAAGCTGCATTCCGTAACTTTTTTTGGGGTTACAAATTATCCAAAATAAATTTGAGCGAGTACATAACCATCCAGTGTTCAAAACTCTATGCTTGCCGTAGCTCGATTCAAAACCGTAAGCTTGTAATAATGTCTTTAACTCCAGTGGTACTGGTGGATTTCCACGGGAAACTCGAGCATGTCTTTGCGTCATTACGTCACATCTGTACACATAAAGAAGAGTCTCGGCTAGTAGGCTATGAGTGTGAGGATGTTGGAGGTTGAGATTTATAGCCTTTTCGCATAGCACTTGATATAATTAAACTTATCAATTTGATGGCGGATCCAGAAAGGTTCAAACGACAATCACCAGTGACAACTAGAGATTCAACCGTTGTAAAATGCAAAAGACTTCGGACTTCGGAGTGTCTACAGAAAAAAAGAGACTGCAACCGGGCCGTGCGAAAACAAGGATAATATCGGAAGGGCATTAAATGTAGTCACGCAATGCTGATGTTGTTAACATTAACAATTTGAGAACAAAGTATAATTTACACGGTTTGATGTGATAAGCGATCGTTAGATTTAATCAGCGCGATTTACTGCACTTTTTTTTTTTTTTTTTTTTTTTTTTTTGATCAGAACAAAAGTGGATGTTTAGCCTGGGAAAAACCCAGACAAACTTCCGGCAAATTTAGATTTGCTCTGCAAGTAATCTGGCAAAGAGCCCATTCAAGCCCATTTCTAATCCGTCCAAATTGAGGCACCAATCAGAAACGTTGGGGCGGGCTTTACACGATGACGATCGCTCTGATTGGTTTTAGGTCTATCCAATTGCGCCCAGAGGCATTTGAGCGACGTCCGTTGGTGAAGCGCACCAACTTTTAAATGCATTATTATATTCAAATTGCAAACACATGAGGACAGTCTCCATGAAAGACCCACTGGCAGATGAACGTGCTACTACATTTCTCTCTGAAACGGTAGGAAATTAAATTAGATTTAATAGAGGAATTGAACTGTGACAAGATGATTGACAGGGCAGGAAGAATCGCTCTGATTGGTTTTAGGTCTATCCAATTGCGCCCAGAGGCATTTGAGCGACGTCCGTTGGTGACGCCCCTTTGGAAATGAGTTATTAATGAAGCCTTGCCAGACCATAACTCAGTTACTACTGAGAATGGTCTGGTTTTAACCAGGCTAGTGGATGTTACTTGTTCAGATGACATTTTCCGGTGAAAATTCTTATGTCGGTCATACTTCCAAAAAGTAGAATCTGTGATTGCGAATGCCAGTATCCACACCGGCGGCGACTGACAGCTGCACATTCTCCTCAAAACATCAGATTAATCCGCGCTGTGCCGTGCCGAGGCACAACCCACGTAAAGTTGATAATTCCGCGAATAACTGCAATTGCAGATTTTGAACAGAGAGGGCGACAAAGAGGAAAAACTACAGACTGCAGCTTTAAGGAAACTTTACATTTTATAATTTTTCAAACATTTTACATTTACATTTAGTCATTTAGCAGACGCTTTTATCCAAAGCGACTTACAGATTAGGACTAAATTAAGCGAGTCGTCATGAAGAGGCAAAAACAACGCAAGTAGTGCTCAAAAAACAAAGTTCAGGCATTATTCAGAGTAGCATAAACCCGACAAGTGAGGTTTTAAAGGGAAGGGGAAGGAATTTTTTATTTTTTTATTTTTTATTTTTTTTTATAAGGTTAAGTGCTCACGGAAGAGATGGGTTTTCAGCTGTCTTTTGAATTTTGTCAGGGATTCTGCATTCCGGATGAGGGTGGGGAGATTATTCCACCAGCATGGAACTGTGAATGAGAATGTTCTGGAAAGTGATTTTGTGGCTTTCTGTGATGGAACCACGAGACGTCGCTCGTTGACCGATCGTAGGTGTCTGGTAGGGATGTAGACTCGTAGGAGTGAGTGAAAGTAGGAGGGAGCTGAGCCTGTGACAGATCTGTAAGCAAGCGTCAATGCCTTGAACTTGATGCGAGCAGCGAGAGGTAGCCAGTGTAGAGAGATGAACAGAGGAGTGACGTGGGCCCTCTTGGGCTCGTTGAAGACAAGACGAGCTGCAGCATTCTGAATCATTTGTAGAGGTTTGGTTGCACATGATGGAAGTCCGGCCAGAAGAGCATTGCAGTAGTCAAGCCTAGAGATGACCAGGGCCTGGACGAGAAGTTGTGTTGCATGCTCAGTTAGGAAAGGCCGGATCTTCCTGATGTTGTGCAGTGCAAACCTGCATGATCGAGCTGTCTTTGAAATGTGATCTGTGAAGGTCAGCTGGTCATCAAACGTTACTCCAAGATTTCTGACCGACCTTGATGGGGTGATTGATGATGATTCTAGCTGGATTCTAGCTCAAACTTTATGGGAATGGCACTTTTGAATGTTCTCTGAACATTCGGAAACAAGTAGTAACATTTATAAAATGTCCAATTAAAACATTTCAGAAAAAAGCATTCCATGTACTATGTATAAATAATGTTTTTGTGCTTATGTTTTGAGAACGTCATTAAAGACCAGATAACACTGAACGAATGTTCTGTTGACGTTACTGAAAGAACATTTGTTCTTCCTGTAAACTGGGAAATCATAATGCAACCATAGATGGTATGAATGATTATCTTACTTCCCGAGTCTTTCATTCTTCATGCAATGACCGAATCGTTCATGAACCACCGCGGTATTTTGTCATACCACACATAGCTATTCAGAAAAGCGCTTGTTCTTTTCTTCTGCGCTGCTTCAGCATTAGTTTGGCGGTGAATGACAGATTGCCAACCGGATGACCAGTCAGTGCTGAGTTTATCCGTGAATCAGTTCAACCAGAGTTGACGTTTTCACCATGTCAGTCCAGTGGGGGCAGCGTGTGCGTTTGCCTGGAAAGTTTTATATTATTTATGTGATTAGCATCCACTACGCCAGGCACATTCTGTTTTGGGAAGTCAGATATCTAAAAATAACTGTAGAAATAGTCATTGTCAGCGCTCCAGTGGTTTTCCCTCAACTCTAGAAAAACATGAATGCGGTAGCAGTAATTCAGCGGAGCATGACTCTTGTGCTCATGGAAAGAGACTGAAGCCTGATACACGAAAAATATGCCTATCTTGGCAATATATATATATTTTAATGTTGCTAAACAGGAAGCATGGATGAGTTTTTGTAAAGCAACTGTGGAAAACTGGCTGATAGTTTTGGAAGCGAGGATGTCTTTCGTAAGAATACATAGATACTTCATGACCAGCAGTGGAGAAAGATGCTCTTTGCCCTCAGATCTACCAGAAGGGGTTAACTGAGCGCTAACCAGCCGGTCATTGACCCCTAATGTGGCACCAATCTGTGGATCAAGATAACATGCACTTTAAAAGTTAGTCACTATCAAATCAAAATGGACAATTCTTGTTTTTAATGGAATATTGTGATATTTATAAATGATTTATCCGTGCACATCTTTTTTTATTTTATGTACCCTCATAATCTTTAATTAAAAGATTACTGGCATGAGGGCGGGGCAACCTGTCACTCACATGAGATCCACCAATAGCAAACCACATCCATCCAATCAATTACAGAGACAAAATCAAGCCCCACCCTACATTTGTTCTTGTTCCAGACGCCGCTTCACTCAGATTCGTCACAATGTGGAAGAAAAGATTATTGCAACTTCCGTTTCATGCCGACTTTAAGTTGGACATAAATGCGGCATGCACTTAAAAGTAGGAAGGTAAAATTAAAAAAACGCTCTGAAAATAATTCCAACAATATTGTTCCTCATTATTTTTGGGGTGTGATATTGCAGCTAGCTAGAATGATTTATGGTTATAGTTATTGTTCTTGGTGTGAACAGGCCTTCAGTCTGACTTGAATTTGACCAGATTTGTGTGGACTTACAGAGAGATTTTAGCTTTGTTCAGCATGTTAATACACTTGTTACTCCAAAGAGGCGCAACATAATCCTTCAAATATTCACTTACACGTCACTTCATGTATATTTGGACAGACAAATGATAACTGCAGATTTCCTACACAAAAAGAAACTGCCGAAAATCAATCATATGTCTCTGACTAAAATGTTAAAGGTTAGTTCACCAAAAAAATTCTCTTTGTTCATAAAATGAAAGTAAATGTGTTGTTTTGGACCCCACTGACATTCATTGTAGGGGTAAAAACAGTTGTAACATTCTTTAAAATATCTTCTTTTGCATTCCACAGAAGTCATACAGGTTTGGGACAACATGAGGGTTAGTGAATGATGACAGAATTTCCATATTTTGGGTCAAATGTCCGTTTAATAAGGTGGAAGCCGTTTGATGAGGCGGCGGTGGGGACGCCAGGGCTCATAAAACACACTTCTCCATTATATGTTTCCACTGCTGAAATGTTCTCTGTCGACCAAACCACATTTATCAATTAAAACCGTCAGTAGTCGTGGAAACTGCGCAATTGATCGCAGCAGTCAATCCCCGTGCTCTTTTTCCTCTGGGTCTTTTATAACGTTATGCGCGAGGAGGAAACATAAAATTACTTTTAATCAATGCAAAGGGATTTACTCCAAATTCGCAGTGCAAGTAGCCTACAGCCAGCGAGGCCATAAGGCGTCTGATTGACAGACCTGCATGAGGCAAGAGAATTCGGAGGTGTAAAGAAACGTGACGTGACAGACGCGCGACACTCGTTCCAAACCCCAAAATGGCACGAGACGCATTCCAGGGAAAAACCTCCAGTCTGTGAGATGACATCATAAGTGCTCAGGAGGACCGGGGGTGACCTCATAATGACTTCCTCCGGTCGGGACCTCTTAGTGGACTTGTCAGACACTCAACATTGACGAGACATCAGAGAGCGTCTGTCCCACAGTGAGAAAAAACCCTGATCTTTTACAAGCTCTGCTAGACAGTGGACAGTGAATGGGGTTTTGTTAAATTCAGGTTATGCACAGAGAGGTTTCATGAAGTGTTCCGTATATTTTGCATCCCGGCGCTCCATAATTGGAGTATGACTTCAGACGGTGGCATTGAAACTGTCTGGTAAAAAAAAAAAAAAAAGCCTTCGGAGGCTCTGGATGTCTATCATGGTGCGTCTCGCCCACAAGCTTGTGCGTGTGTGTGTGTGTGTACCTGTGGTTTTCCTGTCGGTGAAACCCAATAACAGTCCCATTGCATCATTTTGAATAGTTTCAGGAGAAAATGGATGCAGTCTTGGCAGTCGGTGAGTGTTTCCATTGCTTTTCCCTAAACCGTTTTCCTCCTCTGCTCACCCTCCCCACAGGGAAAACAGTCAAAACAAACAGCAAATAGTTGGTGTTGAGAGACTTGGGCACTTGGAAGGCCACATTCCAGCATAAGTGGAAAAAATTAGAGTCCCTGCCGGAGTCCTGCAGCTCCCGCAGGCTTTGATTCACTAAGTTAATTTGGGATAGCCGCTGAGAGCCGTAGGATTTGGAGCTGGCGAGGAACGATGTTGTCAGCGGATTTTTCTCCGGAATGCCCCACGTCAAGAGCGTTCTGACCCGAATACACATCAGCCCACCTGAACAGCAGCTGTGCCAGTTTTCCAGATATACCGATGGGTTTTAACTCGAAGAACCCACAACAACCCCTGCCTGAAGATTTTCACTTAATGTAATAACGCTAACTTAAATTGTACTCCTGAGATTACTTCCGTCAGATGATTAATAGAAAAAAATGCATATATATTATGGTGTTTTTCCCATTCACATTCCCTATGAACAGCTGGAACTCTCTGCTAAACATTTCTTTTTGTGTTACACAGAAGAAAGGAACGAACAACATGAGTGTGAATAGATTATGAATTTTAATTTTAACATCAACTATACATTTATATTTGGCAGAGCTGCTTCCTGGCAAGGCCAACAGACGACCTTAGCAAACTGGCAGCTCTAGTAGGAAGATGAAAAGATGTAGAACTCTGTCATGGATAAACCTTAATTAAACAATTTAATAATCAATTAAAAAGGAATTTATACCTGTACGATATTACGCTGTAGCCACATTGGACCAGCGATTTGGAAAATGGATGGATGGATGATTCAGCTGCGAGCGCCATCTTCTGGTGAGACGCGGAAATTCATTCAGCGCTCGACTCTCGCAGTGCATTATGGGCATTCTCTAGCCGTTGAGCATAGATCTGTTGGACACTCATTATTGCGGTGCATTGTGGGATTGAAGGAGTGCACTTGAAAACGTCCATTACGGTTTCGAACATCACTACAAATGTCTGTCCCTTTAAATAGTGCCCTGTTTAAGGGTATAGGGGGCAATTTCAGACACAGCCAGTGCCTCATTCACTCATTCATTGCTTACATTAGTGCCCACTACTAACAGAACCCTTGTAATGGAACGGCCTAAGCTCTTGATCACTTGAAATCTGCTATGGTGCTGTTGTGACGTCACAGTTGTGTTGCATTGTGGTCTATGGATCTGCCTGAAGTGTACATGTTGAGAAGACTCGCTCCCTCTGTTAAAATCGAGGGGTTGAGGGTCTGTCCAAATTAAACCTCCCTCGTCCACTTGAAGTTGAACGCACTTCAAAATGACTTGGGGAAGTTTGCGAGTGTGTCTAAAAGTGTAGTTAAACACAGCCCATGTTTCAGCCATATCGAAACTGATGTTGAAGATTATTAATTCAATTCATGTTTATTTGTCACGTACACATCATTTCATAGCAGCTTTACTGTAAATGCATGTTTCAAATCTTACAATCAAGTATTGGGCCAAAAAATTATTACTAATAGGTTAGGAGGATGTTTACCAAATCTAACTTAATTAGATATTTAAATGAATCAGGTGTATTTACTCTTACTTTTCACAGAAATGGTGCTGGTTCTCATTACACGTCCTGCATTTCCACTGATTTCAGAGCCAAATGATGACATACCCTGTGCTCATATAATCATGCACCTCACATCACCGTCTTTGTTTATGAGTTTTGAGGACATTTTAACATCCAAAGTAGTTTGATTCACGAGCCTCTTTTGATGCAACGGTCAAGTTATTCAAATATATGATGAATAAAGAATTCACCGCAATCAATTTGCACATGATATTTGTAAACAAAATAATTTTTCATCGGATGGACAGTGAAAAAGTCAAATGCATGGGAACAGGATGTCCATCAACTAAACATGTTGCATTACGGCACGGCGTGTTTCCATTGTAGACGGTTTCATTGATTGTAATGCAAACAATGTAATTTTGTTTAGTCTTGGAAGAGGAGGTGTTGCTGAAAACTTTACTTGGCTACCAGAAAACATTTTCTGGTTTATGACCAGATTGAGTAGCAGAACCAATACCATGTCTGAGGAAAAGAGGTTATTGCGGGGTCCTGTTCCTATATATATTAAAACACCCCTAAACAGAGTGTTTAAATGCTCATAAATCATTTCATATTGAGTAGCTGATTCATTTAGAAGATTCTGGTTTTGATTGGGCTGGAAAATAAGAGTACAAGTTGAAGTTTCGGCTTGAATATTGGAGGCTCAATCGCTCAAGAGAAGTTTTGAGAAAGGTCTAATTTCTGTGGGTTGCTGATGATACTCCAAAAGAACAACACAACATGTATTTGGACACATTCTAACAGCGAATTTTGTCAGCTGGGAATGCAGTGATATCGAACCTAAAGAATAACCTACTCCAATTATACGAGAAGGGAATATCTCCCAGAGCGAGTGAGGTTTGTTACATGGAGTTGTAGCCTGGACGGAGACGGATACTAGAAGGATTGAGTGTACCAGCAGACTAGTCTGTCAGTTTTATTAAACTGGCTGAACATTGTGACTCATGTCAAACATCTGATCCTCTGGCTTCGTAACCTAATTATTCACATTCAATGTTAGTGAAGTTCTGCATGTAAATGATACCAATGCTGGATCCCAAAGCCTTTAAGTCAACATGAAATCAAAATTGAACACTCATTGCGAACGATTCATCAGTGAATGTTACTCCAAAAGTGTGTTAAATTGCCCCTATTATGCTATTAATAAAGGTTACTAATTTTGTTTTGGAGTCTCCAATAGTTTTACAAGTTTAATTTTCTCATAATATAGATTGCACATCACCTCTTTTCTCGAAGAGTCTGAAAACGGTTTGTTCGAACATTCGGTCACTCTAAACCCCTCCCTTCTGCGAGCTACTCTGCTCTGATTGGTCAGACGGCCCAGTCTGTTGTGATGGGTCTGCTCTGCTCTGATTGGTTAGATGGCCCAGTCTGTTATGATTGGTCTGCTCTGCTCTGATTGGTTAGATGGCCCAGTCTGTTGTGATGGGTCAACCATAAACAAAACACACATTACCATATCTGAATCTCAGCTCCGGATCTTCCTCAGCACTTGATACACAGTGATGCGAACAGTAACGATGGTGTTGGTTTTTCCGTATCATTTCCAGCACGAGTCTCATTCTTTTGAAGTGCAGAGAGTGGATTCACAGCACAGAAAACAGCGTCTTCTCAACATGTGGACAACATGAACCAAACTCTTCCAGTCTCAGCTACAACTACAGTGTTTGAGGGTCAAAGTAGACGTTGATCGCCGTCAGCCAATGACGATCATAGACTGGCATTATGCAAATGTGTGACAGTGTTACGCATGTAACAGGAAGTGAGACTGGAATTACTGACGACTCGTTTCAGCAGTTCAGAATCGATTCTTTCTTTAGGAGACAATAAGTCCATTTATCTGCACTTTAATCTTTAAAACTTTGCAGATATTTTACATTCACAAACTGTATTAATGACTTTACATTTCAGCTAACATCATCGATTCCTCTTATTTTTCAACTTTCTGCCACTTTTCACCATGCAATGAAATCCTGATGGATGAAATCAAGTCCCATCTAATATCCTGTTACACCCAGAAATGCAGCGCATTATGAAGTAAAATGGGTTTTAAAAGCAGTCTCTAGTTTCTGCTCTTGAAGGTAATACTGATCTGCAAACTGCGCCGCAGCACACCAGCAGTTGAAAAATATCATTTCTTCTGGCTTTTATTGTCAGTAACAGTGATAAAATGCTTTACCAGGTGAGCTTCAGTCGTGTCTGGGTCAAACTCTTACCCACGCGAGTGCATTTGGCCCGTCAGTAAGGCTTCGCTCGTGAATATGACAGGCTATTTTGTTGCAGGAGTTTCGGGAGGAGAGATGAAGCTTTTACGTGACCGACTGAGAAATCCGAGCCTGAACATTCAGCATGCAAAGCCAAAGATGGATGGACGGTTCTTTTTGCATCTCAGTCGTTGAGTCATTCCGAACGGTAGCAGCCAAACACATTATTGACACAGTGAGGGCACATTAATATTTTCCTAGCATCTCATTTGAGAGACTTTGTCATTCTTTTTTTGGAGTTCCTCTGCCTCATCATGACCACAGTGAGGAGATGAAGCCTGCGACTCCAAGCCAAGTGGTTTTCCGAGGGGTCTGGTCCTGACGCAGAAATACAACCTGGTTTATCCGAGAAATCAACGCAGTCAAAGCTCGGTGTTAATGTATAAATAAACCAGTGTAAATCTCTTCCTAACCGCACGCCAGCACTCAGACTGAATTCTTTATGTTGTCGGCCTTTCACAGATGCTTCTTTCCATATATGGCTCGATTTACGCTGGAAATAGACTAAACGCTTCTTTAATCCAAGACCCTTAAAAGTTCAAATGCTTTTAACAACCCAAATAGATACTTCTGTAATGTGACCTTTCTGATTGAAACCGGACTTTTTTGAAAGTTATATTAAACTCTGAAAACAAAACAGGGTTCACAAACTGTCTAAATATCTTCACTTTGGTCCATTTATGTACATCATTAAGAGTATAAACTTTTTTTATGTTTTTTTACATGTGTATCATTAGACATTTGAGCAAGTTGAAACCCAAAATATTTCAAAGTGTAATTCTCAAAAAAAAAAAAAAAAAAAAAAAATTGCATTTGTCTCCGGTACACAATAAATCTTTGGATTGGCTACACTGTGAAGGATCCACTCGTTCGATGGCCCAAGAAACATTCGTAGGCTGCGTTCGAATGAGCCTTCAAGTTGGGCCAGCGTTCGCCGTGCCGCTGTGATGCATGTGTCCTTGGATTGAGCCCGTGGAAGGATGCAGCCATTGATTGCTCTTCAGTGTGTCGTCTTTAGGAAGGAGGAGGGGATTCTGGGATGCTCCGAGCTCATTTACAGCACAGTAACTCCAGATCCCATCCAGGGCCAGACCGTTGTCTCGCAGATCTTCAGTCTGTCCATGCTGACAATGAAGCCCTTCTTCAGCTTTGAAGACTTTGGCAGATGCTGCAAAAAAAGGAAACACATTCCTGTTCTTTTTTTATTTTTTTATTTTTTTACCCCAACCAAAAGGAAGTGTCCACATTCTGTTAAGAGACTATTTGCAACTTTTATTTTTCCTCCTGGGACTCAAAAAATAAAAGGATGCAAAAATCTGGCTTATTTTCTTTAAAACTTTCTTCGGAAACATGCCATTTGTAATGATGCAAACATGTTTTTAAAAGACATTTAGACAGTTTTAGACTTTTCTATGCACTCTAAGTGTCTGAATAATTGCCTGTATTTATTAGACAAAATGAGTTTTCAGGACTTATTTTGGCAGAGAAAGCCGCTAAGCACTTGAATAGCATCAATTTTATGATCAATGAATAAATATGTTTACATCCTGATACAATACATAATTTGTATAAAAAAAATTTTTTTTTTAAATTATATAAATGTCTTTGGTGCAACATGTAATAGAGAATATTGTAATAATAAAATTAACTTGTCAATTTCAAAGTCAAATGAATATAAAAAAAAATATTATATTTTATGGATGGATGGATGGATTAGATAAATGGAGAGATGGATGGATGGATGGACAGGTGGATAGACAGGTTGATAGAACTGATTAATTTGAGTCAAAACTTTAAAAACAAGGTAGTGATGGTCAAACCTCCAAAAACTGGGAGAGCACAGGAAATGATGGGAGAAAGAGATCCGGAATTATCTCTAGACGGACTTTCCCAAATAAGCACCCAGGCCCAATGAGCACTAACCGCCGGGCCACGTCTCTGACGTTAAAGACCTCTAAAGAGTACCAAGAGGGCAGCCAGATCTGATCCTCCTTGACCCCAATTTGCCGCACCTGCGGAAAGCCGAACGCTGGGAGTTTACGGGCGTTTAATTGGAGGGAAAACAGCCCTGTGAACTGCTGGCAGCCGCCTTCATTCAGATCTGTTACAAATTACTGCTAAATAGAGGAACCTTTTTCATTTTCCCCACACATGTGCTTACAACCCCGCGATGACATCATGGCACTCGAGCCGTGCAGACAGTGGTGGAAGAGAAACCGCACCGAAATTGAGTTGCCTGAGCTAATTTAGAGAAAAGTAAAAGGCTGCTCTCTGGTTACTTTAAGCAGCACATTTGATATGGAAGGGGAAGCTTTGAAAAGAGAGGCCCGTCGGCGGCAGTCTCTTATTATCTGGACACGCACGGACCCGTAAGTGTGTGTGCGTGTTTGAATAGAAGTGCCTTGAGACTTTCTCACCTACTCTGGCACGAGTCCGTTTGTTTTTCTGTGATTCTGAAGGGACCTTGCTGATGTTTTTCAGTTGATTGTTCAGTTTTGGGCTTTTCAGAGCCTTTTCTAACCAAATAATCACTGTAAAATGACTTTCCCTTTCTAAACAAATGTTAGTGGTTTTAAAACCTGTGACATTTACTGACCAACTTTGTTCTAATACTAAGTATGGTCTTAAAGTGACAGTTCACCCAAAAATCCTTTACTCATCCTCCTCATGTTGTTCCAAACCATGACTTTATTTCTTCCACAGAAAGTAAACGTTTCGTAAAAATATGATCCTCCCAGAAGTCGATAACAGAGAATAGTGACTCACTTTCAAGCTCAAAAAGGATGCAATAAGTATAAAAAGTAGTCCATCCATACAACAACTCTTCTGAAGGTGTTATTTGTTGTGGGGTGAAAAAATCGATGTATCTGTCAAGATCTCCTTTGCGCTTAAGAGAGGCTTCGTGTCAAGGAAATAATGTAGTACAAGCACTGAACTTCCAGTTAAAGAAAAAACAATGGAAGTTTCCCTATTCCTGCTTAAATTTCAGTTTGTCTCTCACCATACCTTTTGTATGATTTTGGAAGCTTGAAAGTGAGTCACTATCCACTGTTACTGTATCGGAAAAAGTCACAAGCTAGTTTTACAAGCAACCAAATAATTTGTTAGCAATCAGATTGATGGCTCTTCATAGATCCGATCAGATTGAAAGGGTTGGTGTAGACCTGCAATAATCTGATCAATAGGAAAAAACAAAGCATGTAAACGCTTGAATCTGACTTCTTCTCAATCAGATTCAAAAATAATTTGCCAACATGAGCAATATGCATATTTACATACATTTTAAGTCTTCTTAGTATGTTGATAACATTTTTTTTTTTTTTTATGTTTATGACTTTGGAATACATTTAATGCACGTGTAAAAGAATATGTGAATCGGAATACAAAGTTTTGTAATATAACCAAAACTTTCAGAATCTGAAATTGGATTGGATTCATTCGGATTGACGAAAATGTGTGCATGTAAACACATATGTACATATATGACATTCATAAACATTTTTCCTTTTGTGTGGCACATTTGGCACTTGGTGTTTCAAGCCCCCAACGGCGCCTTCCAGGCAGCGAGGGGATGGGTAGGTTTAAGGTTGAGGGTAGGGTTAGCTGCCTCTAAGGAGCCATTGGGGGCCTAAAACACCATCGAGCGGCACATTTGAGCTCCAAAACAGCATTGCCTTTCATTGAATAACTAATAAACATCCTAGTTTGTGTTCCACAAAAGAAAGGTTTGGAACGACATAAGTAAATGATGGCCGAATTTTCATTTTTGGGTGAACAGTCCCTTTATGCGAGTACAATATTATGTGGTGTCTGTTGTTTTTATAACCTGTAGTGTTTGAGTGCACTTGGGTAATTTTCCTTGTAATTTGAGGTTTGTGAAATTCTCCGCACAGATTATGATGGAGAGGCCATCCACGGTAATTGAACATCATTAGCGTTTAGTCACATTCGGCCCCGTGGGTTTGTGTGCTGTTTTAAATACAGTCATACAGTAGTTTAACACAATTTACAATAGCGTTTGTGGCTCTGGCTGAGATTACACGTATCCCATGATTCCCTGGCACAGAGTTCTCTCTCAAACAGCACTCCTGGGAGTTTTCATGTGGAGGTTTAAGGATGTTGTACAGATTAATAACTCTTTTTTTTTTTTGATCGTACCTTAAACACTCTTCTGTGTGGGTTTGTCAGGGGATATGTTGAAGTATAAGCCAGTGGGCGATAAAAATGCCTCAGTGCCCACGTCCTGGCTCGCGCGGCCTGTTTCGGCACCAATTCTTCTGTAAATTGACATAGGCATCTCTCTGAAAACAGGATGTGGGGAGCGAGTTAAGCAGCAGACGGATGACCAGCGCTGGCCCGGCTCCTGTTACCCTGTTTTCTACTCCGTCAGTCAGCCTGCTGCTTCACTTATGACGGCCCGCCCGCCTGCAGGGACTCTTATGAAATCGAGCGTGTCTGTCTGTCACAGGCTCTGTGTGTGTGTGTGTGTGTGTGTGTGTGTGTGTGTGTGTGTGTGTGTGTGTGTGTCTGTCTGTCTGTCACAGGCTCTGTGTGTGTGTGTGTGTGTGTGTGTGTCTGTGTCTGTGTCTGTGTCTGTGTCTTGGTCTGTAAGCCTTAGCTCTAGACTAAGCTCAACTGTATAAAGAGAGTGATTGATACCTTAGACAACCAACTAATGTTAGACAATAATCAAATGGAATCTTTACCAATATGTTGTGAAATATTTGCTATAAATCTTCAAAGGCTTAGTTCACTCAAAAAATGAAAATTCTGTCATCATTTACTCACTCTCAAGTTGTTCCAAACCTGATATTTAAATGAAATCTGAGAGCTTTCTATCCCTCTATTGACAGTATGGTCCCTTTATATGCAACTACTACTTTGATATTTCAAAAAGTTCAGCACGTTTGAGCTTCAGCAAGAACCAATGAGGTTCATTCTCGTGTTACGCAGCACGTTTGAGTTTCAGCAAGAACCAATGAGGTTCATTCTCGTGTTACGCAGCACGTTTGAGCTTCAGCAAGAACCAATGAGGTTCATTCTCGTGTTACGCAGCACGTTTGAGCTTCAGCAAGAACCAATGAGGTTCATTCTCGTGTTACGCAGCACGTTTGAGCTTCAGCAAGAACCAATGAGGTTCATTCTCGTGTTACGCAGCACGTTTGAGCTTCTGCAAGAACCAATGAGGTTCATTCTCGTGTTACGCAGCACGTTTGAGCTTCAGCAAGAACCAATGAGGTTCATTCTCGTGTTACGCAGCACGTTTGAGCTTCTGCAAGAACCAAGGAGGTTCATTCTCGTGTTACGCAGCACGTTTGAGCTTCTGCAAGAACCAATGAGGTTCATTCTCGTGTTACGCAGCACGTTTGAGCTTCAGCAAGAACCAATGAGGTTCATTCTCGTGTTACGCAGCACGTTTGAGCTTCAGCAAGAACCAATGAGGTTCATTCTCATGTTACGCAGCACGTTTGAGCTTCAGCAAGAACCAATGAGGTTCATTCTTGTGTTACGCAGCACGTTTGAGCTTCTGCAAGAACCAATGAGGTTCATTCTCGTGTTACGCAGCACGTTTGAGCTTCAGCAAGAACCAAGGAGGTTCATTCTCGTGTTACGCAGCACGTTTGAGCTTCTGCAAGAACCAATGAGGTTCATTCTCGTGTTACGCAGCACGTTTGAGCTTCAGCAAGAACCAATGAGGTTCATTCTCGTGTTACGCAGCACGTTTGAGCTTCTGCAAGAACCAAGGAGGTTCATTCTCGTGTTACGCAGCACGTTTGAGCTTCTGCAAGAACCAATGAGGTTCATTCTCGTGTTACGCAGCACGTTTGAGCTTCAGCAAGAACCAATGAGGTTCATTCTCGTGTTACGCAGCACGTTTGAGCTTCAGCAAGAACCAGTGAGGTTCATTCTCGTGTTATGCAGCACGTTTGAGCTTCTGCAAGAACCAGTGAGGTTCATTCTCGTGTTATGCAGCACGTTTGAGCTTCAGCAAGAACCAATGAGGTTCATTCTCGTGTTATGCAGCACGTTTGAGCTTCTGCAAGAACCAATGAGGTTCATTCTCGTGTTATGCAGCACGTTTGAGCTTCAGCAAGAACCAATGAGGTTCATTCTCGTGTTACGCAGCACGTTTGAGCTTCTGCAAGAACCAATGAGGTTCATTCTCGTGTTACACAGCACGTTTGAGCTTCAGCAAGAACCAATGAGGTTCATTCTCGTGTTACGCAGCACGTTTGAGCTTCAGCAAGAACCAATGAGGTTCATTATCGTGTTACGCAGCACGTTTGAGCTTCAGCAAGAACCAATGAGGTTCATTCTCGTGTTACGCAGCACGTTTGAGCTTCAGCAAGAACCAATGAGGTTCATTCTCGTGTTACGCAGCACGTTTGAGCTTCAGCAAGAACCAATGAGGTTCATTCTTGTGTTACGCAGGTTCAGTTGAGCTTCTGTTTATGTTCGCTGATCAATGTTTATTTGTGAATAAAAGCCTAAATTAAATCTGTTCACGATAAAACGATAGTCTCTCATCAGAAAATGTTGACTAAACTCCTCAATTAAACCATTCAAGTCTTAGCACATCTTAGTCTTATGCACATTTTTTAAATGTATGCACATCTTGGCATTTTGGTTTTTTTATGCAATAATATCCCGAATATAACGAATATCACAAATTTTCTTCATCAAATGTTTATTTTATTTTATACCACAATTTAAAAAGATCATTCAAACTAAAAGCTAATGAAAATTTTACTGGTTCCTTCCTCACTTGTTCTTCTCTCCATGATTATCATCTTTCTCCCATCCCTCCGTTCTTCTCCAATATTCTTCTTCAGCTGATCCAAGACCCCCTGATTTATTCCCCAAAAAACCTTCCTGCTCCGGCCCGGGGCTAATCCCCACCCCAGCTGTGGGGTCCCGTCTGGGTCATAAATCTGAGCCCCTAAATCCTTACCTGGACAGTGTTCAGAAAGTGCATTCCCTGCAGGAAGCTGGGGGTGTTTGTTGCCGAGACGAGGGGGACAGAGCAACGTGATCCTTAAGCTAGCCTAAGTGGTTTGCTCCAGCGCAAATCCATGCATTTCTCCGTTGCACAGTACATCACTCACATTCAGATGGGAAGCATTAGGAAAGTGTTAGCTTTTTCTTTTCCGGGCTTGTTGATCAAGATGATGAAGCAAGGTATTTTTATATAACAATGCATTGTGGGTAACTGGCCTCTTCCCACAGGGTTAAGTGGAAATCCCTTGTCCTGCAAGGTTGTGATTCTTAATGTACCATGTGAAGGGGTTCGGAAGCATTTTTATAGCATCCCTGCTCTATTTGTTTGTTTCCCTGCTGCACTCAACCGATGGATTGCAGCCTAAAATTGAGTCACGAACAGCAGGAAAACGGTGCTAAATTAAAATAATAAAATACTAATAACCTAGTAATTGTGTAGAGTTACGTGAGAGGAACTCGTAATATGAAAATGTATGTTAAACAAGTTTTTAAGGAAGAAGAAAACACTTCTCATATCTTGTTGACATCCTGGGTTATTCCTCCAACTCTCTTGTATCTTTGTGCAAGCAATGCCAGAGTTAACAATTGAATCCCATTGATTTCGGATAAATGTCTGACAAATGCATAAATGTAATCTCAGGAACCATGGATAAAACTACACAAATTTTGTGAAAATATGACCCAGAATACATTAAGCGCAGCAATGAGAGGAGAGTTGAAATGGTTTGCATCGACCACGTTGTGTTTTGTTTAGATAATTATTGGCTGCTGAAAGCATGAAACTATTGAAATTCAAGAACACTTCAAAATTTATAAACCAAACTGGTCCAATGGCCTCTTCAGTCCAGGTCATGTTGATAATTTTGCATATTATAGCACTTATACTAATAGTAGTCCATGCCAGTATTTGATTTGAAGGATATTTTTGTTCACCTTGTGATGTCCAGCTGAAGCAAAGCCAGTTGAGAAGCGCCTGTCTGTCTTCCAGGCCGAGGGACGGCTGTGTCAATCACAGATTACAGTCTGCGGGGCCTGAGGCGGACCGTTGAAAATGAACCGTGGTGTTTGTTGGACCGCGGCTCTCTGGCCGGTAAGAAAATAAGTTAATGGGTGCTTTGAGCTTCTAAGCAGGGGACGGTCAGACCCCCTGAGAGCCGCAGAGCTAGTCTGAGGAGAGGACGGTTGGCAGGACTGGCTGTCTGCTGTACATTAGCCGGATTTCTTTTCAGATGGCCTGTAATTACAGGGCTGACGGGGAAAAAAGGGTCCGTTTATGATAAAAGTGAGTAAAGGGGTGGGGCTTGATGATGTCATAATGGCCATGTGCACACCGCACGGTTTTGGCGAGAACTCTCGCTTCGTGTATCCATCACTTTCTCTATACGTGAATGACTGTACTGCTAAAGGTGTCAGTAAAATTTTCCTTGACTTTATATGGAAAAACAGGTCTCATAAACTTAAAGTGGAGATTTCCAATTGTAGAAGTGATGGGGGACTAGACGTGCTCAATTTTCACAACGTTATTAATGTGTTTAAAATCATTTGGATGTCTATAATGAATTCAAATTCTGTATGGTTTTTCATTCCTAATTACGTCTTTAATAAATTTGGAGGCCTCCCTTTTATCTTAAAATGTAATTATATGTATAATAAACTCCCGGTTAAACTGTCTAATTTTCATCAGCAGGCTCTTCTTGCATGGAAATTGTGTTACATCCACAATTTCTCACCACATAAAACTCTTTTGTGGAATAATACGAATATAACTGTTAGAAACAAATCTCTCTTTTATCCCAATTTGTTTAATAGATATGCTTTCTTTATTTGACAATTCTGGTAACATCTTGTCTTATGAACGCTTCATGACTATCCATGACTTCCCTATTCATTTTAAAGAATATAATACTGTGCTTAAGGCTATTCCTGCAGGTCTAGTGCAACTGGTTAAGAGCCATATATTATACAACCAAAAAGATACGAAGGAATCGGCTTTGTTATTGGATGGCATCAGCATTTATGATAAGAAATGTTATAATAAACATATCCGCCATGTTTTTCAAAAAAGAGACCTAATTTGCCCTAGAGGCAGATCCCATTGGGATGGAGAAGAGCGTGGTTGTTACCCCATAAATATTTTATTCCCAACAAGACCAAAGAAGTCCACTTTAAAAACCTACATAATATATATTGATATATTAAGATATATGTACACTTCTAAAGAATATATTTGTAACTTTTTTATTTTGTTTGGCAAATATTGAATTCATAAACAGAAATGTATGGGCTCACTTCTTACTCTCTCACATTTTTTGGTTGAAGTAGACTTAGACTCACTGCTTAAATCTTATAGTTTAACTA
Organism: Leuciscus leuciscus; assembly: GCF_965113295.1. Taxonomy (NCBI): domain Eukaryota; kingdom Metazoa; phylum Chordata; class Actinopteri; order Cypriniformes; family Leuciscidae; genus Leuciscus; species Leuciscus leuciscus. Next base: position 37,284,413 of record NC_138736.1, read on the forward strand.
GCAATAACAAATGTGATAGATTCCTGAAACTATATGAACGATTCTTTTGTAATGGCTCTGATGTTCATGTTTAACCAGCTTTCTGTCATATATTATTTAATTTTTTTCCCTGATAATCTATCTCTTGTTAGTATTGTTTCCCTATGAAAATGTAGGGTACTTAATCTTTTATTTTTCTCCATATCCTTTGTCTTTTGTTTTACCTGTTTAATGTTCTCCTGAATGCGTTTGTATATTTACATCTTAAAAAAAACATTAAAAAGTTTTGGCGAGAAATCAATCACCTAAATTCCGAGTAAAGAATACAAATGTTGTGGTAAACAATCAAATTTGTCTTGCATTAAATGGTGACACTTTACAATAAGTTAACATTAGTTATTTCATTAACTAACAATGAGCAATACATTTGTTCCATAGGCCATTTATTCATCTTTTAATAAAAACATGTCCATGGAAAACAAAAAAGTATTAACGGATGCAACTTTTGATTTTATGAATGTGTTCATAATACAGAGTCCTGCACATGACGTGAACAAAAATATATATATCGTGGCCGCGTTTTACTCGTATCCTTATTTTATGTAAATCACATGCGCAAAATAATAATTAATTCCATCGTTTTTGTAATGTAGTCCACTGAGGCGAGCCTAGCGAACCCAAATGCAGTTTTATTAATGTGATACAAAATAGTATAACATAAGCATGAGCACATGAATGCGAAAACTAAAAACATAACTTGACACAAAACTCACCAAACAGCGGAACAGGGAACAACTCTAGACAGGAGAGAATGGAAACATATACAATAAGGGATATATACAAATACACAAGGACTAATCACTAAACAAGGAACACCTGTGAACAATCAAACAATGAACCAATGAGAACACAGGACACATGAAACAAAGAGGCACATGACAGGATCACATGAGGGCAAGGGAATCACATGACAAACCAGAAAACTAAATTTCAAAATAAAAGACCTGAAAACAAAACATTTACAAAACCCCAAACCAACCATGACAGTTTTACTAAAGGCCCGGTCACACCAAGAACGATAACTATAAAGATAATTAACGATAGCTGTATTAACATCCACACCAGTGAACGATATAATTCTGTTTATTTTAAGCATTTGCGGCAGTTTTGTCGTCTGCTGCTTTAAATGTTCCAGCTCTTAAAAGCAGGATGGATTCTGATTGGCTGTAAATGTTTTTATTGTTCATCAGCTGAAAAAAAAAAAATAGTTTTTAAAGTGATTCCATCTATGGTTCGTTATAGTTGTGGTGTGGGACTCTGCTCTTCTTTTACAATTACAATATACCTTTATCATTTTCATTATAGTTATCATCCTTGGTGTGAGCGATTTAGATCATGTGCACGATATAATAATTTGTTACCTTGTTTCGATTTAATCCATTAAATGTTTAATCTATTTGGTGTTAGTTTTTTTTTTTAGTTTTTTTTACTATTTTTACTGAAGTTAATTGTAAATAACCAAACTCGGTGTGTGCAGGTTGTGATCAAGTACACTGCCAATGTGTGTGTTCTAATGCCATCATCCAACTTCCTATTGGACAATGAGGAAATAATGACCCAATTAGATCATGACTTAGAGTTTCTTTGGTGGATTGAACATCTGTGAAGTCCTTCTGTGACCTCACAGGATCTTCAGATTAGGGTTTATCCCTTCAGATGAGTGTATGTAACTGCATAATGACAGGCCGCCCTCACTGCGGATGAGCCAATTTCCCCAAAACTCACTCAAAATTAGTCCCAACTCCACCATCTCAAGAATTCATCTGCAGGCTTCTCCATTCCTTCAGTTTATCCCATCATTAGGTCATCATCCAGCGTATGTTTTCCGACCGCAAAGGTGATTCCAGAATTCCAGCCTCCATTTCTCATAAAACAAACAAAATACATGCGCTCTTCATTACAGTGGCACTGGTGAAAAGTTCACTCATAATAATGTTTAGAATAATGTCCGTATGAAACAACAAATTTAAAAAAGGGTTAGTGCACTTGCAATGGAAATCTAAGGCCTGAAACATATTAAACAACTAAAAACAAATTGGGAAATGAGTTTCAAAGTGGACGTCTTTTAAAACGATACCCTGTAAACTACAAAAATGGAAATATGTGAAACCGGTGACGTCATGCACATGCGTATTACACGTTCAGCCATAGACATGTAAAGTTTCTTTTTAAAAGTGACATCGCCAACTACTGGCCTGGCATGAATAATACAGCATTTTCAGTCATTTTAGCGGATCATTTTTACAACATTGTCGTCGGTACGCGGAACTTTTCAAAAACGTAAAAAAGGAAAAACCTTTCCGTTTTTAGTACATTGCTGTCGTGCAAACTTAAAGTAAGTTGACATGTTTAAAGTCCATCCATCCATCCAAAATTGACAATTTATTTATGGAATTTTGCAATATTTATTATAAATCATTTATCTGCAATGTTTTTTTTTATTATTATTCATGTGCCACGTAATCTTTAATCAAAATAACTGATGATGTGTTTACTGGAGTGTGGGCGGGGCAACCTGTCACTCACATGAGATCCACCAATAGCAAACCACAACCATCCAATCAATTCCACATGGACAAAACATAGGCTGCAGGATCCAGCAGGAACGTCGGCTGCTACAAGGAGCTTCCAATGGCAAGTGACGAGTCCTACACAGTAAGTTTTTTTTCGGACTTTGTCACGACGTATTTCGGATTCATAACGAGGTCTTTTAGGTTTCGTAACGTTAGACATTTTTTATCCGACACGTTTGTAGCTGCAGCTGTGGTAACTAGAGCAGAGCTGGCAACCCGGATGCCGAAACACTACTGACTTCGTGATTGGTAGATATAGGTGGAGGGTGGAGCTTCAGGCCAAAACACAACATGACAACATCAGTTGAGGGCTGCAACTTCACTTTTTAAATGACAATATCCCGGCCGGACTACTGTTGTCAGTGATATAAGTATTTGAAATGAACATGATTTCCTAATGTCTAGTGACATATCAGGGCCATTTTATGATTAATTGAAATACATTTCTTACATACGGTTCCTTTAATATTATAGCCTACTTGATAACACTTCACAAGAAGGTTTGATATGTGAACTTTAGTTATTAGTCATTTATGCTATAGGCATTAGTTGCATTAGGAATGCATGGATTAACCAAGATGCTTTAAAAAATGTTCATTGTTAATATTCATTTAAATATTCTATTGTTCATCGTTAGTTCATGTAACCAGCATATACCTTATAATGTTAAAAGAAAATTATTAGTACACATTAACCAAGATCAATAAATGATGTAAAACTATTGATTATTGTTAGTTCATGTTAGCTACTGAGTTACCAAATGTTAACACATACAACCTTATTGTAAAGTGTTGCTGATTAATTCAGGAAAGTTATTTAACAAGCTTCACATTTGGGTTTTTAAACCTTAAACACTGAAAAAGATTGCTGTAAGATTTGCTTATGAATTTCACAAATAATTACAAAGATGCATTGAATTAAACATGACATTTTAAAGTAGAAAGACTGAGCATTTCTTGTAAAACGCACCATATGCACAAAAACCATTTCTGCCTCATAGACTTTCATTGTAATAGCATTTCTGCAGATTCAGTTTCCTGAGGAATGATTCAAAACTATTTTCTGTGGTAATCAACAGCATTGCTCACATGTTGTATTTAACCTTTAAAGAAACAAAAAAGACATTTAGCCTAATTTACAATACACAATAAATAAAGCAAGTCACAATTAATAGTGTGTTTCTCGTCTTCTAGTCCAAAGTACATCCAGCTGAAGGAACAGCCAAACCTCACTCTCTCACACTCCGGCTCCCACAGCTCAAAAGCTGAAAACAATCAATTTCACACACACACACACAAAAAATGAGCAAGCAAAATCTTAACAATTATATCAATTTACTGCGGTCGTAAACCTTTGTGGAAATGTAAAACCTGATGTATGTCTGAACCAAATACAATTCATATTGAATGCAATCAATCTGGCCACCTTAAGAGAGCCATGAGGCTTTGCTGAAACGAGTCGAGGCCTCCGGAGAGCTCTTAAAATCCAGTATCACACTTAAGGTGGTCCGGTTCAAGGCAGCGTGCTAAATGGGAGGCAGATGCTTGTGCGTGAGCTCCGGATCGTTCCCTTTGAGTGCTTTTGGATACAAATGTGAATCTAAATCTGTCAGTGTACATCAGCTCACGCTCAAGCAGAAGATGTTCACAGATTCGCTCCCGTTTTGAAGCATCTTAAAATCTGTGTCAGCATCACAGAGTCAATGTGCAAGGGGATGAGATTCAAACTCAGGCACAGGAAAAAACAGTGAATGTCACAAAAACAATTCACCAGGTCATATGTCACCCAAAATAAAGAAAGAAAATTAAGCATATTTTGCATTGTGACATTATTTATATGTTTCTCATTACTGGTGTTTTCTAATGCAACTTTTTTTTCTTTTTTAAGTTAATATATAAAAATGTAATTTAAGTGAACCAAAAAAGCTTTTAAAAGTTTAGGATAGGCTCAGATATTTAGGCTATATTTGGTTAAACTTTATTTTAAGTTGACGTAGTTACATACTTAGCCTACTCAAATAAGTAGCCTACTGAGTAATATTAATTAACTACATGTACTTACTATAGAGTTACGGTTATGGTTTGGTTTAGGGTTAGTTGTAATTATGCATAATTTACTGTTATTGCAATAGTAATTAGGCCAACATGAAGGCCTAGTCACATGTATGTCACCTTAAAATAAAGTGTTATATATTTAAATATGTTTTTCACTTGGTTTTTTGTCAATATCATTGATTCTTTCATATTAAAGTGCAGTAGGCTACCTTAAATGTAGGCCTACTCTGTGCAAAAAACGTTGAAAGTTGGCCGAGGTCAGACGCAATGTGACCGGCTTTAGTTTCTGCTTCTCAGACACAGGCTCAGACGACCTTGGCCGGTCCCGGTTTTGACTGACTGCATTAGCCTGTGTTTTGTTCCGAGACTGAAAGGGATCCGGGATCCGGGATCCCGCGGAAGGATCAGGTTCCGTTTAACAGCGGAAGCGCGAGAGCGTGTCACGTGTCACGGGCGGAAACAGCACCACTGGGCTCAATCATTTGAATATCTGTCGTGTTTGCCCCCATGCTGACACTCCCAGCGCTGTTGACGCCCCTCCATCAGTCTTCATCGGCCGGTGGAGCTCCGTGACCCCCGGATCGGGCGGCCCAGTCCAGGTAGCGCAACATCACAGGTCTTTAAAAGGCAGTTCGTGGGAAAAATGGGCAGAAACGCTCAGTTGACAGAGCGCTAAACTGTGACACGCACTAATGCACATGTGCTTCTGATTCCTTCTCCCACGTTAATGGCAAATGTCAACCTGAAGTAATAACTTTAGTCTTTGTGACAGAATGAAAACGGTCAAATTTATGGCGTTTGTTGGTGAACAATAAAATGCAATTATTTTACATATATTTATAGTCAAATATTTTTTGGGAATTATTATCACAATATAGGCTAATGTATCTCTAATTATGACGTAATAATAGCTTATTATTAAATAAAATATATAGGCCTGTATATATATATATACAGTAGGCCTATGTATGTGCGTGTGTGTTTTATTATTATTATTTTGTATATTATATATATTGTCCTATTGTTATATATGCACAATATATAATATATTTTATATTATATTTATATATTATATATTGTGAAAATTGTATAATAATAATAATAATAATAATAAGACAATAATAATAGCCTTTATAAATAATAATTATAAAACATATGTCTATAATTATTAGCTTATTATTATTATTAAATATTCACAAGCATTCAAGTTTGGAGTCAATAAGACTTTTTAAAATGTTTTTGTAACAAGTCCTTTATCTTCCATAAGGCTGCACTTATATTTGATAAAAAATACAGTTACATTTTAATTACTTATTAAAATAAGCCTAACTGTTTTATATTTAAATATATAATATAATTTATTCTTGTGATCAAAGCTGAATTTTCAGCATCATTACTCCAGTCTTCAGTGTCACATGATCCTTCAGAAATCATTCTAATATGATGATTTGCTGCTCAAGAAACATTTCTGATTATTGTCAGTGTTGAAAACAGTTGATTCTTTTATGAATAGAAAATTCAAAAGAACAGCATTATAGAAATCTTTTGTAATGTGTAATCAAATTAATGCATGCTTGCTGAATAAAAGTATACATTTTTCATTTATTTTTTAAATCTAACTGAATACTAAAGCCAAAATTTTGAATAGTGTATGTAGAGATCAACATTATGCCACAACCCGACACTGAATGATGAACCCGACATCTTCCTTTAACAGGCAAGCACAGGACATTTTGCACTTTTAACTGCGTATTCAAGGTTGCAATGGAAATATTATTGTTCGGTCATTGACAGAAATATGCAGGCCAAACAAAAGGAGAACTTGACCGTTCAGGAAAGAGTGCGGTTTGTACCACTGCACTAAACATTTCACGATCAAATTTGGTGATTTACAAACTGGCTCGTTTTGATGAGATGATCGGGGACGGAGTACACCCCTTATTTCCCTGAAAGTGTTCACTGCGCTCCTGAGATGCTCGATTGTGGTTTACAGCTGTTTAAACACAAAGATATTCTCACTGTGGTCAGTATAAGGAACCCAATTAGGCAGTAAAGCTGAACTGTGGAGGGGAATAAACGCGAGAGGAGGATCGAGTCGGTGAACCGGTGCAGTTGCCAGAGGTCGCCGTGAAGTGGAGCCATTTGGCATCGGCCTTTATTCTGCTGGGATACAGGAGCTTTATTTCCCCCTCCAAAAACACTGGTGTTACCCTGATTTATAGACAACGGGGTTTATGATATGAAACGTGTCAGTTTTAGGTTAAAACTCATGAGAAGGCGAGAGAGAATTCGCAAATATATCACCCGTCACCACGTATGGAAGACGCGGCGAATTTGGAAATCCTTTTTTTTTCCCGATAACAAAGTTTGCTTCTCAGGTGAACCGGCTTCACGCAGCTGTAGGCCTACTGAAAGACCAGGGGATATTGTTTCCAGTGACTATATATTAGCAAAGACTGGTTTCAAAATTACTGTAAGCTATAGTCATGTAAGTCTGTAAATGACGTGATTATAACACGATAAATCAATGTTTTTTAAATAAAAGAGTAGCCTATGTATAGCATTGGAAAGTCCAATTAATTTTAACCCCCATGTTGTGTTTGCGTCTTTTTTCTCCCACACCCAAAAATGCTAGTTAATGTTATTGTATTGGACTAAAATTTACTGACTTTACTCATCCAGAGTTAGACTGGATGCCAGCCAAATTTAGCCCCGCCCACAACATTTTTAGGTCAGGAAGTTCGACTAGAATCTGACTAGAATCGACTATTATTCTGACTAGAATCTGAGTATGACGACGTCAGGCTAATCCAGAGTCTTATGGCAAGCCGTTTTAGCTTAAATTGTACCCAGCGCTACTCGTCGTAATTGCATTTTTACTAGTAAGAATTCAATAGAGACAGAGCGTATTTAGGCCACGCCCACACCCAGGGGGAAAACAAACCAACCGTCCCCATTGACTTTGCATTGCGAGAGGCTGCCTCCTTGTCATTCCTTGCTTCTAACAAAAGACAGAAAAATGCCTAAAAGCTGCTGTGTGACAAGGTGTACAGCAAAGAATCTAAAAAACCCAGAAATAAGTTTTTATTAGCTCTCGACCCCAAAAAACGAGTGTTTTAGGACATAAAAGTGGATACAGGCAGTTGAGACAGAGCGTCACGTGTCTCATTACTCTGAGAACTAACGTACGCCCGCTGGAGGAGACCGTAATCGGCAACACAGGATAGTTTATCTTACAGAAATATAATATATAAAACTGACATTTGGATATTTGGCTCACCAGTGACCAAATGTTTAACTTACTGCACACGTAGTGTATTTTTAGTGCATACTGAGTGTCAGGATCCCACAATTTACCCATTCGTTCCAGCCTGTATCCACTTTTATGTCCTCAAACGCTCGTTTTTTGGGGTCGACAGCTTATGAAAACTTATTTCTGGGTTTCTTAGCTTGTTTGCTGTACACCTTGTCACATAGCAGCTTTTAGGCATTATTCTGTCTTTTCTTAGAAGAAAGAAATGACAAGGAGGCAGCCTCTCGCAATGCAAAGTCAATGGAGACAGTTGCTTTGTTTTCCCCCTTGGTGGGCGTGGTCTTCAGATTATGACGCGTTGCGCTCTGTCTCTATTAGAGAGCTCTACAATTCAATTCTTACTAGTAACAATTACAATTAGAGAGATATACAAATTAATTTTGACTAGTCATATGTCTCCATTGACTTCCATTGTTACTAGTAACAACTGAATTAGAGAGCAGAACTCAAAAAAATGTAAGGCAATCGATTGAAGTAAGCAGAACTGGCAGATTTTAAGTTTGTACTTAAACATTTCAAGTTAAGAACAATTAAAATCAGAGTACACTATTTCATACATTTAAATTAAAACCTTCATGTAATCTCAATGTGAACACTTTCATTAGTATTAACTTTCAACAAGCTAGTTTGCTAACATACTATTATGTTATCATGCTAACAATAGTATGTTATACAGCACTTGCTGTATGAGTGCAACAATATAAAGATTTAATTTGCTCTCAAATCAAGCCGCATGCACCACTTGTCACCATGATGGTAACTATCCTAAAACCAACATTAACAGAAATTATTCTAAATTAGCATAACAAAACATTAATCAATACTCAATCTCCCACTTAACATTAATCTTGCACAAAAAACACACATTATATTACACTTAATTTTAGCATTTACTCTCCCATTCAAGTGCCATCGGCAAAGCATGCTGGGAAATAGACATCCCAGTCGTTTCAGTTAAACTTAAGTTTGTTTAAATTAAAATAAATCATTTTATAAAACTCAAAACAATGAAACAGTTCAGTTTACTTAAAGTATATCAGTTCTGTGAACTTGAAAGAAAAAGAAAGTGCTAAGTACTCATAAAAGTTAATTTGACTGAACTAATTAGTTTAATTTAAGTTTGTCCTACTCAAACCAATTAATTATTTTGAGCATTAGGGTTTATATTGTAGAGCTCTCTAATTGAATTCTTACTAGTAAAAATGCAATTACGACGAGTAACGCTGGGTACAATTTAAGCTAAAACGGCTTGCCATAGGATCAGGAGAGTAAAGGTTGGAATTAAGTGTAAATTAGTATATTTTATGTGTTTTTGAGTGAAGGGAAAGACCTGTTAATGTTTAATGAGTTTCAGTTATGTTGAAGTTTTTATGGCTACCATTGTGCTGAAGAGTAGAGCTTATGGTTAAGTTGTGGATAACTGCATGTAAAGATGCTCCATCGAATGAGATAAAGCGTTGCCAATGTCAGTGCAGTAACAAGTGTCTTTCTGCTTGTGCTGTGCTAGTTGCAGACAGTCTTATAAGTGTACAACATAACTGAATGTAAACAGGTCTTTCCCATTTACTCAAAATCACAGACTTATGAATCTACTCAATGTATTTGAACTGAAATAACTAAAAAACATTGATTAAGTGCAACTAAAATATATATGTTTTGAATGAAGATACATTAATTTAGTAAACATTGAGTAAAAAACATTGAGTAAAATCAAAAAAGCCATTTTTTTTTTCAGTGTAACAATGCTTGTAGTCTCAGAACAGAAAACGTAACACCATTCCAGAACAATTCAAATGCACAAACATTCAGGAAAGAGACTAAAGAGTATAAAATGTTGAAAAATAATCCTTTAAGCTGCACTTACCAAAGCTTAGTGACCTGTTTTAAAAGTAATAGTTTATTGTAGGCTAATGCATGTCATCGTCTCCTTTTTACACCATTCATGGACCATGATAACAACCTCAAGGCTTTTAGTTGGTTTAGTCTAGTCTTAAACCTGGTTAGACTTTGTCTTTCATATTTCTGTGTTTTGAAGATACCAAATTTGACCTCTTCTGTGAAGGATGGAAAGAGACACCTCAAAATGTGGATGATAACCCCAGTGGACATTAATTTAAGCACTAGTGATATTTTGTCTGATTTGGAGTAATGTGTTATTCTTCCTGGTTTGCGCTGGCCTGCTGTAGAATCGCAGGAGACTGTTTTCAGTGGCGTACATCCATCTGGTTTCTCTGGGCTTCCTGGTTAATTCTCTTACCACCTGTTCAACATCTCGCCTCAATACCACCAACCTGCTCAGCAGAGGGCCTCATCAAACCTGAATCTCCACTTTAAAACTCACCAGGCTGTCAGAAGGATTAATATTGCCTCGGGCACCTGTGGGTTTACAGATAAATGACTTTCAATAACATGCCATCAATGATGTAGACTCCTTTCAGTCATATTCTTAATCTATTTATCTTTATAATTAAATTCAAATAATGGTGGTTGTTGTTTTTTTCAGCTAAAATGGATTTTCATTTAAACATTTAATTACAAATTATATTTAGTTAAGCAAATGCACTTATTGACCATTTCCACATTTCTGCGGTTCTCAGAAGTCATCATGAGAACATCTATTAGTAGCCTACCTTTTTTTAACAAAAGCAAAGTATACGCCTGTTTATCGGTCCAATGGCGGTTTTCCAATAATACGGGTGAAGGTCTTTGCGCTTTACTGTCTTTCCTTTTACGCAACACAACAAGATTAAACGAAATACATTTTCTCATATGTATTACCTCGTTATTTCATCTGACTCCATGAATCAAAAAAGGTTTTAATGATATCTGAGCATCATTAAAAGTGAGCGAATGTTTGATTATTCTTTTTAACTCTTTTAAAGCAACACTACACATTTTTTACCTTAAAATAATGTTTCCAAAATAGTTTCAGTGATTCATCAAGTCGTAACAGGGTGAAAGGCACTTATGCCTCCGCTTTGCGGTCCTTTATCTGCTATAACCACAGATTAAGTAAGTAAGTAACCACAGTAAGATTGCCAGATCGGGTCGCGTTTCTGTAGTTCTAATGAGACATAAGAAAACTACAAATTTGACTTGCTTTACGTCAAGCGTTACAATAGTCATTATTTAGTTTTTCTTCGTTTCTGATGTCGCAATACATCATACTTCCATGAAATCATGCAACATACTCTACCTTGTCTGTGGACATCGTTCATTCTAAAGCCGGTGCTGGATAAACAGCGATCGAGCGTGCGACAGTAGGCTGCGGGCGGAGAAATTATTTATGACAGCGGTAATCGACAATTCCGCTTCCAACCTGTAGGGCGACCGAAGAGGAAAAGTTCCTTAGTATTGCTTTAAGTATATTTACCCCATTCAGATTAGGAAACTGTCGCTCAGAGGTCCTCATGTCTTGTGTTTTTAACGCAGGTCTCACGATCACTAGCTCATCAGTTTTGGTCACCGAACAGAGGTAATTGCTATATACCTGAGATCGGTTGTATTCATGCTTACACAATCAAAGATACTTTGGTATAGCCCCCATGGAATTGCATACACTTGAATTTAATTTAAACGTTTACTTCAGTAGAGGTATGGCCACTACTACAGATATAAGTTGACCAACATTACTTCTCTCATAATAGCTTTGGATTGGCCATGCCGTGGTTTCCCACATTCACTTATCTAAAGTAACATTAAATTAAAACAGAGGTAAGACACACCCAAATTTAGATTGGTCAAGCAGCATTTTGCTGTTCTAAATGGAAATTCACTTCTTGTCTTTGCAAAACAGATACACTTGAATTGATGCCAAATATTAGTCATCACTAATCTGACGCAAAACTTGCGGGAACATACAAATCCGCTTAATCTACTTGGGAAAACAATTGCAGAGTCAGTCCGAATAAAATCAAATGTAACAATTTATTATGTCAGGTAAATGTATCATGCCAATTTCATAATCAGTTCAAAGATAATAAATACAAAACATCAAATGCTCTGGAATAAAGAGAAAAGATGCAAACCTGACATCAGAAAGTACATGATGCTGAGAGTCTCGGCCGCTCTCAGCATCACAGGCTAATCTGAGTTACAGAATCACCCCGAGCCTCTTCAGCATCTCCCTAAACACTCAGACCAAGGCAGAAACTTCTTTTCAAATATAAACATGAGTTAACAGTGGGACTTTGCATTGATCACCGTCCCAGACTTACTGGGGACAGAGGTTGATTTACATGGAAACATTTGCTAACAATGGGAATTTGCATTGAGTTTACACCTTTGGGAGCAGGAGACCATTTGCCTGAAGACACACCCTCCTCTGTGTGCGAGTTATCTCTAAACTCTTAAAAACCTTATTACCTTTTGGTTTACTTATTTGGGAATGAGACCTTTGTACCAGTCGCACTGAGACATTTCAAATGATACCAAACATGTATAAAACTGTATGATAATAATTCACATTTAAATCATATAGATTTTTTGGTGAATTTCAGGTTATCTCAGCATGAGAGAGAGGGAGTGGGAGAAGAGGGGAAGAGATTTATTCTGAGGTGAGACTTGCATCTCGAATGGTGATGCTAACTTCACAGGAGAGAGTTCAAATGTTAATTTCCAGAAAGGTCCTTTGTCTTCTCGGGGAGTGGTCGTTCCTCAACCAGACTGCCCGGCATTTTATAATTTCTCAAGTCTTACAAAAGCAATCGCCATTTTTTTGTAGCGTTGTACCGCATTTTAGCACGGCTGTAACGCTTTACTGACGCACCAGAATATTCACTAGTTTTACCATGTTGTAATATTGGTCACTTTTCTTCTAGCCAAGTCTATTGTATTTGTATAAAACATAACATCTCGTTTCAAAGCAGTTCAACAGAATTGATGCCGCCAGTGAGCAAGAAAAAACTGACACTGGGATAATTTCACGTACGACAAATTTCCTCAATTTAAAAGAAGATTTCAAGTTTTTTTTAAACTGTATGTGTATATCCACACGGAAGCAGCAAACTACAATTTGCTGTCATCATAGTCATGTCTAAACGGCTCCAGATCTCAGTCTTTTACATGGACGTGTGCAGATGACAGATTGCCAGCTTCAAAATACTGTACTAGTTTAACTCCACAAACTATTGAAGTTATAGTCAATGTAAGTTTTTAGGTCTATATATGTTTTAATTTGAATATAGTTTTATCATATAAATCACCCTACAGCAATTTCAAAAATGTCTAAAAATGTGGAAAAATTTTCAAGTCAGAACACCTGACTGCGATGAGTCTTTTTTTATTATCACCAAGATCCAGCTGATACACATTCAATGTCTTTAAAGCTGCTGGAAAATCTAGCTAAAACCGGATTGGGATCAGTTGGGATCTGTGTTTTGGAACGTAGTGGCTGCATGTTTTCTAGCTGGTGGTTGAACATCCAGAACTAGACCTTTAGGATGGTATGACCTGGTCATTCCACCTGGTACCTTCACCACCAGCTAGGCAACTAAATAAACCAGCTTAGAACAGATAGAAACCAACAATGTTATCCCAAAACCAGGTTTGTGCATTTATAATCAAACCAAAGACATTACAACATGTTCTGTCCATCATGATCCTCAGGTGTTCAGTGTTATACAGAGCCTTTTATTCATTGATGTTAAACATTCAACTTGATAGAGTCCATTTCAAGAAGTAAACATTTGTTTGATGTCCATTTATCCCTCCAGGCCTTCTGGAGATTATTTTAGGTTTTTCTCGGATTCCTGTTTGTCCTTTTCCATTTGTTCCTGCTCGTCCTTTTCCATTTGTGCCTGCTCTTTGGCGTCCATTTCTATCAGTTTTTCCTCCACGTCTTTGGGAATCTCCACCTCCATCAGATTCTCCATTCCCTCCTCCGGCTCGTCTCCAATCAAAACCTTAATCAAAGACGCACAAAAATTGCACATGAAACCCTAATGGACCCGAATACGTTCCGTCAGAGTGGCATATCAAGAGGAAAGTGGTAACGACGCAGGACAAGAGCTAATGAGATGCCAGACAGCACTTGAGTTTTACTGTCATTCCCAAGCACCAATTTCGGGAACCCGACAACATGGAAAAACTTCAGTAACATGATAGCTGTTAAAGTCGTGTTAGTTAGAAACTGCTGCATTATGAAAAAGCACCCATTAATCCTGGATAAATATTAGCCTCGTTCTGTGCTTGGCATATTAGCTGTTTTATTGACGCTAATTAAAATGGTTGGGTTGAGGCAAATGGCCGAACCACTGCTTCTGGCCCGGAGTTCAAAAGGGATCTCCCAGACGTTATGGAGAATATCATGCTTTAATAGGAGACCCTGTGACATCTTTTCCATGGGGCCGTACCCAAATATAAGCCTGCCACGGTGCAAGGAACAGGCTTTTTCCACCAAATTAGTGTCTCCTGCTTTTTTCGACCAAACTCATAAATCCTGGTTTTGGAGGACTGGAATTGATCTGCATACTGTCTGGGGTCTTCCAAAGCACAACAATCCACATTTACAGAAAATTTTGCATGCAACGACCTTGCAAAAGTGATGCAATAGAGATGCAACAGCAGGGGGGCGTGAGGAGGCGTCACCCCCTAACCCGGACTATCCTGCCCCCGCAGTCACCGTGTGAAGAATGTAAACATTTATTTTAAAGGCCCATTTTTAAATTTTGGATGGATTTTAAAGGCCTTGAAACATGCAGCATTATTCAATGTGTTCACTTAATTCCCACTGAAACAGGAAGACAGGGCGGGGCATATCGAACAGCTCCTCCCCTTTTATAAAATAGCCAATAGCGTTTCGTTTCTATCACAGCTCGGCTAGAGCCGTTGAGTTCAGTAAAGCCGCAGTTTCGTCCTGATCTCTATCTGTTTCTCCTTCTAATCTCCTCCATACAGGGTGTCTACAGATATAAATAAGTTTAATTTAAGACTTTTTAGACCTTTTTAATGCCACTTTAAATTAAATTTAAGACCAAACCTGTGATGGAAATACACATTATATTACATGCGTATATGTAATATTTAACCTAAGTAATTGAAATAATTTAATATTCACTCAGGGCCTGAATTTCATTTTGGAAAATGGGGGGGGGATCCCCCCTTAGGTGATTCTTATGGGGGGGGATTTTTAATTTGAGGGGGGAGTTTAGACTCTTTTTTTTTTATTACATGTATCTCGCCTAATGTATGCTCACTCATCGCATTTTTACAATGGGGTAATTTTGGTCTTAAGAATTTACACAACACAAGGAAGCTTGATTTCAATCTTTGAATTAAATTGAAAAAAGTAGCACAAATAAATACAATAGAATAAAGATGCCAATAAATAGAAATAAAGAGAAAAGTTTTTGCTTAGGTCTAACACTAGTATTCAGAAATACTACAGAGACTGAATAAAGTAATCAAATGTAAAATAACACTGGGTAGTATTTTAGTCCTGACTAAATTAAATACATAGGCTATTAATCCTGATTCCTTAAAATGAAAGCTATGGTTTGTTGTTTTGACAACCAAATGAATGACAGACACATATGGCTGCTGTCCCTTTAAGAGCTAGTGCACAGATCCTGTGTTCATTATACGGTCACGTGCGATTTATGCTTAAGACATAACCGACTGTGTTTAGAGGATACTCACCAAGACCGAAATTAACATAATTTTCGCATGTTTTTGACTGTTAAAGCGATCAAATCCACGAAAAATAACTTTTGTTACCCGCGAGCTGTTTGTGAGGCGGCTTTACTCTTATGTATGTGTGAAAAAAAACATCTCTCAGACACAAGTACTGAATAGTTTCAAATCGCGTGAATGTTTAAACTGGTAAAACTTTAAAAGACGTGCAAATGGTAAACTTTAGTTACTCATGATGCAATGCTGGCCCGATTATGCAAGTGACAATTCCGTCTATCCCGAAACCCGAGAGTGTATTATCGCCGCCTGGAGCTCTTACCGAGCTGATAGAAGACCGAAATTCGAGCCCTGCACTACTTGTTTATTGAACTAAAATCAATGTAACATTTGCAATCGTGAGAATATTCAGCAAAATAGCTCCCGTCATGTTATGTTACTTAACTATATCACATGTTATAAATAAAAAAAACTCAACATTTTGAATTTTTACCTCAGTATGTTTCTTCTGGGAGTTTTTTTTTATGTTTGCCGTTATGCTCATTTGTCATAAAATCTATCAGAGACAAGCAGCGCGAGCCTCAACAGCGTTACCAGAAAAAGCCTACATTATCATTATCAATAGCTGTTTATGTAATCAAATCTGAATCATTCTCGCGATTCGATGCTTCACTGGTTATTTGACGGATATTAGGTCCGTCAGACTGGAGAAATTTTAGCGGTAACGTGACCAGAAATATTTAAGACCTATCGAATCTGAATTTAAGACATTTTAAGACTTTTTAAGGCCTTTTATTAGGAAAACTTTATTTAAGACATTTTAAGACTTTTTAAGGACCCGCGGCCACCCTGTCCATATCACTTTAAAATACAGTATTCTGTGCAGAATTCAAACGGGTCCGATACATTTTCTGGATCTGCGGCGACTCGATCACATGATCTGCTCTGTGATTCGTGTCTCTGGACTGGAGCAGCGGCGGTTCGCGTGACACTAACGTGAAACCAGACTTCATTCACCCCAATGGAAAGATTATTTACACTGTCTGAATCGTTCTCTATCCCCTATATCAGAGCCGATCCTTACCTCCCTGGGGCCCTAAGCAAAATTCTGTTTAGGGGCCCTCATACCTGACCCATGAGCCATGAACCATTTGCCATTGCCACACAGTCACACCTGACACCCCAGTGTTCCCACTACAATCCCTCCTTTAACTAGTTCTAGTGAAAATGTAATTCCTGATATCAGAAGACATTGTTACTAGTAAAAAGTTCATTCTTAATATCAAGAATTCACATTTTAAATAGTACAAATTGAATTATTGATATCAAAAATGCATATCCTGTGAATGAATAAAAGCTAAAATGGCGCCATAGCATGTCACTGTGTTTTAAATGATAAAAGTAATTCTTGATACTTGATGGTTATTATTTACTGAGGGATGTGCATCCATATTGACCATAATCTCCAGCCAATCAACATTTTAAATTCAATGGAGCCTATCAATAGTCAATGTCAATACATGGCTTTCATTATTGCATTAGTGCAGAGTTGTAACTAAACCTTGACTGAGCGACTAGATAATCATCGTCTTGTTTTAAAACTATAATCCCGACAGATGTTTCTGCTGGAAAGTGCACGTTTCATTTCATGCACGCGCATATGAACGCGCGACGCAGTTATCTTTTCCGAGCTGCAGTTTATAAACAAACACCGTTGTCCTTTGTCGTTTATTAAGCATAATAAATCAACTCACATCAACTTAACTTTAGCCTACTGGTCTTTGCTGACATCAAACTTTGAGAGGAGAGAACACAAGTCTACCTGAACTGTTGCCGCAATTAACTCTCATGGTGTTTTTTTCTCTCTTTTCGTGACCAGAAAGATAGTTCCGCTTCATTTTGTCATCGATATTGTAAACATTGATTGACGCGCTTTGACACGAGGGGGAGGCGGGGCCTTGAGTAATTTGCGGGGCCCTACGCACCTTGCGTAGTGTGCGTATAGGGCTGATCGGCTCTGCCCTATATACTGCACTGTGTGCCATTCAGCATGTAGAAAATAGTAAATGTATGAACAAGTGACTGATCTCAGCCACAGCTATTTATAATGTAGGGGGCGGAGCTTCAGATTCTAGAGAGCATTTGATTGGACAGAAAATCTGATGAGGAGCTGAAGTGCAGAGTGACAACCATTGATCCATATTGGTGGAAATGACTAAGTTTGAATGCTTATGTCTTCTAAATGTGACTTTTGTCATTGTTTTGGAGCACACTAGATTATCGACAACTGAAGGCTAACATATTCATACTAAAAGCCAAAAAACATATCAACTTGTGTGCAATCTTGAATGAGTTTTTTTCACTGAGCTGATTGCTTAGTGAAAAAAAGCAATGTTTTTCCATAAAGAATACATGCAATGCTGCCTAAATATCTTCAGAGTAATCTTTACAATACCTGGACGAGTTTCTCACAGGCTGAAATAACTTGCGGATCTTTCTCCCATTTGTCAAACTCCCTCATGATGGGATAAACGTTCTTGTCCTTCATGATCTGTCGGCCCAATCTAGTCGCTGTAAGCTGAACACAAACAGATCATTCAGAAACTGAACTACAGAACAGACTAACCAACATACACTACTGATTATACACTACTGTTTAAAAGATTGTGGTCAGTATGGTTTTTTTAAAAATAAATGTATACTTTAGTTCAGCAATGATGCATTAAATTGATTAAAAGTGGCAGTAATGACTCTTATAATGTTACCATTTTTAAAACAAATTAAAATAAATGCTGTTCTTTTAAACTTTCTATTCATCAAATAATCCTGAATAAAAATGTATCAACTGTTTTCAACATTGATAACAATCATAAAAGTTTCTAGATCATCAAATCATCATATTAGAATGATTTCTGAAGGATCATGTGACACTGAAGACTGGAGTAATGATGCTGAAAATTCAGCTTTGATCACAGAAATAAGTTACATTTGACTATATATTCACATAGAAAACATTTGCTTATATATTAGAGAATATTACTGTGTTTTTGATAAAAAAATGCAGCTTTAGTGAGCAGAAGAGACTTTCAAAAACATTAAGAAATCTTACCGACCTCGAACATTTGAACAGTAGTGTATGTCAATAATTGAAACACAGGCAAGTTATAGATTTGACAGGTGAAAGATATGAGATGTGGTTCATACGAGAATGAGGGTTTCTAAGAGCATTTTGCGGATATCAGGATCCTCTTCTCTCTTTTTATCCTCCGGCAGATACTGCAAGTCCACCGGCAAACCTGTAAACACAGACACTGAGTTATATGAATAGTGTGTGTAATTGTTTTACTGTTAAAATAGTGGCACAAAAATCACACTTCACCTTTAAGACACTGTCTGAAGTTAAAATAGAAAGTATAAGCGATAAGAAAAGTGATGCTTGCCACTCGAACATACTGCAAATTAAATGAGGATTTTGGGCCAATAGTGATACAGACCATGAAAGCACTTCAGAAAGGTCATATAAGGTCACCTATTCCTCTCCTTTTTGGTCAGAAAGCATGGTGCATTAAGAGGAGAATATGGTACATATAAACATTTCAAACAGCTTTTATGAAACCGCAAACTTTGAACTAAGATTCTAACTTAGCAAATTCACAACTTCCTTCTGTAATGGCAGTATTTCCACTCTGTTCATTCCATTTTCCTCACACATGTTGTTGGAAATATAATAAACATCAAAATGAGTAAACAGCGCCATCTACTGGACAAGCGAGAGTGCTGCAACAGCAATCAAAGGAGAGTTTCTACATTACTAACACATTTGATATGAAGCACTTGGATCTGATTTAAAGAGCATCACCTTCATTCTCCTCCTCGGAGAGCTCCTCTGGTCCAGCCAATGGTAATAAAAGATACGGTAGAATATCCACCGCATCACTAAGCAACCACTCATGATGGGCTGTAGGACAAAAATGATTAAATTCACAGATTTTTGCATTGACTTTCAATGATATCAAAGAAACGACATGCTCTCTAGAGTTCGCACAGATGATGGAGCTCTATACCGTGGTCAAAGCAGCAGTTTCGGAGCGTTCCCACCACTCCTCCTCGTCTGGTGCTCGATTCCTCATACTGTGTGTACGGCAGAAGCCTCTGAATCACACACCTGTACAAACACACCACAGACAATATATCACCACTGTCATACTGTCTACTACCACTGTTTTACCATGCTTTTGGAGATATACCATGATAATATCATGTTCTTGTTGCATGTACTATGATAATATCATGATTTCTTTTTTTTACATGAACTATGGTAATATCAGTTTTTCCCCCTGTACCACGATAATAAAAATTTTCGAACATGTACTATGGTAATATCATGTTTTTTTAACCCATTCAATGATAATTCCATGTTATTTCATATATATTTTTTACTAATAATACCATGTTTTTGGATATGTTCCATGGTAATGTTTTTTTTTTTTTCTGTACTATAATAATACCATGTTTTTTACATGAACTATTTGTAATATCATAGTTTTTCCCCAGTACTATGATAATGCAATATTTTTGGGCATGTACTATGATAACATAATGCATTTTTAAGCCATATCAATGATAATACCATGTTTTTTGTACTGTGGTAATATTATGTATTTGTATTACTCCTACCATGGTAAAATCAAGTTTTGGAATGTAAAATGGTAATATCAGTTTTTTACTCCTACCATGTTTTTTAACATGTACTATGGTAATATCATATAGGCTATTGTTTTACACCTACCATGATAATACCATGTTTATGAATGTACAATGGAAAATTGTTACTCCTACTATGGTAATACAATGTTTTTAAACATGTACTATGGTAATATCAAGTATTTTTACTCCTACCATGATAATACTATGTTTCTGAATGTACCATGGTAATATAATATATATTTTTACACCTACCATTATAATAACAAGTTTATTAACATGTACTATCATGGTAATATCATGCATTTTTACTCATACCATGATAACACCATGTTTTTGAACATGTTCCACAGTATTATGGTTTTCTTCTACCTGTACCATGATAACACCATGTTTTTGGACATGTACCATTGTAATATCATGTTTTGTTTGACACATCCTATAATAATACCATGGTTTTGGGAATCTGATATGTAATGATCGTGTACCTGTCCCTGTCCAGAATGAAGAGCCGTGCCTCGGGCAGCTGTGTGAGGTTAGACAGCAGGGGTCCCAGATAGTGGAGCGAAGCTTTCTTATTGAAGCCCTGGTTGCAGAAGACTTCCACCAGTCTGTCCAGTCCGATGTCCTGCTCCTGCAGAGCTCTGAACACGTCTCTGCACGTCCGCTCGTGTCGACTCAGGTTACTGAGGATGGTGCAGATCCGATCCGCAAACACGTACTCCGGGTCCAGTAGTTTCGGCAGCAGTTTGGCCAGTAAGCCCGTCTCTGTGACCAAAGGCTGGTGAAGAGTCTCGTCCGCTGAGAGGTTGATCAGGGCGTGAAAACAGTCCTTGACGATGGCGATGGAGGGGTCGCTGGTTAGAGTCACCAGGGCTTGGAGGCAGTCTGGTTTGGACTGCAGGTACCGGCACCCGTCCCGGTTCCCTGTGAGGCCCAGGACGTATTCCGAGGCCTGACCTTTGACATCAGCTCTGGTCTCCAGAGTGAGAAATGACAGCAGTTCTGTAGCTTCTCCATCACTAAGCATCGTGGCTCTTGGGACAGACTCAAGAGTTTAATCCGGATTTTTTTCCTTTTAGTCAAACCTCAAAAGAAAACACAGACAGTTTAATAATAATAATAATAACATCGGACAGCTAAAATCACAGAATAAAAATAATCAAATCAATAATTTAAAAGATCAAATGTAAAAGTTAAATTTTTCTAAAATTTCACCAAATATTTATTTCACCTTTATTTCGATAAGCAAGAACTATTTTTATTGGTTTCACAGTATTATTCAACAATAATAAGTTTTATTCAACCTGCAAAAGAAAACACTGATAGTTTAAGAACTACCTTAATAATAACAATAATAATAATATCAGACAGCTTAAAAATAAATTAAATAAATAAAAGAATAAAATAAATACAAATTAGATTACAATTGGCATAAAAAGACTGCAAATTCCAGTCTTAGTATATACTTCAAAACGCCATTGCATTGCCATCACTGTACCATGGTACCACAGTACACAGGTTTTATAAGTAGTCAAAGTGTATTATGATTGTGTTGCATCAAAGAAGTGCAAAATAATAATCATAATAAACCGATCGCCATGTTTACAGTAAACTGTACAAGCAAAACCAAAAATCTGACCTATCATACATCTACAACTGTATAGAGCGCAGAAAATATGTGATATACAATTAATCATTTTGTTTAATTTTGTTTAAATATAATATACATACCACATTGGCGAAATACACAAAACATGTGCGTTGAATGGACTGAGTTCCTGCTGAAGGAATTGACATATTCCTGATCCAATCAGATTACACATTACGCAGATTTTTTTCCCCCGAACTGGCATATGATTGGTTGGTTGACGCCAGGCTCCGCCTTCGCTGCCCGCTCCTCGCGCTTTGTGATGACGCACAATATTCTGCGTGTGTTTGAAACATGGCAGCAGTTCAACTAAGCGAAGCGGAGAAGGTTTATCTTATGCATGGAGTTAGAGTAAGTGAAATCTTACGAATGAAAATATAATTTGCATTTATTTAACTTTCAATTAAGAGGACATCTGGAAAAAAAGCGTGTATTCTAATGTGGTCTGTTTTGGGTTTTAACCTCATGCTGTGTTGAGATTGACTAGTTGTAGTCCTAGATATGTCAATAACAGATAAAAACACAACAATAATAGAAACTTTGACTGTAGCCTTTAAGTTTAATTTCTATTTTTCCTTCTTTAAATGTGTCACTGGCCTAAACAACCCCCATTGACAGCTCTTAAATGTAAATGTATATACAGTACATTAAAGCAAATGTGAATAAAGAGCTGACAGGAGTGTACCACTACAACATCTGAAACCCCTAAAGACTTACATTTGTCATGGGAAATGTTTGAAGTACGTTATCCACCTGAAATGAAGTTTATAATCAGTTCTAATGAGATTTGGGAACATCATGAAGCATCAGCCTGATCTTGATTGTTAGAACACGAGGGTTAAACTGTGACTGTTGTTGACAGGATGACCTGAGATTGGACGGCCGGAGATGTGAAGACTACAGACACATGGAGATCGAGACGGATGTGGTGTCAAACACTGATGGTTCTGCTAAAATCAGTCTTGTAAGCTGAATTAAACAGTTTGTTATAATAACATATAGTGCACTACCTGTCACCACCAGTGTTTGTGTGATGTTGTGTGATGTGTGTGTTTGACAGGGTCACACTGATGTTCTCGTAGGAGTAAAGGCAGAGATTGGGAAACCCAAACCCATGGTACCAGATGAAGGTTATCTGGAGTTCTTTGTGGACTGGTGAGTGTTTAAAGATGAACACATCAAGCAAACACTGTAAATCAGTGCCTGCTCCACCAAGACTGTGCAGTGGCTTTTAAAAATCATTACAAATCATTAAGAACAATAGAACATGAAGTACATAATGCATGTGTGTGTGTGTGTAGGTGTACATGAATAGTGGGAGCTTTATTTTTTTATTATTATTTATATGCTATAGATAATTTATATTTATATGCGAGTTATTCATATAAATAATATTTAAAATTATTTAAAAGATAAATAAATTATATTTAAAACTTAATATAAAATATATATTTAGAAATATAAATTTTTCTTGTTTTCATTTTAATTTTAGTTTTACGTTTTAGTAGTTTTGTTTTGTGCTTTTGTCATTTGTTGTATTAGTTTTTGTTTTTTATATTTCTATTTGGGTTTGATTTATTATTTCAGTTTTAGATTTAGTAATTTTAGTACATCGTAAAGTTATGTTATGTAGCCGAAGGCAACATTTAAAAAAAAACTAAAAACTTTTCTTTTTTTTTCATCCAATATTTGGGATTTTATTTTATTTCAGCTTTATTTCAATTAATACTTAAAAAGATTTTTTTTATATATATTTTTTTATTATTAGTCAACAATAACAACACTGGTTCCAGGTCTGGAAAAGCCATGGAAATTTCTATAGTGAATATATATATATATATATTTAGTTCTACTCTACAATATTTAAAAACTAAGTTAGTTCTGTTTAAGCAGTTCTCTATGAAAGCTTTTTTTCTGCCATGGAATAAAACAATTTGAAAGATAATTGCAACTTTTTATCTCGCAGTTCTGAATTTTTTTCACACAATTCTGAGAAGACAAATCGAGAGATACATTTTTTTTTTTTTTTTTTTTTGTGGAAACAAGCTTCCATAGTTCTCCCATGAGATGCAGCACAATTGATAAGACCGTATACTATGCAGTTTATTAGACAGTTTAGTACATACAGTATGTGTAGTGCAGGTGCTTCAGTGTATAAATATGCAAATTAGCAGTGAATGTCCATAGATGATGCGTAATGCGTTTTAAAAGTCCATGATCTGCATGTTAATTAGACACAGTCACAGCAGTTTCCTCTCCATCCTGACGTGTATAAACTGCTGGACGTTTCTTTTGCAGCTCAGCGAACGCCACTCCGGAGTTTGAGGGGCGCGGGGGGGAGGAGCTGGGGGTGGAGCTCAGTAACGTACTCTATAAAGTGTTCAACAACAGGCACAGCGTGGACCTGCGCTCCCTCTGCATCTGCCCGGGAGAGAACTGCTGGGTGCTGTACGTGGACGTGCTGGTGAGTGAACCCGAGAGAGATCATGAGACATCTATATTCTTCATATAAACACATGATTGTCTCGACAGCTGCTGCAATGTGACGGAAACCTTTTCGACGCCATTTCCATCGCAATCAAAGCTGCTCTATTTAACACACGGTGAGTCACTGTGTGTCTGCTCCCATCAGAACTGGTTTCATCAGGAAATGTTACAACTGGCAGTGTGCTAGTTTAGTGTTATTTATATTCTATTAGAATAATTTCTTATTTATTTCTATATTTTCAGTTGTCATTTTAATTTTTTATTTGTTATAGTAATTTTAATACTTCAACTTATTTCAGCTTTGTTTAATTTAACAATTGTTTTAGGTGACAATAGCAAAACTGTTTCCAGGCCTGTAAAGTAATTTTAAAGTCAGATTTTGTTGTTGTTATACTTATTATGATATTTTATTTTAATTTTATTTTGTTTTAATCATTAAAAAAAAAAAGTTTTTTTAATTTTTGTCATTTTTAACATTTCTATTTAGCATAATTATTATTTCAGTTTTAGCAATTTTAGTACTTCAACTTATTTAAGTTGGTTGCCAAATCAAGTTTTTCATCTTTTGTTTACATTTTATTTGATTTTAACTCTTTAATTTAGTTAATTTTAGTTAACAATAACAATAGCAAACCTTTCTTCAGTGAATATGTATATTTTTTATTATATTCTACAATATTTAAGCAGTTTAAGCAGTTCTCCCATAAGCTATATTTCAGGACTTTTTTTTGTTATAAAAATATTTGTACTAAAAAGTTTAACCATTAAATCGTATAAATTCCAAGGATTAATGCATTCAGCTGTAAATCCACTATAAAATTATTGGTAACACTTTATTTTACAGTGTCCTTGTTACAAATATTACATGTACTTACTATAGTAATAACAGTAAATTATGCATAATTACATGCAACTAACCCTCACCCAAACCCTAATCCTACCCTAACCCTATAGTAAGTACATGTAGTTAATTAATATTACTCAGTACTTAAATATATAATTACACTGTAACAATGACACCATAAAATAAAGTGTGACCAAATTATTTTATTAAAAGTTTTTATGCATTAATCATAAACATTCAAAATGGTGATTCAATGAAGTGATGAGAAACATAAGCACATCCCTTTTCCGAAACAGAATTCCCAAAGTGCACATATCTGAGGATGAGGAGGGCGGGAAGGAGATCGAGCTGTCAGACGACCCGTACGATTGCGTGCGGATCAATGTGGAGAATGTGCCGTGTATCGTTTCCCTGTGCAAGGTACAGCATTACCCACAATGCACCACTCTCCTCGTGTCATGTATAACTTTTTAAATCGTATGTGTTTGTGCCCTTCAGATCGGTCACAGACACGTGGTGGACGCCACACTGCAGGAGAAGGCCTGTTCGGTGGCCAGTCTCCTGATCTCAGTCACACACAAAGGAATGGTCACATGCGTCAGGAAGCTGGGAAGAGGAAGTCTGGACCCGGAGAGCATCTTTGAGATGACAGAGGTCAGCTTAGTTTCTTCCCACAGCAGTTTTAAACTGTCTTGATCTTATAATTAGTGGTGTTTGCTTAGGAATCACTTTTACTCCTATTTAGAATGAAGAGTTTGTTCAAAGCCCGAACCCTGCAAAGCCTGACATATGACATAATAGTCAGAAATATGACTTTTTTTTCAATAGAACAGTTTATTGAACCTTTAGACAAAATATACAACAAAGTTTGCATATGTATCATTAAAAGTATCATTGATCAGACTTTTATGGCTCATTTAGTAAGAATATTTAGGGGACAAAAAGTAAAAAAATATGCAATTGCATTTGCTGATGCTTATATGGGCAAAAAGTAAGATTTAATTCTGATGCTTGTAAATTAAATCAATGAGATCTTTATAACAGGGACTGCTATCATAAAATCCAAATAAATATCAGTTGTCCCTTCATAACTTTCAATAATCTGTTGTAGTAAGATGATATTTAAAGGCTTAGTTTATAATCAGAGCTCTGTAGTTTTTATTTTGGGTGGCAACACATAATGCAATTCAATACAATAATAATTGAGAGAGAGATAAATGTTAATCAAAAGCCTGATGGATCATATTGGATATATCCCAAATATTTGTAAATGCCTTTCTGTGAGTGAATGCTGCACAATCGCCAACTTAAATGGACTTTAACGGAGATTTTTCTCAATGTTTAGATTTTTTTTTTTTACCTTCCGATTCCAGATTTCAAAATAGTTGTATCTCGGCCAAATATTGTCCTATCCTAACAAACCATGCATACACCAATGGAAAGCTTATGTATTCAGCTTTTTTTACAATTTAAAAAAAAATGACCAGGGTCATATATGATACAGTAGACTTTATTGGGTTACTTTGGCACCTGTGCACTGGAGTGTGTATATTAGAGAGTTTCCTCCGGCTCGTGTTGTTTACATGTGCGATATCATCAGACGTTCAGTGAACGGACAGTCTGAGCCTGTCTCGAGCTTTTATTTTTGCACACTTTCACATGTCTCTGACTTGCATAAACTCGTCTATTCACTGTTGTGTCGCAGGCCGGGAAGCGAGTGGGAAAGACTCTTCACGCGCCGCTCATGGAACTGCTGCAGAAAGAAGAAAGCCTTGGCAAGAAACGACAGAAAGTGGGATTCCTTGGATAGCTGTTTTTGTTTGTTCGTTTTTCAAATAAATGAGTTAAGTTTCCTATGACGTTTGTTCATGTCTTTCTTAATAACTTCAGCTAACACAGAATCCTCTAATGCAAGGTTATATAACGTTGCTGTTTTTGTTTTTGATTCGTTCATTTTTCCAGCTGGCTGGCTTGAATGGTGCTTTTAACAGATGACTAAATGTTTCTTCGTTTCCCTTATAAATCTGAGTGGTTTGAGTGCAATTGAAGCATTTGAGGCTTTTTAATACCTGAATTTAGTAGATGAGTAGAAAAGAGTCCTTGAAGTTTTTGTGAGTTGGTGATTTTTATGTCCCAGAGCGGAAGGATATTTTTGTTTTAATTGCAGATGTTAGGAAAAAATAATGTGTTTGCATGAAATTTGAACGGAAGTTGAAATAGTCTTTTCTTCCCTATTGTGATGTATGTGATTCTCGAGCAAGAACAAATGTAGGGCGGGGCTTCATTTTGTCCGTAGGGAATTGATTAGATGGTTGTGGTTTGCTATTGGCTGATCTCATGTGAGTGACAGGTTGCCCCGCCCACGTCATCAGAGAAGAGAAGAGATGCGAGAGGGAGGGGAAGTGATTCAAGATCAAGAGGCACATTAATTTAGAAAATAATGATGTGCACTGATAAATCATAGTAAATACTGCAATATTCCATGAAAAATAAGAAGTGTCCATTTTGATTTCATGGTGACTTCACAGACTTGTGTGGAGCTGGAGCTGGTGTCTCTTCTGCCACGTGTCGTCTGAGGAAGATCTGAGCACAGCTGCTGTGAGCCTGGATCTATTCCATCCCATAATCACTTTGCTTCTTCCTCTGGCCTGAATGCAAAACAAACAGCGGGAATCACTGCACAGATAACAACCTCATACACCAGAAGTATGCATGATGGGAAATGTGTCCTGATGAGACCTTGAATGCTCCTGGACTCTGCTCTGAGAACCGGCTCTTCTGTGCAAGTTACAATAGGGATCCAGTTTTATAATCTGCTATATAAATCAGGGGTTTGTAAATGAGAGGAAAACATATTGGGGAGAGGAACCAGTTTCTATTATTTATTATTGTTAATTAATTTAAAATATATATTTAAAACACATATATAAGCACACACCATTATGTCCTCACAAAGATGGCATTACCCGAAATCCTAATTCTTGTGGGGACATTTTTTGGTCCGCATGAGGAAAACAGCTCATAAATCACTAGGTGATGTTTTTTTGAAAGTTTTCTGTGATGGATGTGTTTAGGTGTAGGGAGAGAGAATATACAGTTTTGTAGAGTATAAAAATAATTATGCTGTGAGGTGTGTGTGCAGTGAGGTGGGTGTGTGCTGTGAGGTGTGTGTGCGTGTGTGTGTGTGTGTGTTTGTCAGGAGGTGTGTGTGAGTGTATGTGAATTTATCTGTGTGCTGTGAGGTGAGTGTGTGTGTTTGTGTGTACTTGTACAACTATCTTTGTGAGGACCAGTTTGAGTTTTCGACCATTGGAGTGAGTAAGGACATTTTGGCCGGTCCTCACTTTCTGAGACCCCTTTAAAGGCCTGTTTGAGTTTTTAGGGATAAGGTTATAATGAGGTTAAGGGTCGGTTTAGGCACTTGGTTGTGATGGGTAAGGTTAGGGTAAGCGGCTAGAGATTGCATTGTGTCAATGAATGTCCTCATAAAGATAGATGTACAAGAATGTGTGTGTGTGTGTGTGTGTGTGTGTGTGTGTGTGTGTGTGTGTGTGTGTGTGTGTGTGTGTGTGTGTGTGGTGAGGTGTGTGTGTGTGTGTGTGGTGAGGTGGGTGTGTGTGTGTGTGGTGAGGTGGGTGTGTGTGTGTGTGGTGAGGTGGGTGTGTGAGGACGTCACTCCTCCACTCCTCTCAGGATGAAGAGCGACTGCTGCTTCCATTACAGCAGTTTTCCTGCGTGAGCTGGACTGAGAAGCAGAGATCTGTCCTCGCTCTCCAGACTTCACCATGAGACTTCTTCTGTTCGCAGTCCTGCTGCTCCTCACACACACCTCACAGCAGCAGAACACTCCCAGAAAGAAACCCAGCGCTAAGAAAGGTAAGACACGAGGATTTCTGCTCATTCTTGTCTTCAGTTAGATCATTTATTCTTTGGTTATTCAAGCTGAAAGATCTTGAGAAGGTTCAGAGAGCATCACTTGAAAAGCAAGTTGCTGTATGAAGAAAATAAGCATTGACATGTTTAATACATTTGGATGTTACTGATCTTTAAATTAACTATTTTTCTTATTTGAATTAAGTCGAATACACTTGTAAAGTTTTAAAAATCAGTTACAAACAAACAATAAATTTTATGTTATTAAACGAATGTAATAAAAAAGTATTAAATATATAAAAATATGAATAAATTAAAAATACAATTTTTATTTTTGTAATTCCCATGCATGTGCTCTCTGTAAAATTAATTTATTACATAAAATAAAATATAATAATCAATAAGGATAAACATTGTATTAAGAAAACAAATTAATTGTTGTAATTTATCCATGCATTTTGCTGTTTTTTATTTACATTTCTTAAAAAAATTTGTAATTCCCACTATCCTCAATGATTCTCCTAACTGTAACACTAAACAAGGCTTGATTTTCAATATAACTGAATATCATTTATTATTTCTTTGATGTGATTTTGGGTGGTTGTTGATTGTCTCTGTCAGACTCAGATGCTCGAGCCAGTGTTGCTCTGGAGGACCTTCAGCAGCAGATCAAAGACATCGTGGAGGAACTGAATCTGGTGAAGGAGCAGCAGGCTCTGCAGACGGGTGAGAGCTACACACACCTCGACTCTATCTGCCTTACTGAAGCATCCAGACAGCCTGACTCGTCGGTTTAACTGTACAAAACTAAAAATGAACACATTGTACCAAAGACTGGCATATTGTTTGGATTAGTTTGTCCACTTGCATAAGACACATGGCCTCCAGATCCACATGTGGCTTTTGATGATTCTTACAGCTTGTGCTTTCCATGGAGAACATAAAGACAGATGTAATTCAGTCTTTGATCTACGAGGAAATGTTCAGACAAATATGTCATATTTTATTAGATTATGTGGCTAATAATTTAAAAACAAAAGCCAAAAATCACTCTTATTAGTTGCCATTCCAAGCCAAAGCAACAAGTTTGTTTAAAGCCATATTCGGCACTTTTGTATCATTTTATGTAAATAAAGGTTTCCAGCACCAAAGTCAGTCATAATTTAATCTTTGAGGATCGTTTCCCACTCACCTGAACTTATATGTAAATGACCTCTGTTGTGATTGGCTGACCTGTGCGTGTGGGCGTGTCTCACACATCCGTGTATCAGGAAGGGAGGGGCAAGTTGCAGGTGTTAATATTTAAATATGGCCAGTTATGTATGTAATTAATGAGCTCAAAATGTCCTTGGTTTTAACTTACACTTTTTTATTAAAAAAAGAACAACACACACTTTTTTTTACATTATGAGCCATTTAAAGATTACAAACACTGTTTATTTATTCTCCGCTAGTCTGCCTGAGAGGCATAAAGATCCCCGGCAAGTGTTTTCTGGTAGACACCGTGAAGAAGCGCTACCACACGGCCAACGAAGACTGCATCGCCAAGGGAGGAATCCTCAGCACTCCGCTCTCCTCCGACGAAAACACGCTTCTCCGTGATTATGTGCGCCAGAGCCTCGGACCAGACGCTGAAATCTGGCTGGGCGTAAACGACATGCAAATCGAGGGAGTGTGGATGGACCAGACCGGCTCAAACATCCGCTACCAGAACTGGAAGCTCCCGGAGCCTGACGGCGGCATCGCAGAGAACTGCGCCGTTCTCTCCGGCGAGAAGTGGCTGGACGAGCGGTGTCGTGAGGAGCGGGCCTCCGTCTGCGAGTTCAACATCGTCTGAGATCATCCAGCGTGGCGATCCCCTTGACCTTAGCTGTCCTTCCCATTGCACAATCCTGCTTGCATTGTGTTTGCTCCGTAATTGTATATTTTTTTATCTTGAGGAGACCAAAGATTGTCATTTTAGCTACTCCATAAAAATGTTCAGATGCAAAAGCTGAACTATAATCAAAGATCAAGAACACAACACTGTAATAAAGCACATTTTTGGACAGTCTCCGTTAAGATCCAGCCAAAAACACACACTAACTAAACAAACATTATTGAATCCAAAATCAGATGGTCTTTTAGGAAGAAGTCCAGCCACCCGATAAAATCCAGCAGAACGATGATTATTTCAGATAGCTAGCTTTGTTACTTGTTTATTGTCTAACAAACTAATGTCTAGCCTGATATAACCTGAACATATCCTTGCATCTCAATAAAATGTTTATCCAATATGTGTGTGTATAATATTTCACACATTTGGTGTAAAACAGGCCCATGTAAAGTTCTGCAGAATATGTATGCCCATAATTTATTAAATATTTTGGCTGATTCTTTTATGCATTCACCTACAATTGAGTGTTGAATTGTCAGATCCATGTATCACATTTTACCTTGGGATGCACAATATTGCTTACTGACCGATATTACAGATTTATTTTGTTATCAGTCAATATTAAAAAATGTATTTTGCATGCTCATTTCTGCCAATTTTTTACATTTAGATTGCCTTGCATCATCTAACACTAGTAGTAAGTACCAGACACCTCCTGTCAAAAAATGATTGATTGACAGGTGCCCCGCCCCTTCCGGTGACAGGTCCCGCCCCTTCCGGTGTCCCGCCCCTTCCGGTGACAGGTGCCCCGCCCCTTTTGACTTTTGATTGACAGGTTGACAGCTAGTTTTGACTTTTGATTGACAGGTTGACAGTTAGTATGACTTTTGATCATGTTTTGACAGCTAGTTTTGACTTTTGATTGACAGTTTGACAGCTTTTGATCATGTTTTGACAGCTAGTTTTGACTTTTGATGTCTTTTGAAGTCTTTTGAAGGCTTTTGAAGTCTTTTGATATTGA
Source organism: Leuciscus leuciscus (assembly GCF_965113295.1). Lineage (NCBI taxonomy): Eukaryota > Metazoa > Chordata > Actinopteri > Cypriniformes > Leuciscidae > Leuciscus > Leuciscus leuciscus. Next base: position 37,316,477 of record NC_138736.1, read on the forward strand.
CAGAAAGTGTTATAACAATATGTCATGGTATCTGACAGCTAGTTTGATGCCTTTTGAACATGACAGTTAGTGTTTTTGAAGCCTTTTGATCGTTTGAAGACACTGTGATTAAATAATACGTCATGGCTATATGACAGCTAGTTTTAATTGTTTGAAGCCTATTGAAGCCTTTTGAACATGACAGTTAGTGTCTGTGTGTGTGTGTGTTTTTGAAGTTGGTATCACACACACGATCCTCCCTACATATTCCTGAGCGTATCCGGGCTGTACTGTGAAACTGATAAGGGGAAAACTGGAAGTTTATCTCACACACAAATGTTGAAAAACCATTCAGTTCTTTTAAAAGAATATAAATGAAATGTTTATAAAGATCTTACTAAAATCTCACTCAAAAAGTTTAAATAAAATGGAGTCATAAAAAATTGCAATAAGTCTCTCAAAGCACCGTCTGTGTGGGCCGCGCGCGCGTGTCTCTCTCTCTCTCTCTCTCTCTCTGTCTGTGTGTGTGTGTGTGTGTGTGTGTGTGTGTGTGTCACGGGATTCCCCCTGCCACCCTTTTGAGCTCTGACATCTGAAACGTGCTGTTCAGACACTGTGATTAAACAATGTCGTACAAAAACATTCTATCCTTTAAAATAATGATCTTGCTCATTTAACTAAAGTTGAAAAAAACATACTGTTCTCATGCTAATTCAACTAAGGTTGAAAAACTGTGGAAGTTTATCTCACACAAACGTTGAAAAACCATTCGGTTCTTTTAAAAGAATATAAATGAAATGCTTATAAAATATATCTTACTAAAACCTCACACCAAAAGTTTGAATAAAATGAGAGTCACAAAAATTGCAATCAGTTAAATGTTTATATAGTTAAACAAGTATATGAATGGGTTCAAAATTGTTTTACACAACTTGTTTACTGAATTCATATAGTCATTCCTGAATGACCTCACACTGTCTCAAAACATAGGGAGTCATAGCATGTTTCTCTCTCTCTCTCTCTCTCTCTCTCTCTCTCTGTGTGTGTGTGTGTGTGTGTGTGTGTGTGTGTGTGTGTGTGTGTGTGTGTGTGTGTGTGTGTGTGTGTGTGTGTGTGTGTGTGTCAGAGAGTCACACAAATTCAGTGATCAGGATATCAGGTGCTGAGTTTATTTATAAGAAGTATAATAAAGTTTAAATGATATATTTTAAAAACAAAAGACTGTTTAAATAAAATCTTTAAAGTTTGAATACATACACATCTTCTATTTATCTTTTAGAAGATTACTGTGACCTAAAGTATTATTGTTACTAAACAATGCCTGTTGAAAAACTGTACTTAGTCGTCTTAAATCTCATTTCAATTCAATCATTCAATGAATCATTTCAAGATTCAATCAGCATTTTTTGTCCAAGCGGAGTCTCAATTTTTGTGGCTTTCCACAGCCATAATGATTTTTGTACCTTAACTGCATATTCTATCATCTCTTACACCTAAACACGCTGATCTTTCTGAATTTATTTCAAAGCATAATCGTAAAAGTTTAAATATGATATTTTAAAAATGAAAGATTGTTTTAGTTTGAAGTTTAAAGTTCTTAACTTTCTTGCTTGAAAAAATCTTTAAAGTTTGAATACATTCATATCTTCTATTTATCTTTTAGAAGATTACTGTAATGATTTTGTTTAAATTGAACCTAAGGTATAATTGTTATTAAACAATGTCTGTTCAAAAACTTTAGATGGTTGAAAAACTGTACTTAGTCGTCTTAAATCTCATTTATATGTAAAGATTCAATCATAATTTTTGTCCATGCGGGGTTTCAATTTTAATGGCTTTCCATAGCCATAATGATTTTTGTACCGTAACTGCAAATTCAGCAATCAGGATATCAGGTGCTTAATTTATTTCAAAGTATAATCTTACAAGTTTAAATGATATCTTTTAAAGATTGTTTAAATAAAATCTTTAAAGTTTGAATACATACACATCTTCTATTTATCTTTTAGAAGATTACTGTGAACTAAAGTATTATTGTTATTAATTAAACAATGTCTGTTCAAAAACTTTAGATGGTTGAAAAACTGTACTTAGTCGTCTTAAATCTCATTTATATGAAAAGATTCAATCATAATTTTTGTCCATGCGGGGTTTCAATTTTTATGGCTTTCCATAGCCATTATGATTTTTGTACCGTAACTGCAAATTCAGCAATCAGGATATCAGGTGCTTAATTTATTTCAAAGTATAATCTTACAAGTTTAAAATGATATCTTTTAAAAATGAAAGATTGTTTAAATAAAATCTTTAAAGTTTGAATACATACACATCTTCTATTTATCTTTTAGAAGATTACTGTGACCTAAAGTATTATTGTTATTAATTAAACAATGTCTGTTCAAAAACTTTAGATGGTTGAAAAACTGTACTTAGTCGTCTTAAATCTCATTTCAATTCAATCATTCAATGAATCATTTCAAGATTCAATCAGCATTTTTTGTCCATGCGGAGTTTCAATTTTTGTGGCTTTCCACAGCCATAATTGATTTGTGTACCTTAACTGCATATTCTATCATCTCTTACACCTAAACACGCTGATCTTTCTGAATTTATTTCTAAGCATAATCGTAAAAGTTTAAATATGATCTTTTAAAAATGAAAGATTGTTTTAGTTTGAAGTTTAAATTTCTTAACTTTCTTGCTTGAAAAAATCTTTAAAGTTTGAATACATTCATATCTTCTATTTATATTTTAGAAGATTACTGTAATGATTTTGTTTAAATTGAACCTAAGGTATAATTGTTATTAAACAATGTCTGTTCAAAAACTTTAGATGGTTGAAAAACTGTACTTAGTCGTCTTAAATCTCATTTATATGTAAAGATTCAATCATAATTTTTTGTCCATGCGGGGTTTCAATTTTTATGGCTTTCCATAGCCATAATGATTTTTGTACCGTAACTGCATATTCTATCCCTTACACCTAAACACGACCATCACAGAAAACTACATTTTCAAAAATGTAAAAAAAAGTTTTAGCTAAATAAATATATAAATAAAAACACCTTACATTTCCAGAGAGGTGAAGTAGTTCTTTATGCAACGATAAAAACAATCCAAAAAGCAAATAGTTTAAGTTGTCAAACAAAACACCCCCAGATCCTTCAGAGATAAACTACAGTGTGAACTGAAGCTTCAGGATATAGGGTAACAGACCAGATGAGTCTCGGGGGACAATGTCACAGTAAATCTAGTCCGCGTTCCAGAGTACATCCAGAGTTTTATACTAAATTCATTTAAAAGCATAACCTTAAAAGTTTAAATTAGATATTTATATATGTCAATAAAAGTTTTATTAAAATCATATCTTCTATTTATCTTCTTAGAAGACTTATGTATTATTTTTACTAAACAGCGTCTGTTCAAAAACTTTAGATGGTTGAAAAACTGTACTTAGGCGTCTTAGATCTTATTTATACAAAAATATTTCAAACAGTATTTTGTCCATACAACATGTTGTCAAAGTTTGTCACAATGTTTTGTTGTTGCGTTATTTTTAAGAAATCCGAGGACTCTACGTTGCTCTTATTTAGACTAAGTTGTATCATCAAGTTAAATGTAAATTTGCAAATCCAAATGATAGGAAAACTTTATGATAGGAAAGTACGGACAGCGCCTTTGACCAAGCCTCTACATATGGGGCACTTGCGTAGAGAAGGCGCACATTCTTTGCACACAACTAGGTGACCACAGGGGATGAAGACAATGTTCACTTCCTTATCCATGCAAACTTTGCATGTGCGCTCCTCTTGAAGTCTTCTTAACTGTTCCTCCATAGGCAAGTCTGAAAGATCTTGACTCGGTGATGCAGCTTCATTTGTCTGGGCCATCAGTTCTCTCAGCAGGCAGACATCATTCTTCTTGATCCAGTTGCGGAAGACCTCTGCTGCTGCATTTCCTTTCGACAGGACTAACTCAATGAGCTGCCCTGTCTGCTGCTTGATTGTAGTGTAGTTACGAATAATGTCATACTCTTTCTGTGAGATGACGTTCTCCTCTAGAAGATGGTCCATTAAGCACTGCACACTTTTTAGCCGCTGTGACACGGCAAGATGATGTTTCTTAAGAAAAGTAAGAAACTTACTTTCTCGCTCCTCCTCTCTCTTCTCATCTTCCGCACGTAGTAAATCAGACACCAATTCTTGAACGGTTTTGTAATTTTCTCCACTTGCGAGAATTTTGCTTTGAACGGTTTGCTTCACCACAGGATTGTTCATCATCACTGCATCTTCTCCAGGACCCAGGTGTACAACAGCTGGATCAACAAATTCTCTTGAGTCGCTGTCTCCATTAGTCAATAGCTGTTCAAATAGTCTTGGAAATCTTGCTTGAATCTGATGAACAAACTCTTGGCCCTTTTCTTGCAACAGGTATTCACATCTTGGAAACCACTTAGCATGTTCTCTCCATGGATCATCACCAGACTCCCAACATCTGAGTCCACCATCACAACAAAAGCACTTCACGTCATCATTACGACCAACATAGTAAAAACCAGCCTTAGCCAATTGGTCTGGTCGAACAGTTATTCTTGAGGGCCAGTTGACAAATGTGAGCAACCTTTCTTCACACTGTTGCATTGCCGATCCATTGGAAAGGCCGCCACCAGATAAAGGTACATTATCCGCACGGTCACCTTGAACAAAGCGGCAGTTGGGGTAATGCCTCTGGTGCTCTGATGCTGCCCGATCTCCCGGTTCCCAGTTGCTAAGCTGGCCTCCACAACTGAAGCAAGCCACTCTGTCGCCCTGGCCAACGTAGTAGAAACCACTTTTGGCAAGCTCAGCTGGAGCTAATGTAGCAAGAGTCCAATTCTGAAAGGTGTCAAGGCGTTCCAGTTCCCGACGCATGCCAGGATTGTGACAAGTCGGAGGTCGCTGGTGAGACATATCCTCAACTCCACGGGAGGAAATGGGGCTGGAGAGGGCCAGGTTGCTGAATGCCGTGTTTAAGTAACCCACCTGCTCCTCCATTTGGCTTGAAAAAGATGCCGTGGCGGTTGATGTTACAGCTGTCGCAGGGTTGGAAAGCTGTAAGATGGCTACGTTGCGAAGCGGGGGAAAAGGCAGAGTGAGAGGACGACAGGAGGTTTGCGGTGGCGGGTAAAAATGTGACCACAGGGTGTGTCCACTCAAGCCCTTCTCTCTGCTGGACATCCCATGACTAGTGTCTAGTCGTCCATGACAGAACACATAATCTTATTAAACTTATTAAATACCCTCTATGATGCAGGAACCGATGCTAAAAACAAAATCAAACACCACAATTTCAAAAATTGAAAAATCACCACACAATTTCAGGTATTCACATCTTGGAAATGGTTGCCACCTCGGGAATACAGTCATTTAAATGCAGAAATCAAATATTTAAATATTTAATCTTTTAAATCATGTAGTATTTTTAATTATTCTAAATATTATTATTCTAAATATTATCATGTATACTATTATAATACTATTATTATGAGCTCAGACATTTTTTAACCAGATTTTTTTTTTATTTCAACATTATACTTTCGAGTATACATTGAAGTAGTGAAGAAAATGATAGATCGGCAGTACATAAAGTAAAACGACGTTTACAGATGGTCTAGCCAGAATAGAAAATCTCTGCAGGCTATCATGTTTTGCTCTAGGGTATAGTTGACCAGACTTTCAACTATTTCACCAACGTCAGTTTTTGCATTTTTTGACACCAGTGACATGCAGAGATCTGTTACAAAAGTCCATATAGCGAGTATCTCTGTGATTTCGAATTCGTCACAACATTCACGCAGCACATCCAGAACTTGTTTGAGGATTACGCCGTTCGGCTCTTTGCCGTTAAAAAACATGGGTGTTACATCAGGCCATGGCTTTGTCAAGCCTCTTACGACATCCATTTCATTTTTGAGATGTGTCACACGTTTGGTATCCTGCGCACAATCGTTTTTCATACCACACGCAGCATCGATGATCCTGTGCATCAAGCCAACCATCTGACCTCTAAAATGATCTTTAAACATAGAGTCTAGCGTAGCTCTTAAAGGACACTCTTTGCCCATGGCGCACTCACACGCCGGATGATACTTGTTCTCCATCCGTTTTTGCGTCGCCATTTTTTCAACTTTTCGAATAGTCCACTATTCGATGATGAAAGATGCTTTTCGTTCCTGGAATGTTCCTGGAATCTCCTGAGCGAGTCCTTGCGGCACAGTCGTCCAGGGTTTGTGCGTTAATGCTCGGAAGTTTGTGTTTTGGGGTCAGAAGCGTAGTTTACGTCAGGTTCAGGCAAACAGGACTTTCAACTTTTTCCTTCAACCTTTGATCAATGAGATGATGTAGTAGCACAGCAGTCCGAGGCTAGTAGAGCTAGAAGTAGAGCTAGAGTGTGCAATGTCCTGAAATATTTATCAGGACAACGATTGGGGTCCGCCCCCTCGCCCCACTGGAGGGGTTGAATAGGGTGTCGTCATCAGGAAAGCCATAAATAACTATGTAAATTATAGTCACGATGCAACAGAAGTAGCGTCATGGAGAAGTTATGCATATGCCACCAGAGAGAAGTTTATTATCTTCACTCATTCCAGTTACAAAATCTGATTAAACACTGTATTCAGTTGGCTTTAAGTTAATTTTACAGACTATGAAGATATTAAAGTTCATAGACCTTTAGCGCATTCAAATGTATTGAGTTAAAATCAATATCGCATTAAACACATCATTACTGTGTTTAATAACTTCAATAGTTATCAAGCACCAGCTGATTTAAGTTTTTCTTCAAACAAAAGTAATTTTCTGATAAATCATCGTACACCTACATGTGTGTTTTGTTGTATGCACAGATTTTGAGGGTCGCTTATAGAAAGATGCGTCCTTGTCTTTGTTTCGCGGTATTTTTAAAAACATAGAACCAGAGAACAGAGAACCTTGTGCGGAATTCTATATCCGCATAAAGGGTTAAAATATAAAATATACATTTTAGCGCTATTTAAAAACTAGGACGGTATAATAATAATATAATGTAAATGTCTCACGTGAAGATGATGGTTTAAACCATCATTTTATCAAATCAAGCCAATTCATGTGAATACTGTCGTATATGAACAAAGAGAAGACCTAGAGTTCACTAACACTACAGCTACAGTAACAGTAGGAAACTGCACAGCGCATTATATAAATATAATAATAGTTAGATGATTTATCTAACCATTGAAATTTACGATATATTAAAACATTCGGAATTATGCCGAATAAAAAGAAGATCATAAAAAACAGAACAATTATTAAGACATAAAACACAACGGCTGTTTTCTGGATCGGGCCTAAAAGACAGATGCCTAAAACTCAAAGTATTGGTGGGTACAGAATAAAAAAATGAATCAACCCTCCTTTCACATAAAAATACCATGTATCAACAGTGATTCATTAGCTTAACTGTCGCTAGTTATTATTCTTGGCCTCATCAAAGTTTCACCGGACCATACCGACTCTGAAACAAGACAAAATATTAACGCGTAACATTTATTTGCATTTCTTCTGAAACACCCTGTTTTGAAATTGTTTAACAATTTTTAACATCACTAGCGTAACACTTATCGTATTGCCGGGTGTGATTGTAATGTTTTGTATGGCGTTTTCTTTACACCTTCCCCCGGATATCGGTTTCCTACTGTTACTGTAGCTGTAGTGTTAGTGAACTCTAGGTCTTCTCTTTGTTCATATACGACAGTATTCACATGAATTGGCTTGATTTGATAAAATGATGGTTTAAACCATCATCTTCACGTGAGACATTTACATTATATTATTATTATACCGTCCTAGTTTTTAAATAGCGCTAAAATGTATATTTTATATTTTAACCCTTTATGCGGATATAGAATTCCGCACAAGGTTCTCTGTTCTCTGGTTCTATGTTTTTAAAAATACCGCGAAACAAAGACAAGGACGCATCTTTCTATAAGCGACCCTCAAAATCTGTGCATACAACAAAACACACATGTAGGTGTACGATGATTTATCAGAAAATTACTTTTGTTTGAAGAAAAACTTAAATCAGCTGGTGCTTGATAACTATTGAAGTTATTAAACACAGTAATGATGTGTTTAATGCGATATTGATTTTAACTCAATACATTTGAATGCGCTAAAGGTCTATGAACTTTAATATCTTCATAGTCTGTAAAATTAACTTAAAGCCAACTGAATACAGTGTTTAATCAGATTTTGTAACTGGAATGAGTGAAGATAATAAACTTCTCTCTGGTGGCATATGCATAACTTCTCCATGACGCTACTTCTGTTGCATCGTGACTATAATTTACATAGTTATTTATGGCTTTCCTGATGACGACACCCTATTCAACCCCTCCAGTGGGGCGAGGGGGCGGACCCCAATCGTTGTCCTGATAAATATTTCAGGACATTGCACACTCTAGCTCTACTTCTAGCTCTACTAGCCTCGGACTGCTGTGCTACTACATCATCTCATTGATCAAAGGTTGAAGGAAAAAGTTGAAAGTCCTGTTTGCCTGAACCTGACGTAAACTACGCTTCTGACCCCAAAACACAAACTTCCGAGCATTAACGCACAAACCCTGGACGACTGTGCCGCAAGGACTCGCTCAGGAGATTTCAGGAACATTCCAGGAACGAAAAGCATCTTTCATCATCGAATAGTGGACTATTCGAAAAGTTGAAAAAATGGCGACGCAAAAACGGATGGAGAACAAGTATCATCCGGCGTGTGAGTGCGCCATGGGCAAAGAGTGTCCTTTAAGAGCTACGCTAGACTCTATGTTTAAAGATCATTTTAGAGGTCAGATGGTTGGCTTGATGCACAGGATCATCGATGCTGCGTGTGGTATGAAAAACGATTGTGCGCAGGATACCAAACGTGTGACACATCTCAAAAATGAAATGGATGTCGTAAGAGGCTTGACAAAGCCATGGCCTGATGTAACACCCATGTTTTTTAACGGCAAAGAGCCGAACGGCGTAATCCTCAAACAAGTTCTGGATGTGCTGCGTGAATGTTGTGACGAATTCGAAATCACAGAGATACTCGCTATATGGACTTTTGTAACAGATCTCTGCATGTCACTGGTGTCAAAAAATGCAAAAACTGACGTTGGTGAAATAGTTGAAAGTCTGGTCAACTATACCCTAGAGCAAAACATGATAGCCTGCAGAGATTTTCTATTCTGGCTAGACCATCTGTAAACGTCGTTTTACTTTATGTACTGCCGATCTATCATTTTCTTCACTACTTCAATGTATACTCGAAAGTATAATGTTGAAATAAAAAAAAAATCTGGTTAAAAAATGTCTGAGCTCATAATAATAGTATTATAATAGTATACATGATAATATTTAGAATAATAATATTTAGAATAATTAAAAATACTACATGATTTAAAAGATTAAATATTTAAATATTTGATTTCTGCATTTAAATGACTGTATTCCCGAGGTGGCAACCATTTCCAAGATGTGAATACCTGAAATTGTGTGGTGATTTTTCAATTTTTGAAATTGTGGTGTTTGATTTTGTTTTTAGCATCGGTTCCTGCATCATAGAGGGTATTTAATAAGTTTAATAAGATTATGTGTTCTGTCATGGACGACTAGACACTAGTCATGGGATGTCCAGCAGAGAGAAGGGCTTGAGTGGACACACCCTGTGGTCACATTTTTACCCGCCACCGCAAACCTCCTGTCGTCCTCTCACTCTGCCTTTTCCCCCGCTTCGCAACGTAGCCATCTTACAGCTTTCCAACCCTGCGACAGCCGTAACATCAACCGCCACGGCATCTTTTTCAAGCCAAATGGAGGAGCAGGTGGGTTACTTAAACACGGCATTCAGCAACCTGGCCCTCTCCAGCCCCATTTCCTCCCGTGGAGTTGAGGATATGTCTCACCAGCGACCTCCGACTTGTCACAATCCTGGCATGCGTCGGGAACTGGAACGCCTTGACACCTTTCAGAATTGGACTCTTGCTACATTAGCTCCAGCTGAGCTTGCCAAAAGTGGTTTCTACTACGTTGGCCAGGGCGACAGAGTGGCTTGCTTCAGTTGTGGAGGCCAGCTTAGCAACTGGGAACCGGGAGATCGGGCAGCATCAGAGCACCAGAGGCATTACCCCAACTGCCGCTTTGTTCAAGGTGACCGTGCGGATAATGTACCTTTATCTGGTGGCGGCCTTTCCAATGGATCGGCAATGCAACAGTGTGAAGAAAGGTTGCTCACATTTGTCAACTGGCCCTCAAGAATAACTGTTCGACCAGACCAATTGGCTAAGGCTGGTTTTTACTATGTTGGTCGTAATGATGACGTGAAGTGCTTTTGTTGTGATGGTGGACTCAGATGTTGGGAGTCTGGTGATGATCCATGGAGAGAACATGCTAAGTGGTTTCCAAGATGTGAATACCTGTTGCAAGAAAAGGGCCAAGAGTTTGTTCATCAGATTCAAGCAAGATTTCCAAGACTATTTGAACAGCTATTGACTAATGGAGACAGCGACTCAAGAGAATTTGTTGATCCAGCTGTTGTACACCTGGGTCCTGGAGAAGATGCAGTGATGATGAACAATCCTGTGGTGAAGCAAACCGTTCAAAGCAAAATTCTCGCAAGTGGAGAAAATTACAAAACCGTTCAAGAATTGGTGTCTGATTTACTACGTGCGGAAGATGAGAAGAGAGAGGAGGAGCGAGAAAGTAAGTTTCTTACTTTTCTTAAGAAACATCATCTTGCCGTGTCACAGCGGCTAAAAAGTGTGCAGTGCTTAATGGACCATCTTCTAGAGGAGAACGTCATCTCACAGAAAGAGTATGACATTATTCGTAACTACACTACAATCAAGCAGCAGACAGGGCAGCTCATTGAGTTAGTCCTGTCGAAAGGAAATGCAGCAGCAGAGGTCTTCCGCAACTGGATCAAGAAGAATGATGTCTGCCTGCTGAGAGAACTGATGGCCCAGACAAATGAAGCTGCATCACCGAGTCAAGATCTTTCAGACTTGCCTATGGAGGAACAGTTAAGAAGACTTCAAGAGGAGCGCACATGCAAAGTTTGCATGGATAAGGAAGTGAACATTGTCTTCATCCCCTGTGGTCACCTAGTTGTGTGCAAAGAATGTGCGCCTTCTCTACGCAAGTGCCCCATATGTAGAGGCTTGGTCAAAGGCGCTGTCCGTACTTTCCTATCATAAAGTTTTCCTATCATTTGGATTTGCAAATTTACATTTAACTTGATGATACAACTTAGTCTAAATAAGAGCAACGTAGAGTCCTCGGATTTCTTAAAAATAACGCAACAACAAAACATTGTGACAAACTTTGACAACATGTTGTATGGACAAAATACTGTTTGAAATATTTTTGTATAAATAAGATCTAAGACGCCTAAGTACAGTTTTTCAACCATCTAAAGTTTTTGAACAGACGCTGTTTAGTAAAAATAATACATAAGTCTTCTAAGAAGATAAATAGAAGATATGATTTTAATAAAACTTTTATTGACATATATAAATATCTAATTTAAACTTTTAAGGTTATGCTTTTAAATGAATTTAGTATAAAACTCTGGATGTACTCTGGAACGCGGACTAGATTTACTGTGACATTGTCCCCCGAGACTCATCTGGTCTGTTACCCTATATCCTGAAGCTTCAGTTCACACTGTAGTTTATCTCTGAAGGATCTGGGGGTGTTTTGTTTGACAACTTAAACTATTTGCTTTTTGGATTGTTTTTATCGTTGCATAAAGAACTACTTCACCTCTCTGGAAATGTAAGGTGTTTTTATTTATATATTTATTTAGCTAAAACTTTTTTTTACATTTTTGAAAATGTAGTTTTCTGTGATGGTCGTGTTTAGGTGTAAGGGATAGAATATGCAGTTACGGTACAAAAATCATTATGGCTATGGAAAGCCATAAAAATTGAAACCCCGCATGGACAAAAAATTATGATTGAATCTTTACATATAAATGAGATTTAAGACGACTAAGTACAGTTTTTCAACCATCTAAAGTTTTTGAACAGACATTGTTTAATAACAATTATACCTTAGGTTCAATTTAAACAAAATCATTACAGTAATCTTCTAAAATATAAATAGAAGATATGAATGTATTCAAACTTTAAAGATTTTTTCAAGCAAGAAAGTTAAGAAATTTAAACTTCAAACTAAAACAATCTTTCATTTTTAAAAGATCATATTTAAACTTTTACGATTATGCTTAGAAATAAATTCAGAAAGATCAGCGTGTTTAGGTGTAAGAGATGATAGAATATGCAGTTAAGGTACACAAATCAATTATGGCTGTGGAAAGCCACAAAAATTGAAACTCCGCATGGACAAAAAATGCTGATTGAATCTTGAAATGATTCATTGAATGATTGAATTGAAATGAGATTTAAGACGACTAAGTACAGTTTTTCAACCATCTAAAGTTTTTGAACAGACATTGTTTAATTAATAACAATAATACTTTAGGTCACAGTAATCTTCTAAAAGATAAATAGAAGATGTGTATGTATTCAAACTTTAAAGATTTTATTTAAACAATCTTTCATTTTTAAAAGATATCATTTTAAACTTGTAAGATTATACTTTGAAATAAATTAAGCACCTGATATCCTGATTGCTGAATTTGCAGTTACGGTACAAAAATCATAATGGCTATGGAAAGCCATAAAAATTGAAACCCCGCATGGACAAAAATTATGATTGAATCTTTTCATATAAATGAGATTTAAGACGACTAAGTACAGTTTTTCAACCATCTAAAGTTTTTGAACAGACATTGTTTAATTAATAACAATAATACTTTAGTTCACAGTAATCTTCTAAAAGATAAATAGAAGATGTGTATGTATTCAAACTTTAAAGATTTTATTTAAACAATCTTTAAAAGATATCATTTAAACTTGTAAGATTATACTTTGAAATAAATTAAGCACCTGATATCCTGATTGCTGAATTTGCAGTTACGGTACAAAAATCATTATGGCTATGGAAAGCCATTAAAATTGAAACCCCGCATGGACAAAAATTATGATTGAATCTTTACATATAAATGAGATTTAAGACGACTAAGTACAGTTTTTCAACCATCTAAAGTTTTTGAACAGACATTGTTTAATAACAATTATACCTTAGGTTCAATTTAAACAAAATCATTACAGTAATCTTCTAAAAGATAAATAGAAGATATGAATGTATTCAAACTTTAAAGATTTTTTCAAGCAAGAAAGTTAAGAACTTTAAACTTCAAACTAAAACAATCTTTCATTTTTAAAATATCATATTTAAACTTTTACGATTATGCTTTGAAATAAATTCAGAAAGATCAGCGTGTTTAGGTGTAAGAGATGATAGAATATGCAGTTAAGGTACAAAAATCATTATGGCTGTGGAAAGCCACAAAAATTGAGACTCCGCTTGGACAAAAAATGCTGATTGAATCTTGAAATGATTCATTGAATGATTGAATTGAAATGAGATTTAAGACGACTAAGTACGGTTTTTCAACAGGCATTGTTTAGTAACAATAATACTTTAGGTCACAGTAATCTTCTAAAAGATAAATAGAAGATGTGTATGTATTCAAACTTTAAAGATTTTATTTAAACAGTCTTTTGTTTTTAAAATATATCATTTAAACTTTATTATACTTCTTATAAATAAACTCAGCACCTGATATCCTGATCACTGAATTTGTGTGACTCTCTGACACACACACACACACACACACACACACACACACACACACACACACACACACACACACACACACACACACACACACACACACACAGAGAGAGAGAGAGAGAGAGAGAGAGAGAGAGAGAAACATGCTATGACTCCCTATGTTTTGAGACAGTGTGAGGTCATTCAGGAATGACTATATGAATTCAGTAAACAAGTTGTGTAAAACAATTTTGAACCCATTCATATACTTGTTTAACTATATAAACATTTAACTGATTGCAATTTTTGTGACTCTCATTTTATTCAAACTTTTGGTGTGAGGTTTTAGTAAGATATATTTTATAAGCATTTCATTTATATTCTTTTAAAAGAACCGAATGGTTTTTCAACGTTTGTGTGAGATAAACTTCCACAGTTTTTCAACCTTAGTTGAATTAGCATGAGAACAGTATGTTTTTTTCAACTTTAGTTAAATGAGCAAGATCATTATTTTAAAGGATAGAATGTTTTTGTACGACATTGTTTAATCACAGTGTCTGAACAGCACGTTTCAGATGTCAGAGCTCAAAAGGGTGGCAGGGGGAATCCCGTGACACACACACACACACACACACACACACACACACAGACAGAGAGAGAGAGAGAGAGAGAGAGACACGCGCGCGCGGCCCACACAGACGGTGCTTTGAGAGACTTATTGCAATTTTTTATGACTCCATTTTATTTAAACTTTTTGAGTGAGATTTTAGTAAGATCTTTATAAACATTTCATTTATATTCTTTTAAAAGAACTGAATGGTTTTTCAACATTTGTGTGTGAGATAAACTTCCAGTTTTCCCCTTATCAGTTTCACAGTACAGCCCGGATACGCTCAGGAATATGTAGGGAGGATCGTGTGTGTGATACCAACTTCAAAAACACACACACACACAGACACTAACTGTCATGTTCAAAAGGCTTCAATAGGCTTCAAACAATTAAAACTAGCTGTCATATAGCCATGACGTATTATTTAATCACAGTGTCTTCAAACGATCAAAAGGCTTCAAAAACACTAACTGTCATGTTCAAAAGGCATCAAACTAGCTGTCAGATACCATGACATATTGTTATAACACTTTCTGTCAATATCAAAAGACTTCAAAAGCCTTCAAAAGACTTCAAAAGACATCAAAAGTCAAAACTAGCTGTCAAAACATGATCAAAAGCTGTCAAACTGTCAATCAAAAGTCAAAACTAGCTGTCAAAACATGATCAAAAGTCATACTAACTGTCAACCTGTCAATCAAAAGTCAAAACTAGCTGTCAACCTGTCAATCAAAAGTCAAAAGGGGCGGGGCACCTGTCACCGGAAGGGGCGGGACACCGGAAGGGGCGGGACCTGTCACCGGAAGGGGCGGGGCACCTGTCAATCAATCATTTTTTGACAGGAGGTGTCTGGTACTTACTACTAACACTCACTCAAAGGCATAAACAATGTTAAATGTAAGCTTTAATTAAATTAATATACATTTTTCTAACTGATGCCTACATTTACTTGTATTCTTTTTAATTTATTAAGAAAACAGTATACTTTAATATCAGCCATTTATCAGTTGCCAGGCATGACATGGAAATAATTATTAGTTTATCAATATCAGACAGAATTTTTAAAATGGTGCTTCCATAATTTTACCATGTAAAATGCATAATACCTGATTTTCCCCCAAATCCATTGTGGGAAATATGAAAACTGTCTTAATCTAGTCTGTGTGAGGTTATTTTGATTCTTTATATACATTCTAAACAGGGAAGAACATCTATTAAAATATCTGAGAATTTATTTTAGGAATGCACAACGAAAATACACAGAATTGAAAAACAGAAACGTCTGAAACCTGTAGCCTGGAGACAATCACAGTTAAAACAAAACAATTATCCAATAGAGAAAGTCATGGCACACTTCCATGAAGAGATTCAACTCTCAAACGGCTTAATTCTGTACATTCAGGCTAAAAGGCCATAAAAAAAAAAATCTTTAAAACCAAACTTTTAAACTATACATGCAAAATACACCTGTGGCCACTAGGGTGGCAAAGAGAGCGTAGACTTTTAGCATCAATTTTACACAACAACATTGTCTTTGTGTGCGCATTTTTCTAGGCTTGTAGCTAATAGCTTTTCTGCTCCCCCAATAAAAGAGGTTTATTAAAACCCAAGCAGTCGAATCATATGAATCCACTCTGCATCCGGCTTTATCCTCAAATTGCCTCCTCGTATTCCGGCTCAGCATTGGAATCAGTGTCCGACTCCATTTGTGGTTGTAGTCTGGATTCGTCGGCAGACAGGCGAATGGGATTTATATCCCCGAAACTCTTGAAAGTGTGCAGCTCGTTATCTATCATCCTACGATCTTCGAATCTTAAGCTACCCTGTGATACCAGTGGCGAACGAGGCCTCGGGAGATTAAAGGTGTTGGGTGGGTTTAGGAAAGGCTGATATGCATCTCTATCTCCTCCTCTTCCTTCCATCGAATATTCAGCGGACGAATCCTTAGCCGACGGGATTGAGTCCGAGGGTCCCGTGAACGGACGGTACGCATCCACCGGATGTCCGTTGCTCCAGGCTCCGTTGTCGATCTCTGCTGGTTGGTTCTTGTCCGCAAAATTTCCGTACATTGTTGGGTCATCAATGGAGGCGTAGACGTGGGACTCATTGTCTGCTCTGGATTTTGGGAAGGTGGCGTTACCCGGAAGGAAAGGTTTCCCTCTGGGCAAAAAGATGGAGGACCTATTGGTCTTAGGTTTGTTTTTCCTTCTAAAAGAGAAGAAAATTGTTTGAAAATGTATTTCATTGTATTTTCAAATTCATAAGAGAACACAGAAGAAAATTCAGACTCACTTTCGAATGACGCACACAACTATAAGTGCAATGATTAGCAGCAAAAGCAGAACCCCGACTACAGCCAAGATAATGTTCAGGAAGTTCTCTGTAAGGGGAGGAAAAAAGGAATGATTATCTGATTATCTTCCATTGCAATACTTCTCACAACAACACCAAGTATAGTGTGATCAATGCACAAATTCATTCAAATGAAGACAAAAATGTCCTTGACCAGTCCGAAATTCTCGTCCAAAATTTGTGCACTTTAAAAAATAAATACAACCTCACTTTTCAATCACGTTTACACACTGCCTCTGAAACTTTCGTCCGTCATAAAAAAAAAAATCAAATTGGGTTAGATCTTCTAAGTATTTCGCATCTGTTGAGAGCATTTTGAGAGGTGTTTTGACAATTGACCCTTCACTAAGCCCCGCCCTCCTTAGTTACTGTTGCTACGCCTGACAAGCTTTCGCTCCTGGCACGTCTATTACAGTATGTATGCACCGGTGTCAGACATTCCTAAGGAGATAATTAGTAATTTTTTTGGGCGAACAGGTGAAATATCTGAGAGATCAAGACAAAAGGGACTGCAGTACGCATTCGAGGGATATATCCACGACATAATATGCAACCGATTAGAGAATAGTTTCATCAAAATTGAAGCTAAAGCCTATAGGTCCCAGCGCAAGCAGCAGCCGCCTCATACGCTGACCATTCAAATGGGAAACACACAAATTGAGGAACAGCTATGTGCATGCACAGCAGGGTAAGTGAAATTTGAAAATAATCTAATAATTATAAATCAAACAGCTTATCTATAAATCAAGTGGAATAAACACAAGACATTAGCCTGACCACTTTGCAATGATAACATTCTCCCGCTTATATTTTTAGCGCGCCAGGCTACTGCTTGCACGTTGTGGAGCAAACGTAGGTGTTTTTGTTAATCCTGTCGACTACAGGATGTATGTGTTGTGAATGGGGCGTCCCACACTGCTTGATCCACGCCTGGCATTTTTCCCCTTTGGGTAAAAGTTTTGGGAAGGAAAAAAATTCCACCCCCCGTCCAAACTTTTAGGATACCGGGTATCAGATTTGCACAATCCATACGCACAACGCTTCGGCATGTTTCCCTCGCTCGAAAGGTTGCCAGACCTCCCGCGCCTAGTTACGGTTGCTAAGCCACGATTGGCCTGTGGCGGTTTTCGGGCGTGGCTTAGCGAAGGGTCAATTCAGAGCCATTGAATGACGAATACGAAAAAACGCATGCGAAAATTTCGAGATGGTCCTCACTGCAGAACACGAAATCCAGGGGGAGGAGTTGGATCCAGATCCAACTCCTCCCACCTGACATATACCTAAACCTACCCATCTCCACCCCCTGATCCCTAAACCCACCCCTAAACCTACCCATCTCCACCCCTAAACCTACCCATCTCCACCCCCTGATCCCTAAATCCACCCCTAAACCTACCCATCTCCACCCCTAAACCTACCAATCTCCACCCCTTAGATGTGGATCCAACCCCGCCCCCTGGATCTTGTGGACTGCATTGAGGTTCTACTGAAAATTTCAGACTCAGTGTGCAACGCCCTAAACTCTGAAATGAAAGCGTTTTGCTCACTGGTTTCCTTTTGCAGAGTGACCTTAGAGAGCACAGCGAAGCGTCCACTCTTGGGCTCACAGTTGGACATGTTCAGGTAGAAGCTCTGCTGTTGGATGATGGTGTTGGCGAAACTCTGATCTTCTCTCCAGGACTGCGTTTGGCCTTGTGAGTCCAGCGGTCTGATCGCGATCTCCGTGTGGCCGGAGTCGCATACGGGCTTGCTGACGTTGGTGAACTGCAGCTCGGCCTTGTGCTCTTGAGGAACGCTGATGATCCACGTGACGGATGAGGAAGGATTCATGCCATCGGGCCAGTTGGGTGTCGCAAGGTACATGGGTCCCGAAACCAGTGGAGATACGGTGTAGATTACATTCTCTGTGAAGAAAGCAGGAAGACAATGCTATGAGACTCAACTCTATTACAATAGAAAAACAATATTATAGTTTTACAGTGTTTTTGATCAAATAAATGCAGCATTCTTTGAAAAACATTAAAGGAATTATTCCAAACTTTTTACTTACCAGTGATCTCTGGACTCATGGTGACTCTTAAGAAAGTTCCTTTCTCCTGGCTCAGGTCTTTTATCGTGTTAGGAGTTACGGTAATGGAAACGTTCCCTTTGACTTGGATTTTTTGGATTGTGCCTTCAGCCATAGAGCAGAACTGGCCGATGTTGGAGCCGTCAGTCTCGGAGACCAGCAGAGAGACCCCCTCGTTACACTCCTTGTCTGGGACAGACTGGTGCAGGTTTTTTACCATGAGATCCACGGTGCTTTGATCGAGCACACGGAGCAGCCAGGTGAACTTGTGGAGGGGAACATGCAGACTGGGGTCCAGCGTGGGAATAGAGAGGGACTGGGGTCTGGTGTCAAGAGGAGATGCTCTCGGACAATCTAGAATTGCATGGAGGAAAGAGACAATCAAGATAATGTGGTGAATAAATCTCAAAATTATTCTTTCAAGATTATGATTTCATGACTGTCATCTATCTATCTATCTATCTGTATCTATCTATCCATCTATCTGTATCTATCTATCTATCTATCCATCTATCTGTATCTATCTATCGATCTATCTCTATCTATCTATCTATCTATCTATCTATCTATCTATCTATCTATCTATCTATCTATCTATCTATCTATCTATCTGTATCTATCTGTGTCTATCTGTCTGTATCTATCTATCTGTATCCATCCATCCATCCGTCAATTTGAGACTACACCTGAAGAGTCAAAGCCAGACCAAACAAAGCATTTTTTCCATGTCTAAATTGTGTTCATGTGACAGTCCACTGCGCATGTGTGTAGCATTTATGCGCTCCCAGTTACCGTAGGTTTGGGTGGCCGTCAGCTGCAGGTCCTGCACGGGGCAGTCGAGGAAGGACAGGTCAGCTTTGGTGCCCGCAGGAACCACTATTTTCTCCTGCGCCACAGAGTTCAAGCTCATTTCACAGTACGACTCTGGGTTTTTATTTTCTATTTGCAGGCTCAATCCCTCCTCTTTCCGGAGATCCGCAGTGCAAAGATCTGAACAGAATAGCAAGACAAACAGCGTGCTAATTATCTGCAACTTTAAAGCATGACTTAATCAAGATCAGATACCCTAAATAGCAATATTATTTCAGACACAAAACCAAATCTACATGCTTCTCCTTACATGGTGTCCCACCCCTGAACACGGTCACGTTTATGTTCAAAGAAAGTCCTTTTTTTGGTACACAATTGGTAAGAGTCAGGCTGAAATCTCCCTGTTTATTGAACGGCTGAATGTCCGTTGGTTCCTTTGTGAATGAAGTCTTGTCCGCCAGTGTATAATCAACCAAGACCTTATTATTTGTGCACTCTGGTGGAGTGTAATGTTGAAAGAGAACTGTAAAATTTTGCATTGGCTCAACAGCAAAGTTCCATTTAATTTTTTCTTCACTGTAGTAGCCTGTGTCGTAATTTGGTGTGAAGAATTCAGCAGATGGCAGTCCTCTGGGCAGCTTGACGTCCACGACAACCAATGCTGTAGATGCAAAGAACAAGAAATAAAATCATTTCCAATCAAAAACGAAACACTCAAGAAACAGTTCTTGTTCCACATCACTTCTTCTAACCTTTTGTATCCGGTCCTATGGACACTTTGAAGTCAGATGGGTTCAGGTCTGTACCTTTGGGAACCTCCAGAGACACACGTCCTTTAAACAAGGCCTGGATACGACTAATGGTACCGTTCCGACAAAACGTGCCGATGGAGATCGGACCTAACCGCTGGTATGTAATGATGGTGTAGGTGTGTTTATCTGGACAGGATTCTGAAGGCTTGATCTGTCTCATTCCTGGAGCTGGAAAGTCCAGTTGAAACATCTGGTTTGGTTGAACCTTCAGATCCCAGTTGAAGGTTCTGCTGAACTCCAGGAATCGGGTCGAATCCGGATGAGCTGCAATGATGCTGCAGGCTGTCGGCGAACAATCTGTGATTGGAATAAAAAGTAAAGATTTAGTGTTTTACAAGGTGATTTTTATCAAATGGATAGTTCAGACTCTACATTTTGCTACTCGCCGATTTTTTGGTTGATCTCCACAGTAAAGACGTCGCCCGGCTGAGAGCAGTTGAAAGTCACGATGGCGGGCCGAGCTTCAGTGAGGTCCAGGTTGGAGTTGCAGGTCTGAGACGGACCTTCATCCTTACACACATCACAGTCCAGACCCTGACCTGCCTTCTTAATGAAGTGTACCGTGGTGCCAGAGTCGGGGGTCACCTCAATTTTATGACATTCTGAAAAAATAAAAATAATATAATAATAATATAATATAATATAATATATGAATAAAAGGATAAATAATAATAATAATAACTAATATATTATTACTATATAATATTACTATATGGGGTGTAATTGTTCTCAGTAAAAAAGTTCTCAATAAAAAAATAGAATCGTACTGTTCTCCACCCACGATTCAGCACACACTTGCAATCTGACGATGCATTGGCATCTATAATATGGTTTGTTGAAAATAAATAAAACAGTCAGACAGAGTATGTTTCTGTCGATTGATACGCATTCTAGCTTCCCCCAAAACTTTGTTCAACGTGAGTGCCATATGCATGCTCTAATATTACCAGTCATTTGAGCCGTCATCACCTGGGTATTGATAGCATGAAACCTGAACAGCACACGTTGCTGTCTGTGTTTAAACTAAACTCATTTAAGCCTTGCCAATTTAAACATTCGAGTTCAAGACGCAAAAGAGAACTCGCAGGCGCTGTAAGAAGATTTGTGTGCGCACTCATCCGAAGCACGCACACGGAAAGCCGTGTCTTTAAGCTTTGCACTTGAACGGACAAAAATTATGTCAACATGCCCGTCTTGGAGAGTATCCCTAGTAATAGTCAGTTATGTCTTAAGTGAAGGCAAACAGTTGAGAAAGAACGCATGTGTATTGTGTACAGTATGAGTGAACTGGATCTGTGCATTATGACTTAAAGTGACATCAGCCTAATATTCCTAATATAAGTCTGTGTTTTCAATGTTAATAAAACAACAAAAGACAAGGAGAAAATCACTCACTGCTCTTGACTGAATAACTTTTGTAACTTTAATAATGATTAGGCCTAATTTTTATTCAATTTATACAGTGAAGATTATATGCAATGTTGTTTTACATTTGATTACATTATTCAATTTCTGTACCTGAAAACTACTGTTAGATACCTAAATAACATGTGTGTATATGTATATATATATATATATATACACACACACACTCACCTAAAGGATTATTAGGAACACCATACTAATACTGTGTTTGACCCCCTTTCGCCTTCAGAACTGCCTTAATTCTACGTGGCATTGATTCAACAAGGAGCTGAAAGCATTCTTTGGAAATGTTGGCCCATATTGATAGGATAGATTTGTGGGATGCACATCCAGGGCACGAAGCTCCCGTTCCACCACATCCCAAAGATGCTCTATTGGGTTGAGATCTGGTGACTGTGGGGGCCATTTTACAGTGAACTCATTGTCATGTTCAAGAAACCAATTTGAAATGATTCGAGCTTTGTGACATGGTGCATTATCCTGCTGGAAGTAGCCATCAGAGGATGGGTACATGGTGGTCATAAAGGGATGGACATGGTCAGAAACAATGCTCAGGTAGGCCATGGCATTTAAACGATGCCCAATTGGCACTAAGGGGCCTAAAGTGTGCCAAGAAAACATCCCCCATACCATTACACCACCACCACCAGCCTGGACAGTGGTAACAAGGCATGATGGATCCATGTTCTCATTCTGTTTACGCCAAATTCTGACTCTACCATCTGAATGTCTCAACAGAAATCGAGACTCATCAGACAAGGCAACATTTTTCCAGTCTTCAACTGTCCAATTTTGGTGAGCTCGTTCAAATTGTAGCCTCTTTTTCCTATTTGTAGTGGAGATTAGTGGTACCCGGTGGGGTCTTCTGCTGTTGTAGCCCATCCGCCTCAAGGTTGTGCGTGTTGTGGCTTCACAAATGCTTTGCTGCATACCTCGGTTGTAACGAGTGGTTATTTCAGTCAAAGTTGCTCTTCTATCAGCTTGAATAGGTCTGCCCATTCTCCTCTGACCTCTAGCATCAACAAGGCATTTTCGCCCACAGGACTGCCGCATACTGGATGTTTTTCCCTTTTCACACCATTCTTTGTAAACCCTAGAAATGGTTGTGCGTGAAAATCCCAGTAACTGAGCAGATTGTGAAATACTCAGACCGGCCCGTCTGGCACCAACAACCATGCCATGCTCAACATAGCTTAAATCACCTTTCTTTCCCATTCTGACATTCAGTTTGGAGTTCAGGAGATTGTCTTGACCAGGACCACACCCCTGTGAACACCTGTTCAATTTCTCATTAATGCAATTGTCTAATCAACCAATCACATGGCAGTTGCTTCAAAGCATTTAGGGGTGTGGTCCTGGTCCCAATCATTTCAAATTGGTTTCTTGAACATGACAATGAGTTCACTGTACTAAAATGGCCCCCACAGTCACCAGATCTCAACCCAATAGAGCATCTTTGGGATGTGGTGGAACGGGAGCTTCGTGCCCTGGATGTGCATCCCACAAATCTCCATCAACTGCAAGATACTATCCAATCAATATGGGCCAACATTTCTAAAGAATGCTTTCAGCACCTTGTTGAATCAATGCCACGTAGAATTAAGGCAGTTCTGAAGGCGAAAGGGGGTCAAACACAGTATTATGTTCAGTATGGTGTTCCTAATAATCCTTTAGGTGAGTGTAATATATATATATATATATATATATATATATATATATATATATATGAGACATTGTATGTAAATGTACTGTACTCGTATCACACTGTGAACCCAAAACTGAGGTACGTATCGAACCGTGGCTTCTGTGTACCGTTACACCCCTAATATATATATTAAAAATAAAATATAATAATCAATACTAATTAAAAAAAATAGGGCCCTATTAAGAACCATTCCTTTCTAAACTTTGTCCATTTGCTAGATTCATTGGCAGTTGGTTTAATATTATTTTTGCTTTGTGTGAACAAGTCTATAAGGACTCATCCCATTAGAAAAAATATATTTAAATATATAAATAAATATACATGGAGAATGGATGGATACATTGAGATGATTTTATTTTAATTTAAATGTAATTAAAATACAATTAAATTCAAATATAAAATATATCATAATCATATATTAAACAAAAATAACATCAATTATTTATAAAATGAGGCCTAGTCACATTAAGAAATGTTTTTTTTTTTTCAAAACTGTTTATTTTGCTATTGATTTGAAACGACTTCTGTCTGTGTTTTGTATGCATGACTTTTTATTAACATTTGGTGTCATTTATTATTTTTGCTTTGTGTGAACAGGCCTTTATATGGACTCAATCTATTAGGAAAATTATGCAATACAAATTAAAATCAAAAACTGCTCCTGGGCAGAGAGATACAAAACCCTACAAAAGTCACTAACCCTACAAAACAATCAATATGGAGCCATGAGAAAGAGCAGCTCGGATGAAGCAGAGAGTTGTAACCCACATAAAAGCAAACAGAAACACAAAGGACTGATTCAGGACTTGAACAGGAAGAGGTCATGAGCGAACACAGCCGCACATTACACTACACATGTCAGGCATTCTGGGATCTTCCCTGATTACATCAAGGAAACGAGATCACCTTGCCCATATAATAAAATTCTGACGTTGCAGAAGGTTCGGTGCATGACAGCACATATCCATATGCGTCATAATTAGAAATTAGTCTTAAAAATAAACAGGTTGGTTCTTAAAGTGAAGTCTTTGCATGCATTAATATCTTGTACCACACTTGATAGAAAGACAATCACAAGTTTCGACATGATTGATTGCACACTAACTGACTTTCAACAAGACACAAGCAACTCAAAAGCAGCGTCTCATATTACTCCATAAGAATGACAACCTCTGCAAATATTTACTCATGTTTGTGACAGCAACAGTCAGCGGACACACACTCCTCCAGCCTCTAACCTGAACCAGGTTAACATGTATCAGCAACTAAATCAGGTTGTTTGTTTAGTGGCATAGCTGGTAAAGGTGTGAGGGGAAGATATGCAAAGCAAATCGCAAGTTTGTTTGTACATTTTCTGGTTTAGTCATGCATCTTTGGCATTATAAAACAACTTAATCATGAACTGACACCTACATCTGCACAAGAAAATGTCACAAAAAAATAAATAAATAAAACTTTCGACTCATTTCAATCTTTAAAAATCACAGCTCCAACCATTAATACATCAGCAACACTGAAGGTCATTTTCAACACTGTGAAAATGAAAGTCTACTGTCTCAAAAGCTGAAATGTCAATAGAAAACAACAGTTGACATTTTCAGATATGAATTTCACGCGGAGAAAGCAGTGAAAGCCTTATGTTTTTCCCTCCCTGCCCAAGAGCATGTTACAGCAAACTGCCCTCCATTTGTACAGTAACAGATTGTCGGTCAATAATTAACTAGATATTTTTCACAGCAGCTGTCATAACTCATAATTGCAAATGAGTTCATTTTCATAGGCCATGATTGAGGCCAGATTCAGTCCTACTGTGAAAAACTCTCTCATTTTATATTTCAATAACGATTTTATATAAATAAACACCCAGCATACATTTAATGAAATTAATTGTCTCATGCTAACTATTTTAAACAATACACGCATAATACTGTAGGTTCATTAACTGTCGTATCATGAGGGCTATCTGAAACATATAAGCTCTTTATTTCAAATATTTTTATGAATTTCAATAGATAAAACATTAAAACCTGGAAAAGGATAAATGGCTGAAACATGACAGTGACGAGGATGTTTAAACGTGTTTGGGGTGGTGCTACTCTGAAGACTCACCTGAGATTTTGTGAATCTGCAGTAAAATCAATCCAATGAGCACAGGAACCACACACGAGCCCATCATTCCCCTTCAGAGGTTCCTAAACTTTCCAAAATATGTGCTTGTGTTTGAAAAATCGTTTGATTTAAATCCTTGGATCGTGCATGGTGGATTGAGTTAGTCTGACCGCACCGGCGCTTCCTGATTCTGATACCTGTTGTGCACGCAGAAGAAGGGCGTGTGCGCGCGCAACTTACCTGTCCAAACTTGTGTTCAGGATCATACAACAGCTGGGAAATGCGATTGCATTATTCAAAAAACAGTTCAACTCACAAGAAGCGAAGATTTAAAGTGATAAATCCGAGAGATCTGACTTTAAAGGTACACAAATAAGATTAATCCTTTCACTTTCTTCGGGGACAAAATCCACTCGCTTCAACGTCTGTGATTTTTCAAGTTTATTAGATTACTAACATCATTCTTTGCTTTTCCTCAGTCGAGATTGATTACTCAAGCACTTCAGCTCGATTTTCTGAGGACAATGATTAATATTCATGAGCCACGAGCCAAGTCTTCCTCCATTGGAAGGTTTTCGAAAAAAACGTCATCGCACATAATTAATATTCATGAGCCAGGACTTCACTTTGGTAGGATGCGTATTTTAGCCTAGTCGTTTGATTGTTACTAAAGTCGAAGTTGTTAACTTTGTAAAGTTTCTCTTTTTGAAGTAATACAAAGTAGCCTAACCGTTATTTACGGATAATAGAATTCAGTAATTAAATTATGTTAGGCTATACTATTATTATTATTGTTTATTTTGTGAAATGACTTATACTATGTGGCTAATTATCCTCTTGAAAATGTCTAAAATTAAATCGCCTTTCTATTTATGCAAATTCTTTTCACTACTATTGTGCTTTCGTGTAATGAGCCCTAACCGTCCATACACGCCCGCAGACGACAGCATTCCAGTCGTGTCAATGTAAGCAGCCTGGAGGAGCACAGCACTCTCATTAGGGAAAGAGTCGTAAAAACACGAATAGATAAGAAGATTTCATAACCCATCCAACAGGTATCACAAGAGGCAACACTTTCATCATGTCGTTTGTTTCCCCCTTTCTGATCTCTCCATTCACACATCTCCATTTAGGCCTACATACCATTAAAAACTATGTGAAAGCAGGAAATACATTATTGAAAAATTCATTTTTATGTATGTCATCGCAGATTGCTCATCAAAGCATTCAAATAGAAAATCGACCATTAATGGTCTATTGTCTGATAAATGAACCCTGTGGTTACAGATTTCTAGGCCATAGCCTACAGCAAGGAGCATTTAAATGACAGTTTCTCACACATTAAAATCTATTCAAGCAAAACATCCAGACATGTTTCTGAAAGGCATAAATAATTAATTCACAATCTTTTAAACCTTCTTGCACAATGTCATGTGCTACAGAACAAATAGAATTCAATAACCAGCAGAAACTGGTCTGATTGGGAAATTCATCTCCTATAAATCTGTGTGTTTATGTAAACTAATATATAATAGTATATAATGTAGTAGAGTAATATATAGATAGATAGAATGACAATATATATATATATATATATATATATATATATATATATATATATATATATATATATATATATATATATATACTCGCAATTACTCATATCTGAACTAGACTGATGTCATCAGTTCCATGTAATATCTTAGCAGGTCCATGACTGTGATACACAGCTGTCAGTGATATATATATATCATATGTCCATCAAAGGTCTTCACAGTGTCTCCTCCCTGATACACACACACACACACACATACTATAACACATATAAATACACCCGCACACATTGGAGAATTCACAGTATGTTCTCCGCTTACCGCCGGAGACAGAGTCTGTCTGCAGGAGCAGGACATCAGTGACACTTTCCCTTCCCCGTCTCTGTCTGGCACACACACAGAAAATGGACTCAAACTCTTTATGCTTTGGTAAGGTCCACGTCATGAATCTAATCTGGGGAGTGATTCGAAAATGTTTGCATGGGTGTAAACTGGTGCCTAATCTTTATAGTTCAGTTTATCAAGCTGAAGAATTGTTTGTTTAAGAGATGTTTGAACTTTCAAAATGTGTCATGATTTTTTTCAGAATTTGATGCAGTTTGATTAGTTCGATAGTTTGATTTCAGTTCAGAGATGTGAAACTATAGATAAATTCTATGTTACAATCTTACTCAATTAAAAGTTTAACCAGTGTTTGTTTAGTGAAAGTAAGTGAATACAAATAAATAGGATGAATTCAGGTTGATTGGGACACTTTTCCCCCCCAAGTCATCTCAATGGCAAAAAGTGTCTCAATCACCACTCAATTTAATAAATGAATATCAAGCGACTTTCATTAAAGTATTAAATAAATATTTCTATTTTTCACTTTATTCACTTTGTAATTTTTCACTTACGTCAATTTTTCACGTAAACAGAACGATAATATATATAATCAGAGAATTTCTCATTAAAGTAAATTTGATGCTCAACCTTTTCAATCAGTTTTCTTGTGTACTGTGTGGTATGGTTTGGTACTATGGTACTGAAATTCATGAACCATGAGGTTTTTTTATCATGTAAGGAATTTCCCCTGCTTCAACTATGTTTACATGCAAAACTTTTATTCATCAATTCATCAATTAATCCAAATTTTCGCTGTGTTGTCTGCCGCCTGCAGGTAAGTGTGCAAAGTGCACAGGAGGCATTTATGGTGCTGATCAGGCCTGCCAAGCCATGGGACAAGTGTACCACGACAGCTGCTTCTCCTGCTGTGTCTGCGGTGAGACTCACAGCTCATGTGACAGTTCAGATGCATAGAAATATAGATGACATGAGTATACAGACACAAAAACATATCAATTCAAAGTACTTTTTTAATGTCATATAGTGTACACAGAGCCCCTAAACACTCACTAAAGGGACATGGTAATGATAAATAAAGATAATTGATTAGACAAAATATTTTTAAGTGAAAACGCAAATGTTTCTCATGGGAACACAATACTTTTACGAGAGAGCAAAATATTTATGGGTGAATGCAGTACGAGAGAATGCAAAGTTTCCCTGGGGACAACAAAACTTTACAAGTCAGTTTTGTAAATACTAGAACCTCCTTGTGTAAGAAACAAGGGGGGAACAGAATCCGACGGGAAACAATCCTTCTGTCGGAATCCGTTCCCCCACCCATATGATGAGAGATGTTGATGTAGTCACTGTAAAATATGCTGATTCTATACTGTGTGTGAATGGAGTTTAACCAGCATCAGGTTAAAGATTTATGTTTTTGTCTTTTATCATGATACACTGTAAAAATAAAAGGTGCCTGGAGGAACCTTTTGGGGTTCTTCACTTTGCCACACCGGCGGAACCGTTTGTAGATCCTCTAGGCACCCTTTAAAAAGGGGTGGTTCTCTGAGGAACCACACAGGTTTCCAGAGGAACTCTTATATTAGGCACTGTGTGGAATCACTTTGGGAGCCTCCAGGAACCAAATATCATTTTTTAAAATATTTAATTTCATGTTGTAACTATGGTTACCTTTGACTTCTATTATAATAAACAAATTGAACCAAATACAAAATAAGAATTGTTTATTACATATTTTATATTCATTTTTATACATACACTTCCATACACATGGGAAAAAAAGCTAACTATAGATTAATATCAATGAATACACAAAAAAATTGTATAATACATAAGCAACATGAATAATCAACCAAGTATATGCAATAGGCTATACAAGAAAAGACATTTCAACAAAATGCATGGAAACACATATGTTCCACAAAATAAATCAATGCAATTTATTAATTTTTTTGACTAATTAAAAATGTCCATCTTCACTTAACTTTAAAACATTTGTGTTTCAGTCTGATGGTAAGTCTGACATCACTGTTTTCAAGTCCAAAAGCTCTATCAGATGCCAAAGACAAACAACCAGTGCTAATATACACTCATTGTGCTGTAATATTCCTGAAAATTATGATCCTAACCTTTATATCTATACAGAAATATCTGATGATTAGTTATTCAGCTATTTTGAGCTATTTTGAGTATTCTCATGAAACAAGATAGAGGAAGTAGAGGTAGAGATAGAGAAGTAGAATTTCAGTCATTTCAATAAGAATCCACACGATCAGCAATTTCGTTTGTGGTCTAAAATGTCACTATGGGACCAAGTTGGTCACTGGAATTTGCTAGATTTGACCAACAGAAAGCTGCTTGAAAGTGACTCCTGTGTAAGCTGTGCTTCATACATTACGTCACTACATTGCTGACAATGATCAATGGACTTTTTTGCCCGTGTAATTTCACGAAATTCAAAAATGTGACGCACTTTTACTCACTGCAACATAAAATGCAATCAATAATAAAATCTTCACAAGGGACATGTGAGGTACTTAAATAGTTAGAAAAGTGAAAAGGTGCATCAGCTTCATTTTCCGTTAGTTTTTCCTCTTTTCTGGTGGATGGTCCAGGCACTTCAGTGATTTTCAGGTCTACAGAAGGATTTTTATTCTTGTTCAAACTTGTATTTCAGCTTACCGAGATCCCTGCAAAGTACAACATTTACTGTTAATAAGGTTATTAAAGTGATAGTTGTCAAATTTAAATAATTTCCTCAGCCTTGTGACGTTCCAAACCTGTTTGACTTTCTGTCTGTGGAACCCCAAACCAGATCTCAGGCATAATGCAACCCGTCACCATTCAGTATAACTGCATGAAACACAAGCAGAAAACATTTTTGTAATTCATTCAAACCATTCTTATGTACACTTGTCTAGTTCAATTCAATGCAACAATTTATGTAAAAATGGTTAAGCTCCAAAAATGTCCCAGAAAAGATTCTAAAAATAATCAATGAGTTCACAACTCATGTGTTATGGGATGTGTTGTAAGTCTTCTGAAGACATAATAGCTTTTTCCTCTTTTTTTTGTCGAAAAAGACTAAACTTGAAGTTATAATTCAGAGTTAAAATGTCTTGTATTCAAATGCAAATGATAAAGATATAAGAAAAAATGCATAGCATTATTGGCGCCAAACCTGTGATATTATTTTTCTGAGTGACATGAATGAGATTTGAGAGCATGAGGGAAGATTTTCAGAGAATAACTGATTAAAAAAAAACAAGTACACAGTCAAACAATACAATTTCACACAGAGAAAGTTCATAGTAATAAAGTACCTGCATGTGGTGTATAGGTAACTTACTGTAATTCAATGTTGCCACTGAAATGTTCAGATTATTTTAGAAATGTACTGGTTGTTCTGGGGAAACAAAAGAACAAAGCTGATTATTCACAAATATTTATTGAGCAGTAAATGGCTTTAAA
The DNA here is from genome assembly GCF_965113295.1 of Leuciscus leuciscus. Lineage (NCBI taxonomy): Eukaryota > Metazoa > Chordata > Actinopteri > Cypriniformes > Leuciscidae > Leuciscus > Leuciscus leuciscus. The sequence continues at coordinate 37,347,455 of NC_138736.1, forward strand.
ATGGTATTTGAGAGAATGAGGGCACTTGCAGTAAGTAAAGTTATAGCTAAACAAAAACAGACCAAACTATATTAACCTGCTTTTGTTATTCATAACAAACGCCAATGACGACAGCAGGAATCAGCTAAATTAGTCAGGCAGGCTATATCAGCATTTGAAGACACAGTTGTACATGTTGAATTGAATGACTAAATCAATCTAAGACATTAAGTCAATAATTTCCATTTGTTCATTAGATCAACATATCTACAGTAGCATCGCGGCTAAAACCTTCATACCAGATACTGTGCAATAAACGAGTGGTAAACACTGTAAAAACGTAGTATTGTATAATACATTTAGTTTATATATATGTGTGATTGAATATATAGTGAGTAGACTCTGTATTTATATTTATTTGGCGAGTTTACAAACCTTGTAACGGAGAGCCGAACAAACGGCGGAAGCTTTGATGAGAGGAGCCGTTACTTTCAAACCCGATGACGATCAGCTGAGCTTTGTTGCGCGTGAGCATCACTGAAGCGACAGCAGAGGAGAGAGCAGCAGTTTCATGACAGAATAAAACTTTTAACTTAAAACTTTTCTCCTCCTGGTTCTTCTTCTTCATATTATTAATATTATTATTATGGTTTAAATTAATCAATAAAATAGGCCTAGATACTAAATAAATGTAAGCTACCCAGGTGAAAAGACGTAGGCCACTGTTAAATGTATTACAAATGCATTAAAGTATATTTGTATTGTAGGCCTATACTAAAAACACACTCAAGTACATTTTTAATACATTTATAGTAGCCTACATCAAGTAGCCTATAATAATAATAATAATAATAATAATAATAATAGGATATTAATAATCTTATTCTGGCCTCACTGAACCATTGGGTTCCTCCAGATGCTTGCTTTAACATAAGAGATCTTCAGGAACCACTTAAATGTTAAAAGATCTTCCAGTAACCCTTTTATCGCATTCAAGTTCCTCTATTTTCCCCCAAAGAACTTCGAGGTCTCATGGTAATGAAAAGGTGACTCCAGAACCTCTGAACTAAATACAAAGTGCTTAAAGGATCCCATAAGTTCCAGCAAGAACTTCAAAGATTGCCAATGCTCCTCCAGTAACCCTACTATAGGAGAAAGAGCTTTGAGGCACTTAAATTACATTTTGAAGTTCCTTGAGTATCCGACAGGATATTTGAGGCTCCTTTAGTTTTTACAGTGTAGAACAGAACGCAGACTGGAACTGAAGTGGGAGAGAGAAAGATAGATAGAGGGACGGGATCATGAAAAGGCTACGAGCTAGGACTTGAACTCGGGTTTCCCAGAGCGCAATGGCTTCATATGTCAGAGTGCTAAGCAATAGGATATTAGCGCAAGATATCCAGAGTCAGTTTTGTAAATATTAGAACTGTGTTGTGTAAGAAACACGGGGGGAACAGAATCCGACAGCAAACAGTCCTCCTGTCGGATTCCGTTCCCGCACACATGAGTGATGTTGATGTAGTAATTGTAAAAGATGCTGATTCTATACTGTGTGTGAATGGAGCTTAACCAGCATCTGTTTAAAGATTTATGTTTTGGTGTTTTTGCCTTTTATCATGATAGGACAGAACGCAGACTGGAAGCGAAGTGGGAGAGAGAAAACAAGATAGAGGGACAGGATCTGGAAAAGGCCACGAGCCGGACTCTGGTCTCCCAAAGCACAATGTCTTTAAATGTCAGTGTGCTACCCACTAGGCTATTAGCGCCAGCTAGCCTGAGGCAGTTTTGTAAATATTAGAACTAGGGCTTTGAAAAGATTAATCGCGATTAATCGCATCCAAAATAAAAGTTTGTGTTTAAATAATATATGTGTGTGTACTGTGTATAATTAAATTTGTATATATAAATACACACACATGCATGTATATATTTAAGAAAAATTTGTTATTTATATATAATTTTTATTTATTTATATATATAATATAAATTATATATAAATATATACTGTAGCAGCCCTTGGATCCAAAAAGAGAGTCTCGACTGATGCATAAGGTGTTTCTTTATTTAGTTCGCCAAACCAGCATGACGTTCAACTTTCAATCCATCATCACCTTAGCACCGTGAAAACTGTATTAAAAACATACATACAACAAACATTTCACACACTTGTTTTCACGGCTACAAAACGTCATTACATGAACAAACATTCAGTGTGACAAACATTAATTACACAGCAAAATAAACCATACATATGTGCAAACAATTTTCTGAATTATATGAACGAAACATATCGTACCTCGCTGCGCTCACCAAGGAATGCAAAACAATATACGATAGTCCTTTCTTCCGTCATGAAACGGGCGTCGAGTTCGAGTTCAAGTTCATAAATAAACAAAATCTCAGATAAAATCCACATGTATGCTCAAACACAGCTGCGTACCATTCACACCCACCAGCTACCCTTTAAAAGCTCATCTTCTATTGTGCAAACTACGGTGCCACCAAAGGGACAAATTTCACGTCACAGGTGCACAGGATTTCCGGTCAATCACATACAAATAACATTAAAGCGCATACAAAATATAGAATTATTTGAATAAGTTGAATAAAAAATATTTTACCAATAACCCAACCCATATTTCATTTAATCAACAGCATACATTAAAACTCCAAAGTGGTCCTTTACACTCCCACCAATCATGTCATGATAATTGCAACACCAAATAAATCATACATGATTCTTAAGATCTTATAGACCACTTACCATCCCAATATTGGACAATTGTGCAAATAAGCATAGAGTTATGTTAATATGATGGGTTATGCATGTTTGTATGTTTGTCTGTGCATGTATGTATGTGAACGTATACTTTGACTATTCACTTTCAAGAAGCAGCACCAACTTTTGAATGGGCCTCTCTATAACAGAAGGTTTAGATGGAAACTGATGCTTTCCTGATTTCTGTTCTCCAACTCGTATTTTGACTCTTCGCACTAAGCCATCACTATCCATAAAGGTTTCCACTACTCGCCCCAACTGCCTCTGGTTTCTTGGGAGGATATCTTCCTTTACAATGACCACATCATTCACTTTGAAATTGCGCCGGGCCACGTGCCACTTCTGTCATGAGGAAATGTTCTGGAGGTATTCCCTCTTCCATCGACTCCAGAACTGCTCGATCAAATATTGAACTCGGCGCCATCGCTTTGTACAGTATACATCCTCACTCTCAAATTTCCCAGGAGGTGGAAGAGCAATTTTTGACTTCATTAGGATTAGATGATTAGGCGTTAAAGGTTCAAGAGAGTTGGAATCATTTATTCCATCTACGGTCAGTGGGCGGCTATTAACGATGGCCATGGCCTCGTAAAAGAGTGTCCTAAGGGAGGGATCATCAAGCCTACCTAAACTTTGAGCCAAAGTAGCATCCAACACACTTCGAACAGTGCGTATCTGGCGCTCCCAAACTCCACCAGCATGGCTTGCTGACGGGGCATTGAAGACAAACTCACACTGATGCTCAGCCAGAAACATTTCCAAAGCCTGGTTGTCACACTGTTTAAGTGCTTCTTTCAATTCATTCCTAGCTCCTATGAAATTCCTGCCTTGGTCACTGTACAGTTGGCACACTACTCCTCTTAGGCTGATGAGACACCGTAAGGCATTGATAAAGGAGTCAGTGGATAGATCTTCTAACATTTCAATGTGGACAGCTCGGGAATAGAAACAGGTAAATATCAAGCCGTACCTTTTGTACTCCTTCCTATACCTTTTAATGACAAATGGTCCAAAGCAGTCCATTCCACAGTATGTAAATGGGGCAGATGCTTCAACACGCTCTTTAGGAAGCTCAGCCATACACTGCTCTTCTACCGGACGCCTCAGCTTCCTGCACTGAACACACTTGTGTATCAGTTTCGCAACCAACTTGCTGCCACTGATGATCCAGAATCCATTTGCTCGAAGCTCCATTTGAGTTTGACTTCGACCTTGATGGCATACTTGTGAATGATAGTGCGACAATACAAGATATGGCTGTCTTTGGGTAGAATGCGCGGGTGCCTAAATTCTTCACTAAGTGATGAATGTTTCAATCTTCCACCAACACAAAGTATGCCCTCTTTAAGAATGGGATCAAAACTAAAAAGGGGACTAGAACATGGAAGACTTTCCCTTGTTTCAAGTGCCTTTATCTCTTGACTGAATGCTTGCTGTTGGACAAGCTTTATCACTGCTTTGGCAGCACTCTCACGCTCTTTAACAGTCACAACATCACTTTGACACTTTCGTCCAGACACTAGTCTCTTAATTCTTGCCACTACCTTCAGGAGTGTTGTCCAAGAGGATAACCTAGACAGGCGATCAAGCATGTTCGTGCAATCGGTCACTCTTATTGCAAATGCCTGAATGGTTTTAACCTCTGGGTCACCAACCAACAGGTCGAGTGACGAAGTAGGTTCTGGATGGACCTCTTCCTTCCACAAAAATTCAGGACCTGATAGCCAGGTTGTTGATAAAATGTCTGATGCACGGAGCCCCCTAGAGGCGTGATCAGCTGGGTTTTCCTTTGTATCAACATAAAACCACTGGCTCGGAATGGTGTACTCTCGTATAAGCTGAACACGATTCGCCACAAAGATAGGAAATGTCCGTGCCTCGTTGTTGATATATGCTAGAGTGACTTGAGAATCTGTCCAGAAGAATTCTTCATCAATCTTCATATTTAGCTCTGATTTCAGCAAAACGCTCATTCTGGCTGCGACCACAGCAGCTGAAAGTTCCAAACGGGGAATGCTTGTGATCTTGATGGTGCAACCCTAGCCTTTGCCATGACGAAACTGCAGTGAACTTTGTTCCTGACATCCTTACATCGAAGGTAAGAACATGCACCATAGCCTACACTGCTTGCGTCTGCAAAGTGGTGCAATTCTACGCTCACAATCTTGCCAAAGTCTTGTGGGTGATAACATCTTGGGATCCAGACTATTTTAAGGCCTCGAAGACCAGCCTTCCATTCCTCCCACCGTGGGAGCAAGTCCTCAGGAAGCAGATCATCCCATCCAATGCTCCGACGACATAGTTCCTGCAAAATGCACTTTCCACTTAGAACGAATGGAGCCACAAAACCCAGAGGATCATACAAGGAAGCTATGACTGATAGAATGCCACGGCGTGTGTCTGGCCTGTCTTTCAAGTTTATGTTAAAACTGAAACTGTCACTTTCAATTAGCCACTGAATACCCAGTGCATATTCTATTGAGGCTGAATCAGGATTGAGGTCAAGCTGTTTGACCCTTGACACTCTTTCGGATGCCTCAACACAATGAAGAGCCTCACTTTCATTCGAGTTGAATTTGTGGAGTCGTAGGCCTCCTCTTTTACACAACTCTTGTGCTTCAACTATCAGTTCACAAGCCTCCTTATCTGTGGGAACACTCACTAGCCCATCATCAACGTAGAAACTATTTTCAACAAATGCCGCTGCAGAGGGATAATGTGCTTTGTATTGCTGTGCAAGATATTTCAGGCCAAAGTTAGCGCACCCTGGAGAGGAAGCAGCACCGAAGAGATGAACTGCCATCTGGTATTCCTTAGGCTCACGATCAAGGTCTCCATGCTCCCACCATAGAAACCTCAAGTAACTGCGATTGTCAGGTCTAACGAAGAACTGATGGAACATCCTTTCAATATTGCAGATGATGGCCACCTTCTCCTTTCTGAAACGACAGAGAACTCCCACCAAGGAATTAATCATATCGGGGCCTGTCAGCAAAGTATCGTTCAATGAGATGCAACAAAATTTTGCTGAACAATCAAAGACAACTGTCAATTTGCCAGGCTTCTTCGGATGGTACACACCGTGGTGAGGTATGTACCAAACAACATCTCCGACAGATACCTCTGGGGCTGGCTCTGCGTCACCTTTGTTGATCACATCCTCCATGAATGCCTTGTAATGACCATAAAACTGTTGATTGGCTTTGAACTTCCTCTTTAAGTGCTGCAAGCGAATTATTGCCAGCTTCTTATTGTTAGGTAATGATGGGGGATTTTGGCCTTTAAATGGGAGAGGCATCTCCAAATGACCGCCCTCTTTCTGCTGAATGTTTTCACTAAGAATCTGTATGAAGCGCACATCGTCTTGAGAGACACATTTACCCTCAGAATTCCTCTCGTTGAAGTCAGACTCCAGAACCTTCAAGATGTCTGCGGCTGATGGAACTGGCATCTCTCTCACTGCAACCCTATGTACGAATCTTTGACTTCCCTGCCTATCCAAGTGGGGATTAACTGCTCCTATGATACTCCATCCCAGCTCGGTCTTCTGTGCGAATGGTTCATTCTCACCACCAGTGATGACCTCAAGGGGAGCTAAAGCTGAAGGACAATCACAGCCGATCAACAGTCCCACTGCGCAGTCCTGAAGAGATGGCAAGTTATTTACAAGATGTTTGAGATGAGGCCACTGCAATGCTGTGGTTCTGGTTGGTATACAAGACTTATCAACAGGAATAAAGTCACGTGTGTATGCTTGCCGTAACTGTATGTGATTTTCAGAATGAAAGCTTCAAACTAGCAAACCACACACACTTTGACTGGCTATAACTGTGTCTACAGCAGTCATTGTGCTAAGCTTCAACTGTAATGGTTGAGAAACTACATCCAACTCTCTGACAAGGTCTTCCAAGACAAAAGATGAATCACTCTGTGTGTCAAGAAGCGCATAGGTAAGAATTTCCTTCTGGGGTTCTTTCATAGATGACAAGAAAACCGGAACAATACTTGAGGTAGCAGAAGAATTCTGAGTTACTGCATGGGACAAAACTTTGCGGACTTGCTGATTTGCTTGTCCTTCTGTGGAATCAGAAGTGAAACTTCTCTTTATTTCACCGGATCTCTCCTCTCTCTCTTCATTCTGAGTTACTGCATGGGACAAAACTTTGCGGACTTGCTGATTTGCTTGTCCTTCTGTGGAATCAGAAGTGAAACTTCTCTTTATTTCACCGGATCTCTCCTCTCTCTCTTCATGCAGACAGGTTGGATGGCGCCAGCTACACACTCCACAGACATGCCGCGTTTTACAATCTTTAGTTATATGTCCCTTACGCAAACATCCAAAACATAGATAATTTTGATGTATGAACACCCTTTTATCTCCCATAGACTTGGCAGCAAAGACTGGGCACTTGGCTTGAAGGGAGACAAACTTTCTGACTTAAATGCATGATATTTTGTTTGGGCACTTGTACTGAGGGCCTTTGCCCTCTTTGGGAACTTTTCATCTACTGAGCTGGAGCTCAAAAAGGAAGAAGTGATGGGATTACAGGCTATACGGGCTTCCTTCAGCACAAACTTAGTAAAGTGTTCAAAGATTGGATATTCTCCAGATGCATCAAGCTGCTCTACTACGATTCGTGTGTGAATGGAGCTTAACCAGCATCTGTTTAAAGATTTATGTTTTGGTGTTTTTGCCTTTTATCATGATAGGACAGAACGCAGACTGGAAGCGAAGTGGGAGAGAGAAAACAAGATAGAGGGACAGGATCTGGAAAAGGCCACGAGCCGGACTCTGGTCTCCCAAAGCACAATGTCTTTAAATGTCAGTGTGCTACCCACTAGGCTATTAGCGCCAGCTAGCCTGAGGCAGTTTTGTAAATATTAGAACTAGGGCTGTGAAAAGATTAATCGCGATTAATCGCATCCAAAATAAAAGTTTGTGTTTAAATAATATATGTGTGTTTACTGTGTATAATTAAATTTGTATATATAAATACACACACATGCATGTATATATTTAAGAAAAATTTGTTATTTATATATAATTTTTATTTATTTATATATAATATAAATTATATATAAATATATACAGTATATGTATGCAAATATTTCTTAAATATATACATGCATGTGTGTGTATTTATATATACAAAATAATTATACACAGTACACACACATATATTATGTAAACACAAACTTTTATTTTGGATGTGATTAATCGCGATTAATCTTTTCACAGCCCTAATTAGAACCTTTATTAGAAACACAAGTTAAGTCAATTGATCACTTTTTACAGTGTGGGAGAGAAAGAGAGAGAGAGAGAGGTAGAGAGAGGAGGGGGGACGGGATCAGAAAAATGTCAGCGCCAGCTAACCAGAGAGAGCACAACATTACGAGAGAGCGCAAAGTATTTCAGGGAAACACAATACTTTTACGTGAGAATGCAAAGTTTCTCAGGCAAACGCAACTATACTTTTACGAGAGAGCGTAAAGTTTCTCAGGGGAGTGCAATACTTTTATGAGAGAGCGTAAAGTTTCTCAGGGGAGCGTAATACTTTTACAAGAGAGCTTAGTGTTTCTCAGGGTCCTGCAAATAAAACGTAAAATTTCTTGTGAACCGCATTACTTTTATGAGAGAACACACAGTTTCTCGGGCAAACGCAACTATACTTTTACGACAGAGCGTAAAGTTTCTCAGGGAGCGCAATACTTTTTTGAGAGACCGTAAAGTTTCTCAGGGGAGCGTAATACTTTTACGAGGGAGCGTAAAGTTTCTCAGGGGAGCGTAATACTTTTACGAGAGAGCGTAAAGTTTCTCACCGGAGCGTAATACTTTTACGATAGAGCGTAAAGTTTCTCAGGGAGCGCAATACTTTTATGAGAGAGCGTAAAGTTTCGCAGGGGAGCGTAATACTTTTACGAGGGAGCGTAAAGTTCCTCAGGGGAGCGTAATACTTTTACGACAGAGCGTAAAGTTTCTCAGGGAGCGCAATACTTTTATGAGAGACCGTAAAGTTTCTCAGGGGAGTGTAATACTTTTATGAGAGAGCGTAAAGTTTCTCAGGGGAGTGTAATACTTTTACGAGAGAGCGTAAAGTTTCTCAGGGGAGCGTAATACTTTTACGAGAGAGCGTAAAGTTTCTCAGGGGAGCGTAATACTTTTACGAGAGAGCGTAAAGTTTCTCAGGGAGCGCAATACTTTTATGAGAGAGCGTAAAGTTTCTCAGGGGACTGCAATACTTTTATGAGAGAGCGTAAAGTTTCTCAGGGGAACGAAATACTTTTATGAGAGAGCGTAAAGTTTCTCAGGGGAACGAAATACTTTTATGAGAGAGCGTAAAGTTTCTCAGGGGAACTAAATACTTTTATGAGAGAGCGTAAAGTTTCTCAGGGGAACGCAATACTTTTACGAGAGAGCGTAACGTTTCTCAGGGGAACACAATACTTTTACGAGAGAGCGTATAGTTTCTCAGGGGAACGCAATACTTCCCCTTTACGCTCTCAGGGGAGCGTAAAGATACTCGGGGTTAAATTTCTCGTGAACCACATTACTTTTACGAGAGAACACAAAGTTTCTTGGGGGAATGCAATACTTTTTTTACGTGCGAACGAACTTTTTTGCCAGAATATGCAAAGTTTCTCAGGGGACCGCAATACTTTTATGAGAGAACGCAAAGTTCATCATGCAAAGTTTCTCGGGGGAACGCAAAACATTTGCGAGATGACGTAAAAGCATTGACCCATTATCTTTCCTCCCATCTAATTTTTTTTCCCCACCACCATGTGGGCTTTGTGCAATGCTTTTACGAGAGAACGCAATAAACTCAAGATCATGTGTGTTTTCTTTTCTCTAGGCCAGAAACTAAAAGGAAAGCAGTTTTATGACTTTTCAGGACAGGTGTTCTGTGAGGAGGATTATTTGGTCTGTGGTCTGGTCTTGTTTATTAATTATTTCTTGCACTCAATTTAGAGGGCAAGAGTGCTTTTAATGCTTCTTTCTTTTCTAGTATTCCAGTGTCAAGCACTTTGCAGAGGTTTGCACATCCTGTGGATATTTAATCACAGATATGGTCAGTCTGAAAGCCATTTTGAGTGTTTAATGAATCTAATGGATCATGTGGCAGGTGGAAACATTAAATTAAATTAACTAAGATTACCTCTGACCCCTTTAGGTTCTCCAGGCTTTGGGAAAGTCTTTCCATCCCGACTGTTTCCGCTGTGTCATCTGTAACGAGACGCTGGAGGGACAGCCATTCAGTGTCGACACACAAAACAAGATATATTGTGTGAAAGACTACCACAGGTGAAGAACAATGCTGGCATATGGACACTTACAGTACGACACTTCACAGACAATGAATATATAATCTAATGATCAAATAATGAAGGTCTCCAAATCATTATGTCAAAATCAAATTTTGCATATATATTTATTAAATATTTTAGTCATTCATACCAAATGAACCCCAATTATAAGACATGAACATTTCTTCATTGACTCATTCATGCATTATGTAGTAATATTGATTTGTGTGTGTGTGTGTGTGTGTGTGTGTGTACTTGAACAGGTTTCTAGCCCAGACCTGTGCTGCATGTGAACAGTTAATCCTTCCCACTGAGGTATTTTATTATGATTATTATTATTTTGCAAATATCTTTTTATTTTTATGTAGAAGTATTTTTATGGCCATCATATATTTGATCTCATACACCTGTGATCATGATTTGAAATATTGATTTGAGTTTGTTAATGTCCACAGGGTTCAAATGAGATTGTGCGAGTGATGTCCATGGGCAAAAGCTACCATGTGGCCTGTTATGAAGGAAAAAGTGACATTTAATAACTGTATAGCCTATTTAATCCAGACTGAAGAAACTCTGTTCATAATTGTTAATTATTCAATATTCGTTATTTTCAGCTAAAATAGTCTCTTTTTAACATTCTTATATATATATATATATATATATATATATATATATATATATATATATATATATATATATATATATATATATATATATATGTCTTATATATATATATATATATATATATATATTAAGAAAAACTGGACATCTGATTTTGTAATTGTATTTAAATAAAATAAAATTATGTACTGACTATTGTAGTCTATGGTATCACTTTGTTGAGGACTTTTATTATGACATTACCGGAAGAGGCGGAAGTCCTCTATTGTTTTTTTCAACACTGATTTGACATTTGGCGCGTTCAGTGGAAAGTCGCAGTTTAGTGAGTGAGAATGAAGCATAAGCTCTCTTTTATATAATAAGATAAATATTCTCTTTTATATAAGATACATATGTCTCTATAACTGACATTGTCTTTTTATAGCGAGTCTGAAATACATGTTGATGTGTTCTATGAAGGAATTATAAACTCCGGTGTTTGGATGAGTTTGTATTTATATTGGTTTTCACGGATAAAGTGACCAAATGGATCGATACAATGATGTAAAAATCCTCCTGAAGAAATGGGAACAATCTTTCTTCCAAACAAACAGCAGAAAGCCCAATAAGGTATCGGGTATTGTTGTTGTATGTTATGCTATCTGTGGTTTCCTTGTCTTGTGTTTTATTTTCTTGTGCTCAGTATTATGTTTTTTAATGTTATGTTGTTTTATGTTTTATTGTGTTGTTTACTGATATATGTCATAGTTATTGTGGGTATATTCTGTCATTGACTGATATCTTTTTATGTCATAATGTACAAACATATCTTTTCTTTTGAAGGATGACATTGATAAAGCTCCAGAGGAGACGAGACGTAAGATTATTTTGTTGTGTTATCTTTGTTCATGTTGAGCTTTCATACTTTGTTTTTTTGTTTGTTTGTTTTAATTTTTGATTTGTGTGTTCTTGTGTTTGCAGAACTTTATAAAGAATATCGTTCTCTCAAAGAAGCAAAAGAAAGAAAGAGCTCAGAGGTGGAAGATCCATCAAACCCCCCGGAGAGTCACTCATCTACTACTGTGAGAATCTACTTCATTTTAACATTCATTATCAGCCATCTTTATAGTTTCTGAAGATAAGAACCGATCATATGTGTAGATCCAGTAAATGTTTACGTTCACTGTTTTAAGGGATCTGGATGCTGGGGATCTCACCTCAACCGGAAGAATCTGCCGGCTGCTTTGCCGAAACTCTCATCCGATGATAAAGAGACGCTGAAAGCTTCAGCTCAGTACTTTGGCATGAAGTTGAAGAACAATCTTGGAGCTTTAACAAAGGTGAATATGACTTATATGTATGAGCTGTGTAATACTACTTAAAAACTTAAAAACTATATCTTTATTTTTAGTCTTTTGAAAATGTGATGTTTATATATTTTTTCAGTCAGAGTACCAGTATTTGTTCCAAACAGCTGTTGTTATCATGTACTTTCTAAAAATAAAATAAGTAATAAATAGTCAAATAATAAAATTAAAGTCAGTGGAAACAGATCTATTTAATTAAAAAAGATATAATTTAAAATAATATAATTTATTTAATTATGTAATAATTTTTTACTAAATGTTTTTAGATGTTTTCGTAAAAAAAAAAAAAATAGTATATAGTAGTTGTTAATGTTTATTACGGCCTATTATATGGGTAAACATGTCCACTGATTATGACTGATTTTGACAATATTTTATATATTGTGAAATTTTTGTATTTTTTAAAATAATTTAGATTGAAAATGTTAACTTGTGCTGAACAAAATACAGTAAAAATGCCATTACAAATAATCAGTCTTAATAAGTGGAAACCGCTCTATAATTTAATTAAAAAGGGTATAATTTTATAAAAAGCATTTTGTTATATAGTTAAACATATTCAGAAACATTTACTCTGATTAGGATGTTGTAATGGCATCTTTTACTGTATTGTACTTCTTGCATTTCTCAACTTAATGGCGCTTTTCCATTACCAGTACCAGCTCAACTCGACTCGACTCGACTCGACTCGGCTCGGCTCGGCTCGCTTTTCGCTCCGTTTTCCATTGCAGATAGTACCTCCACAATAGTACCTGGTCGTCATAGCGACGCCGCAGGAAACTGCCGTGACTTAATCTTTTACGCGAGACGCGCGAGACACACCCGCTACCCACACACACAGGACAATGGAGGAAATCGAGTGTATGCTGTTTTTGGATGTTTTTGTTTTTGTTTTTGCTGTTTTTTATTCAGGATACTCCGTCTGGCGCGTGCAATGATGACGCAGTGAATAGTGACGATTCTCTCTGACCAATCAGCAGTCTGCTGTGTTTTCACGTCACATTTTAGTATCGCCTCAGCTCGCTCAGAACCGCGCCGGAGGTGGTACGAAAAAAAGTACCTGGAAGCAGGTACAGGTACAACTTTTACACAGTGGAAAACCAAACAGAGCCGAGTCGAGTCGAGCCGAGCCGAGCCGAGCCAAGGCGAGCTGGTACTGTGTAGTGGAAAAGCGCCATATATGACATTAATGGCTGTTTTGAACAAAAATAATGAATCTGACAGAAACAATTCGTAATAAATGTCATTTGGAGAAACAGGCTGCAGAATATCTGTCCTCTTATTTTATTGTCACATATGCTAAATTCTAGGAACGATCATTTTCTCTGAAAAAAGCTACAACCCCTCGCCGAACGCCAACCAAACCACTGCAGAACCCTCCAAACTCCAGCGCAGCACCTACAGATGTAGAGACTCACACACCGAAGTCAGCCAACACACAACCAGACCCCAGCGCTACGCCTGTACAGACGGTCAGCGCTGAGTTTGAGGATGAGCCATCGGATCCCTTCCCCTCCGTGACCCCCTCCAAATCCTGGTCTCCAGCTGTCGGATCCGCACACAAGAGTGTGGAAAGGCTCCAGTTCCTGAGGCAGTCCATGACCAAGAGGATTTCATCTGTGGACAGTGGCTGGCTTGCACGCTGCCAGGTCTTTGATGAGGTGGAGGAACCTCAGAAACCTGTTGCAGGGAATTCAGAGCTGATGAAAAACGATAATAGTTGTTTACCACCTACTGTTAGAAGCGAAACCGTGTCAACTCAGGGTCAAACATCCCCAAAGACTTCATTAGAGAAGAGTAAATCTGCCTTGTTAGAGGACGAAGCACAGAAAGGTCCTGTAGTGTCTTCAGTAAGGGACAATGTGGTGCTGGATGCAGAATTGGGCTCCCCGGGGCATCATGGTGAACGGGTATATCAAAAAGACACTGCAGCTCTCACTGGAGATGGCGAGACGTGTTCAGAGGAGCCCAATTCTCCTGCAAAAACTAAGAAACGCAAACCCAGGGCCAAAAAAGATCAAGACTCTGGGGAAAAACCACAGGCCGAAGGTGGCAAAAAAACAAAAGGTCGAAAAAGACAGAGGGACGATGATGTGGATGAATCTGAGGAGCAGGAAGGCGGAGTGAAAAAGAGAAGGAGAACTAAGAAAGGAGAGGCAGCTGGGGAGGATCAGCCCAAAAAAGGAGGGAAGAGGAAAGGGAAAGTTGATGAGGAGGAGGATGATGCTTCCAGCTCAGAGGAAAAGAAGACCCAGAAACGAGCGATTCCTCAGGAGAATCTGCTGGGAGAGGTGGATGAGGAGGAGGCCAGAGCCGCGAGATACACGATGAAGAACACCGCCAGGGGCAAGTGGGTACCATAAACTTGCCAATAGTTGTCACATATTTTTTATGTTTTATGATTCATTATTATTCATATCTTGAACCAGGCCTACCAAAAACACAGATGGGAACTTTGTGAAAATCAATTTGAAGAAGAAGTCCCATGTCAAAGGGTTTGCTTTGAGAGGGGCCGCAATGAGGAAACAGGTCAGAACATCGAACATCTAAGATCTTCTTTAAATGAAAAGTTTAAACAAAAATTCAAATTTTCATCATTTATGCAATCTTTTTGTAGTTCTAAACCCATATGATTTACCTTCTACAGTGAAACACAAATACAATTTTTTTTAAATAAATTTGAGCTGCCATTTTTGCACAGTCACAACATATATCTTCCATAACTCTTTAAAAGAACAAAAAAGAACCATAAAAGTGGTCAGAATTACATGTATATTACATTATAATCTTAAGATGTCATAAAATAGATTTAAGCGGTGAGTCTTTTCCCTCCATCATAGCTCTAAACTTCTGCCGTGTGGCATTGTTGATGTCAGATTTGATGCGTCTTGAGTTTTCAGGCAATTTTTGGGCAAATCACTCTTTCTTTCTTACTTTCTTTAAAAAAAAAAAGACTTTTTTACTTTTTCTTACTTACTTTTTTTTTTTTTCATTTGTTGAAATAAATCCTAAAAGAATGTTGTTAGGAACCTATGATATGATATGATTTTTGCGCATTTATACGGATTGTCCGTCCAGAAGTATGACCAACATGAATTGAGTAAATCCTAAATGAAGGAAAGTATTTAAATAATTTAAATGGTTAAAAAATTATATTATAATTGTATTAAATGCTTAAACTCTGTTTATAAAATGTTTTTTATTGTGTAGTTCACGTATGCTTTATAATTGCAGATGTACATGCAGAAGTTCCAGCTGAAGGGTGAACGGTTCGGCGGTGGGTTCGGGAGGGGGAGGGGCAGGGGCCAGTTCGGTGGCTTCAATCGTCAGGGCGATAGCTGTTACAAGTGTGGCGGGACGGGTCACTGGGCACGAGACTGTCAAGGAAGAGGTGAGACGAGGCTGCCCGGGTCACATGACTCTGCTCTCATGAATATGCGATTATGTTAATGATATCATGTGCCTGGGTTTGTGTTGCAGCTCCTGTCGTGAGTTCTGCAGAGCAGGAAACCCCAGTAGAGGAGGAGGAGTTTGAGCTGCCCACGCTGGAGGAAGTTGCCCGGGCGACAGGAACTCTGCGCTCAGAGCCTATTGGTGGGTCTGCATGGGTCACATGTTCACATACTGGGACAGATGCCACACTTTCTGCAGTCAATTGTCACAAAACTCCCTAGCATGATATATTGCAATATGACTTAAGGCAATAGTTCAGAGTGAAGCTCAGCACTGTTCGCGCTCATTTACTGTTCGTCTGGGGAAATTTACCGTATGATTTTTCACATAGCAGCGCATATCGCAGAAAAACTTTTTCATGCAGCCCTACTAGCAACCATCCAGAACACCAAAGGAACTGGATAGCAATGTGCAAAAACATTTAGAACAACATCATGGCAACCAATGTTTTGTTTTCTTGCCACAGTGGCTCCTCCTGTTGTGGGCGGGGACTCTTCTGAGAAGGTGGAGCAAGGGGAGGAGATTCTGCTCAACATCATGAGACCCGATTATGAGCGGCCTGCCCCTCCTCCACCTATGGAGCCGCTCTACACACCAAAGGATGATGGGAAAGTTCAAGGTACTTGAACTGTCTTTAAGAGCTTTAATGGTCAGTAAGAGCTTTATTCTGTGCTAATGTCCCTATTTATTCTCTTTCTTCTCCTGTGATTGTTCACAGATGTCCCTCCAGAGGTGTACGAAGCGCTCCAAGACTTTGGTTACAAGTCCTTCAGGCCTGGTCAGGAGACGGCCATCATGAGAATCCTGTCAGGTGGGAGGAAGTTATTAGAAGCTCGAGGCATTACTGCATTTCTTTATTTCCTTTTTTGGCTTGTGACAGTGGAGTGTCATGTTGGGGGGAAAAAAACCAAGTCTGCATTTTCCACGTGTCTCTGTGTGAATAAGCTCAGTTTGGTCTACTACACATATTCAAGCACACGTGAAGCTCGTGTTGTTTTCAGCGTCTGCTGTTACACTGTTTACATCTGGTATTAAAATGCTTTTTGGTCGATCGGATCACAAATAGACGAGGGAGACACATTCTCGTTTTAATTCGTTTCTTTTGTCCACTTTCAACCACTTCTGTCCTGATTTCTTTGAGGGAAGGGTCTATGGGCGGGTACATTTTTGTGTTTTTTCAGATCTTTCGATATAATGGACAAAATAAGCTCACAATTTACATGTGAACGTGCGGAGAGACGCAGCTTTAGTCGGCCGCAAACCAGCCGAACGCTGTGAGTGTGTGTTAGAAATCAGGAATGGTGGGAGAACATTGTGCTTGGTACGTTTTTCATCTTCAAACCAAACTTAGGTCTCCAGCTGACAAAGTTTAAATCCCGTCTGGCTAGAGCTCTTCCCATAATGTTCACGCATTAGATCAGTATGCGGAGAGTAGACGGTCTTTTGTGGCTGTTCGACCACATGAGAGTTTACACTATGAAAGCAATCCAGTCGAATGTGTTTTCAACTACCTCTGGAAGCGGTCGAAAGTGGACAAGCTCAAAATGTTTTAGACCACGTTTACAGCTGTCTTTCTTTAGCATCGTCCACTTGTGATCCGATCGACCAAAACGCTTCTTAATACCAGTTGCAAACAGGGCCTGTATGAGGACATGAACAGTTTAACCTCATCTCCACAGAGTTAACTTCCGAGGCATTTACCATTTAATTTGATAAATTACTATGCGACAGAGAAAGATTCCCAAAAACCTCATTTTGATTTCAAACCACATTTAAAAGGATTTTCTGCTAAATTTTGCTGTTGAGGAGACTTTCAAAAAAATTATTTTAGTATGTTCAAATAATTTTTTTTGCTGTTCAGACAACCTAAAAAAAACAAATGAATTTGAGTCTGAAGTGAAGTGTGCACAGACGCTGAGTAAAGCCGGTGCTCTGATCTATTGGTGGTTTTGTTTTGGTCTAGGTCTGTCCACACTGGTAGTTCTGTCCACTGGAATGGGAAAGTCTCTGTGCTACCAGCTTCCGGCGTACCTGTACGCCCAGAGGTCAAAGTGCATCACGCTGGTGGTGTCTCCTCTGGTGTCTCTGATGGACGATCAGGTACGTCTGACTCTGCAGTGGGAATTGAATTCTTATTAATTTAATAAGCAAATGAAATGAGGCACAGTATTGCTGTTTTAATTATTATTTAATTATATATATCGTGTCGATGAAAATTATTAAGAGCATTTAGATTAAAACATCTCGTGGAAGGTTAAAGCTAGGGATGGGCATTTTTCAAAAATATTGCATTCGAATATTCGGGCTCATAAAATTCGAATATTCGAATATTCGTTTATTTAAATGACGTTTAACGAAAAATACGTTATTTTTTAAGGTAATTTTTTTTTTACGTTTTGGCACCATTTCTGAAGAAGCTTACGATTAGGCAATATACACAACAAGCTTACAACATGTGTTAAAGTTTTCTTTTAATTGAAAACATTAAACAGTAGGCCTATCGCTATGTGTAAACAAAAAAAATATAAGAACAAAAGGATATAAGCTCAAGCAGCGCGAACGGAAAAAAACGCCTAATAAAGCAGAGTAGCAGATTGCGCCAGTTATCGTACAGAACGTACTCACACACTCGAGTCAGCATATGATTATCGTGTTTATATTGTTTCACGTTTATGTTGAGAAAAACAATAATATCCACATGGAGGGACGCCGCGAGCAATTTATGCTCGAGTGAGAAAACGCGCTGCGCTGACAGACGTTTCAGAGAAACAAAGATAACGGTGTTCTAGTTCTAAGTTTCTAACAGCACCTTGCGTTTTCTGTTCTTAAACCTCTCTCTCAAAGAAAACTTAAAGGAAGAATATACCTCAAAATCATTTTACTATTAGATAAGTTATCATCTCGGATCACTCGCACTACAGCTGCGCTTACCTGCAGTCGTGATGCAGTGATAGACAGCTGTCTTTCCTCAGTCGACTGCTGTTTGGATTTCATGTGATTTCTCATTGTGGTGATGATATTATAATTCCAGATTAATTAATTAATTTGATCAAAAGTAATTCCATTTAGTAACCTCATTTTCGACTAGTAATTCCAAACTTCGCGAGGCAGACGACGACATTATGATAAAATACAAACAACTTGTTAAACATGTGCCACAGTGCCACCCAGTGCATTTAATTATAACTGCGAGTTAGTGCTTGGGATTTATCAGGGATTCACTGCATTTACGACCCGCAAAGTATTTACGGCTTCATAAATTCGATAAAATTCGAATAGTATTTTATTTTTCGAATAATAAATACAGATCGAATATTCGAAAATTCGAATATTCGTGCACATCCCTAGTTAAAGCAGCCGTGTAAAGTGTTTTTGCTTCATTTTTACATTGTTTGTGAAGCTTTCTGGACTCCCGTCGAAGCTGAAAGCCGCCTGCATCCACTCCAACATGTCTAAGAAACAGAGAGAGACGGCCATTGAGAAGGTACAAGAATATGAAGTACTCTTTAAATGATATGTAGCATGTCTTTTAATACAGTAATAAAGGATATGGCAATAAACCACGTTAAAGGACAAGTTCGGTATTTTACACTTAAAGCCCTGTTTACAGATCGTATCTGATGAAATAGAATGGTTAAGATTCAAATTTGGACACATGCTGCTGTCCCGAGAATTTTAGGTTTATTTCGCTTCACCCCCCCACCAGTACAATGGTTGTCTATATGCACTGGAAGATTCCGTCCTAAAAACACATTAAACTTTCGTTTACAAAGACGTGAAACTCACCGAGTGGTCAGGGGTGTTCACTGATATGTTCCATCAAAAATCGCTGAAAAAGATGCATTCCAACAGGTTTTATCGTAGTTTTTGTCCAACTCCATTGACTTGTATAGGACGTGCTGTGAGACCGCAGCACCTTTACGGTATTACTCCGCCGCTTCTTCTTCTGCTTTTTCTGTGTATTCAATGAAATGCCCGTGGTTTGCTTGCAATTGGCAAAGGTGCATTATCGCCACCAACTGGGCTGGAGTGTCTATTATTCAAGCTCTCAACGGAAGAATCACGGGTGTGACGCGTTTGGCAAAATAGGTCCACAAAAGCGAAATAAACCTAAAATTCTCGGGACAGGAGCATGTGTCCAAATTTTTATCTTAACCGTTCTATTTCATCAGATACGATCTGTAAACAGGGCTTTAAGTGTAAAATACCGAACTTGTCCTTTAAGTTTTCGTTTAGTTAACGATAACAACTCCTAACCTGACCAGTAACAGCGTCACACATCAAAACATTTAGATGTTCACTTCTTGATGCATCTTTACTAGTCAGGACTCTGTGTCTTAGTTGATGTGTGTTATTGTGTGTGTAGGTGAAGGCCGGTGAGGTGCATGTCCTGCTGTTGTCTCCCGAAGCGCTGGTCGGTGGAGGTCACTCAGGGTCAGGGTGTCTCCCGCCTGCAGACCAGCTTCCCCCGGTGGCCTTCGCCTGTATCGACGAGGCTCACTGCGTGTCTGAATGGTCGCACAACTTCCGACCCTGTTACCTGAGACTGTGCAAGGCGAGTCTCTCAAATGTATTGGAGTTTTCTGCATTCCATCAGTGCAAAATCAATGTGAGTTTGTGTTGTTTAGGTGCTCAGGGATCGGTTGGGTGTGCGTTGTCTGTTGGGTCTCACCGCCACGGCCACTCTGTCCACGGCGCTGGACATCGCCCGACACCTGGACATCAGCGACCAGGATGGCATCGCTGTGCGCTCTGCCGCTGTCCCTCACAACCTCCAGCTGTCCGTGTCCATGGACAGAGACAAAGATCAGGTGCGTTTTTATGTTAGCAGTCGCACCGCAGAGCAAGTCAGATGCAACTAAACAACATGAAACCTTCAAATTTAGCTGAAAACAGCGATTATTAGGATCATAGATTATGTGGATGACTGGTTACAGTTGTTTTGGTGGCATATTTCACCTATCATGGTCATACAGTTGTAGATATTTGAGTATTGTTTAGTGGCATTTTGTCTTCACAAGATACAGGACAATTAGGCATTACGGATCACATCTAAAAAATAGGGTGTCATGACAATTTTCACACTAATAGTTCAGATGGAAAAAAAGTTTGTCCAGAAAATTCAAAATGGATGAGAAATGCTAAATATATATTACATTTTTTATTGTATTTACATATATAAACTATAATAAATTAAATATATATATATATATATATATATATATATATACTAAAATATCAGTGTTATTTTAGTATTATTTATATACTGTTATAGTACTTATTACAGTTTTTCTGAATCGCTAAAACACTAAACTCCATTCTCTGAACCAAATTCTCAATAGCCTAAACCAATTTGTCGAATAAATCACTATTTCTACAAAACCTTAAACAAGTTCAGGCAGTTAGACACTGTTTGCAGATCTCAGGCACTCTTTCTCACATTCTCACTTATTAAAACACATTTCACACAGTGATACATTTGTGTTGCAAAAGAGGCAAAAGTTACACACATCTACAACACTTGTAATCGTTTACACACAACAATTCAAAATTGTTCACACTTATTTCTAATGATGTGACCAAACCAACTGTATAATATGAGCCAGTTCAGAGTGTACAGGTGACACAGGTGCACTGATGATATGAACAATATATGGAAACAATCTGAGAGGGAGAGGAGGAAGAGGACAAGAAAGCAAGGTGTGGACCGTGTTGTCAGAGTGCTGAATGCGTCAGACTAGACTAGAAGGTTTTTTCCTTTGTCTGGCAAGAGATAACATTGTCTGTGATGTGGACAAAGTCCTCAGGCCAGAGCCAGCAGGAAGACATTATGCTGAAGCTGAATCAATCTCTCATTGACCTTGATTTTGCAGTTGCACAACGTACAGTATGTGAGTGTACCGTAACATGCTTTTCATTTAGAGTTTTATTTGACCTTTTGCAGTTGGACTGCAGTATTTTTACACTATGCAAGTGCTGAATAGACAGACATTCAATAGGTCTAATATTCAATATTCAGTACAATACTATACTTGCAGTGCATACAGTATACAATATATTCACATTACTCAGTTACTTTTTATGTAATTGCAAAAATTGTTTACTGTACAATATCATTTTATTTCTGTAACTTTCTGGATGCTGTGTTCTCCTTTTTTTATGTAGTGTCTAATGATCTATAGTGCTTATTTTATTGACTCGTGTGTATGATCTGAAAGCAATGTTTGATTTTGAGTACAGGTGAAATGGTTTTGAAGCAGTTGTTTGCCAGAAGAGTCAATGGTTTTGTGAGTTTTGTTTTGAAAATTTGGATTTGTGTTTAATGTTGTGAGAAAATGGCTGAAGGTTTCAAGAAATGTGTCTTAGCAATTGTGAAAAACTGTAATATTTTGAATTTTATTTTTTGCTTTTGTATTTATATATACATTTATATTTATTAAGGTTAAATTTGTTTTTATTAGATTTTTAGTTTTGAATTTAAGTACTTTGACTTAAACATATTGTATTTGAGTTAGTTCCCAAAGCAACCATTTTAATTTAATTAATTTTTTAATTAATTTTAATTAAATTAAATAATTAATTTTTTAGCTTTATTTCAATTATTAAAAAAACCTTTTAAATGGTTTTCAAGTTTTTAGTTAACAATGACAACACTGATTTTTTAATTTATTTTTTATATCTGCACCAAAACAGATCTGGTCCTGAATTGACATTATTCTTTGAATTCATCGTCAGTAAAACATCGCAATAAAAATGGATCATTGTGGTACAATATTTTGAACTTGGTTTGAGATCTTTCAGAAAGAACAGAACATATTTTTTCATGCAGTAAATTCAGAGCTGTAAGAAATGTCTCAATGTTTTCAACTGTTTTCTCCTACAGGCTCTAGTGTGTTTGCTGAAGGGCGAACGCTTTGGCGCTCTAGAGTCGGTGATCGTGTACTGCACCAGGCGAGAGGAGACGTCCCGTATCGCTGCACTGCTGCGCACCTGCCTGCAGGGGGTGATGTTGAGAGAGTCGTCCAAACCAGCACCAAACAATGAGGACGACAACCCTGTGGGGAAGAAGAAGAAAGCTCTGGGTATGATACATGACTGTCATGCATAACACTCCAGCTTGTTTGCTTTATTTTGAGGTTTTAATGCCATTTCTCCCTCTCAACTCAGCCAGGAAGAAGATCCGTAAGCCGCTGAAGTGGATCGCGGAAGCGTATCACGCTGGGATGTCTGCGTCGGAGAGGCGGCGAGTGCAGAATAACTTCATGTGCGGGGAGCTGCGTGTGGTGGTGGCCACCGTGGCCTTCGGGATGGGCTTGGACAAATCGGACGTGCGTGGGATCGTCCACTACAACATGCCCAAGAGCTTCGAGAGCTACGTGCAGGAGATTGGCCGAGCGGGACGTGACGGACACCCGGCGCACTGCCACCTGTTTCTAGACCCAGAGGTCTGTGCATGTGTGGTACTTTCATTCATGATTTCACAGTAGTAGCAAGATTTTAATG
The DNA here is from genome assembly GCF_965113295.1 of Leuciscus leuciscus. Taxonomy (NCBI): domain Eukaryota; kingdom Metazoa; phylum Chordata; class Actinopteri; order Cypriniformes; family Leuciscidae; genus Leuciscus; species Leuciscus leuciscus. The sequence goes on from NC_138736.1 coordinate 37,370,441, forward strand.
TAAGACACTGGCGTAAAAGAGGAATTATCAGCAGACCTCAGAAATTGCACAATAGCTGCTTTGGATCTAAAACCTATAATACATTTCTATATTAATAACAAATAGCAAACAGAGTTGGATCTACACACCATGAACAAACTCCATAAAATCAGTCCCAATGTTGGGAAAAGAAGTTTCTATCATTTTTCAAATCGATGGGAACAGATGATTTATACCCGTTGCCAAATAGGCCATTTCAGGATATCAGGAGAAGATCCACCAACATGTTCTCTGTGTCAAAATCCTTGATCCCTGAAGCATGTTTTATTAGACTGTGCTGGACTAGTCATTTTAGTTCCTTAAACCTATTTTATTTCGGGTTTAAGGAACATGTATAACTCTGACCTGTACCACCTGACTGCTGCAGATTCATTTCAGCGTTGATAGTTTTGACATAGAAACGCATAAATCCTAGTGTGAGGACGTGATCATCTCAGGACCGAATGCAATGATTGGACAAAAATGTTTTGGTCCTGAGACTTTGTTGGAAACTTTTATTCCTTCATCGAAGCAAAAACCAGGAGACTTGAGATGGATTTTATAAGCAGAAGAGATTTATTCTTCCATGTCTGTAGTTCATCAGGTCTGTAGTTCATCATCATCAAGTCTGACTCAAGACAGTTGCCTTGCACTTTTATACACATTTAGGGGGAGGGATTTACATTGAGGTAGAACAAAGCATGCAAATTAAGTATACAGGTTAAGGAACCCGCCCGACTCCAGCTTGTTACCAGTCTCAATCCAATCAGCATAACCATTCAAACGCATATGTGCTAATCCAATCAGCCCAACGATTTATCGTCTAGGGCTGGGGCTCGAGCCATTAAAGACAAAAGGTGACTTACAATAGAGAAAAACAGGACTGGCAGAAACTGTTGTTACTATTATCCTAACCTAACCTTAAAATGCTAACTTCAATGTACTCAACTTTTACTGTTGCAACCTAAATTAAACATTTCATAAATTTGTAATACAACAACTTCCACAAAACATACTGTTATATGTACGTTTAGACAGTTAGACCACTTCATTATTGATTGCTATCAGGATGTGAAGAGTTTCAACCAGCATAACAAAAAATTACCTTTAAGTTTACATTTTATCTTCTGATATTTATATTTTACTTCAGCTTTATTTCAGTTAGCAAAATCAATTTATAATAGTTTCCATTTTTTATTTTAGTGTACAATAACAACACTGCAATAACTTTTTTTTGTTTTATTCTGTTATTTGTGTTTAGGGAGCAGATTTGCACGAGCTGCGCAGGCACATCTACGCAGACACGGTGGATTATTATACCGTGAAGAAACTGGTGCAGAAGGTTTTTCCTCCGTGTAAATGCCGACAGATTCAGCAGAAGCAGCGAGATTTGGAACAGGTGAAACTAGAGTAATTACAAAAATATATGTGTGATGTATGAGTGTATGAGTTGTGTTGAGGTCTGACTGTCCCTCCCTGTAGGCTGCAGAAGTATCTGACTGGGAGTTACTGGAGATGGAGGTTTGTGCGGACACTGATTCACACCAGCAGAGGAGCGAGACAGTGACTCCCACAGAACAACACACACACACTCCACACGAGCACAACAAACCAACACAGACAGCCGAGGAGAGCGACGGAGGGCTGAAACTGAGTGACGAGTGTTTACAGCGGCCATGTCACACACACGAGAGAGCCATTCCCATGCAGGAGACCGTGGAGGCCCTCGACATCACGGAAGAGAGTGAGAAGACTTACAGAAACATGAGATGAAGTGCTTTAACACAGTAGATCTGAGGGTAGACGACATATTTGAAGGGATCGATCTCCTAAAAATCGCCCTCCTGTATTTTTTAGATCTCCATCTAGGAATAGAATGTCGTGTAATTGATTAAGATATGTGTCCACCTCACAAATTATTGCAATATACAGCAGTCAACATTTAAAGTGGATCAAAAAAGGTCATCAAAGTTGTTCTTAAGACAAGAACAGGGATTGTTCAGAATTCATGTATAACTTTGATGAAAGGTTTTGATCCACTTCAAATGTTGACTACTGTAATTTATTCTGATCTCGCCAAAAATTGCATTAAAATACACTAGGATTCTTTGATGAATGGAAAGTTCAAAAGAACAGCATTTATTTGAAATAAGTGATTAAATTGTGATTTTTGGGTGAACTATTCCAAATGAAATCTGGCGTCGTCTTCAGTTAAGATCTGTATGGCTCATTATTGGTGTGTACGTGTGTGTGTTCAGGTCTGGAGACTCTGTTGTGTTACCTGGAGCTTCATCCTCAGCAGTGGGTGGAGCTTCTCCATCCGACTCTCTCCGTCTGCAAGCTGCAGTGTTACGGCGGTCCTCAACAACTGCGCAAAATCACCAGACTGTACGTCACACTCTCACAGCATGTGTATAAGAGCTCTTCAGGGGTGTGTGTGTGGTAACTCTGCATGTGCTCAGGTGTCCTCCGGTCGCTGTGACGCTGGCGAGGAAACGCATGGCGGGGGAGCGTGTGGAGTCATGTGACGCTGTGGAGTTTGACGTGGTGGAGCTGGCGGACACTATGGGCTGGCAGCTTCCTCTGGTGAAGAGAGGTCTGAGACAGCTGCAGTGGGGCTCAGGTGAGAGGAACACACTCATCTACAGATAGCTTTATATGACCTCCGTGATACAAATCTATTTACCTTTCCCTAATTGTCATGTAAAAGAGTTTATGGCAGTAATAAAGAGTTGATTAGAAGATTAATAAATAATTAAACGTGGGCTGGAAACAAACCTCTGTTATCTTTTATTATGTTGTATTCTGTTTGGTTTGGTTCTATTCTATTATGTCGTGTGCTTTTCTGTTTATTTTATTTTGCTCTATTCTGTCCTATTCTATTATGTTTAATTGTCTTATTTTGCACTCTATTCTATTTTGTTATATTCAATTATGCTGTGTTCCTTTTTTTCTATATTCTATTCTATTTTCTATTTGATTATGTTGTTTTCTGTTTTATTCTACACTATTCTATTATGTTGTGTGCTTTCGTTCTATTTTATTTTGCTCTATTCTGTTATATTGCCCTTTTCCATTCCATTCCATTTTTTTTTTTTGAAACATTGGGAAGAAATACAATAGCCAGATTTACATTACCTCATGGTCACAGTTCCAGTCTGTGATCTAGACCAAAGTTCTTTTCCATTCCATTTTACTCTTCTGTTCTATTTTAATTGTTTTATTCTATTCTATTATGTTGTACTCTAAAAATGGCATAGCATAATAGAATACAATAAAACAGAATAGTTATTAAATTTATGTTGTTGTATTGTCTATTTTATTATGTTATGACAATTTTATTTGACTGTTCTGTTCTGTTCTATTATTTTGCACTCTATTATGTTGTTCTATTCTATTATGTTGTGTTCCTTTGTGTTCTATTTTATTATGTTGTGTTCTATTATATTGTTTTATTCTATTACTATTCTATTGTTGTGTGCTTGCTTTTCTGTTATATTCTGTTCTGTTCTATTATGTTACCTTTTTCTGTTCAATTTTATTTTGCTCTATTTTGTTTTATTCTATTCTATTGTTATGCTATTCTATTAGAGTGATTCTATTTTTGAATCACTCTAAAGGCATGATTCTGCCTCTCTGTTCTGTTTTATTCTATTTGACTCTGTTTTGTTCTGTTCTATTTTCTGATGTTGTGTTCTGTTCTATGATGATGTGTATGTTGTGATGTTTTGTTTTGTTCTATTTTCTGATGTTGTGTATGTTCTGATGTTGTGTATGTTCTGATGTTGTGTATGTTGTGATGTTTTGTTTTGTTCTATTTTCTGATGTTGTGTTCTGTTCTATGATGTGTATGTTCTGATGTTGTGTATGTTGTGATGTTTTGTTTTGTTCTATTTTCTGATGTTGTGTTCTGTTCTATGATGTTGTGTATGTTCTGATGTTGTGCATGTTGTGATGTTCCGTGTGCTGTGATCTCCTCAGGCTCGTATGGAGGCACAGGCAGGAGCGGTGTCCACGTGGAGTTCTCGGCGCTGTCCTTCTACTTCCGCTCGTATGGTGACCTGACGCCGGACGAGCTGGACGCGGTCGGGGCGTTCCTGCACGGGAGAGTGATGGCGCAGGAGAGGACTCAGCTGTACCAGCTCAAAACCTGCTTCAAAGCCTTCCGCAGGTCAGACCGTCACACACACTCCACATCGCTCATCTCAGCACTCACGCTGCTTTATTGGAAGTCGCTTTGGATAAATGCATAAATGGAAAAAGTGATCATTTATCCAGCTGAATTATAGCAATGTTTTAAAGTGCCACAGTTTTTAAGAAAAGCAGAAAAGCCTTCTTCCAAAAACATTTACCGACCACAAACTTTTGAACGGTAGTGTATTTTGAAAATCTTGTTGACTTTCACTTATAGAGCATTTAGCATTCAAAGGTCATTTCAAGATTTGCATATTAAAGTGTGATTGGTCTTTTACATGCACTGACATTTGACTTGAGGGAATGGCATCATCTTTAATATCTCTTCCTGTATGTGTGTGTGTGTGTGTGTGTGTGTGTAGCGTTGCGTACCGTAACTGCAGTCAGTGTATGGATGATCTGGAGGAGAGCAGGAGTCACGATCTCAAAGAGCTGCTGCGCGATTACTTTGACAAGAGGAGAAACCTGGACCTGAGCAAACCCTATCAGGAGGAAGAGGATGAGGAGGAAGAGCTCAACAAATGCAAGGTGTGACTCTTTCACAGTTTCATCTTGAGCAGATGCTTATGATGTGTCATATCGTGTTAATGCTGATGTTGGTCGTGTTGTGTCCTCAGATGAGGGACTGGGAAGGGCAGATCTGTGCTGACATCAGAGGTTTCCTGTCCGGTCGCAGCGACGAGAAGTTCTCCGGTCGAGCCGTGGCCAGAATATTCCACGGCATCGGTGTGTTTCTCCTCTGATATTTTTCTCAACTAGGGGTGTGTGATGTGTATCGTCAATGATAATATCGTAATTGTTGTTTTAACAAAGTGGAAGCTAACATAATAGAGTATGTAGAAAACTAGAGTTGCATGATTAATCGATAAAAGATGAAGTGTAAATTAATGTAAATGCAGCATCTGTGCCACTTCTGCAGTGAAAAAGTTTTTTTTTCTTGTTTTCAGTGGCATTGCATACATAGGTTATAATTTTTACATTTAAAGGTGCAAAAGTTCTGATATGATTTTTTGTTTCATTTTTTACATCACAAAAATAAACGGGTGTGTAGACTTGCACACCTGTCGTCATGGCTTCATTTGAGAGTAATTGAGCATGTGCTCGTCTCCTCCTGCAGGAAGTCCGTGTTATCCAGCGCAGGTGTACGGACGCGACCGCAGATACTGGAGGAAATACATTCAGTTCGATTTCAATGAGATCATTCGTTTAGCCACTCTGGAGATCATTAGAACGAGGTGACGTGATCACATGATCATCTGTGTCAAACTCAAACCACAATCTGAATTAATTTATTTGTGCTGTTATTATTTTTGTAAATGTTCACATGTTGTGTTTTATGACTTTATACAAAATAAAGACTTGTTTCTGGTGAGTCAGAGTGAGATCAGTTGTAGTTGCTCAGTGTGTCCTATAGGGAGCGCTATTGTGCTGTTTTCTGTCCGGATTCATTCTAGTCACATGACACATACTAAACATTCCCCAACAGGCATCAGGTATTAATGTTTCTAATCACTTGTATAATCTAAATTCATCACAGACACATCTTCCGCCGCATGTTTTGTGTGTTTCTTCTACAGTTAGCCTGTAATTACACTCATTACATATGAATATAAACAGACTCCGGATTTGTAAAAAAAAGTGTGCTGGAATCTATTATTATTATTTTTCTTTTTTTTGATGATGATGATCGCAGCAGTAAATCATTTAGGAAACAAATCAACACTTTATAAAATGTATATATACTGGCATATATGGATACATGAAGAACCTTTCCATTCCACTAAAGGTTCTTGACTTTATATAACAGGTTTAAAAACATAAAATAAGTATGCTTAACATCTGTTAGTGTATAATTTTAAAAATCCCTAAAAATGCATTGTCAGTAAAATGTGTGTGTGTGTGTGTGTGTTAGTTACATGTGTTGCTCGTTCAGCTCAAGTTGCTGATTCAAACTCCCCTGTTTCTGAACATAAACTCTTCATTGCTTTATTATAATTCATAGAAACTTTTAATTCTGTTATTTACTCAAAGAAATGGATCAGTACCAAGTTTTTATATGACTAGGAAAAAAATGCACATGCAAATGTTTTCAAAGAGTTAAACACTGATCTAAGTTAACTTATTTTATTTTATAATGAAGTCAATGTTAGACGAGGGTATTTTTGTCTCACACCCTGGTTCATTTCCGACCCTGACGGAGAGCATTTCTATGAGTAATGTCTCATTTTAAATGTTTTCCAAGTTTTGCAGTCATTGCACTGTATTTATATTGGGTGTGTGTGTGTGTTATATATCAGAGACACCTGTCATTTTCCTACATTTCTACAAGGATCATTGTCTAATGATCACTTCTGATGAGTCTCAGTGAAACCTCAGCTTTGACAGTAAAATCAGTGGCTTGAAGTGGCTTCAATAACACTAATAACACACTGACACACATGACACCATAATGCTGAAGACAGGCTTTACATAACATTTATGAAAGCACAGAGACTATGAGTGAATATTCTCAGACTTGTGCAGGATCTACAGCTCACCCAGAGCTTATGGCTACACAGTACACGATTCATACTTCATATATTACCAGAATTTCATGATGTAAAATCACTTCCATATATCAAGTGCACTATTTTCAATCCGGTTACATCTTCATAGAAACACATACAAATTATAATTAACTTGTAAATATGTAAACTGAGGGCTGATGACCATGATTTAAAGTGATTCCCACAGCTGATTTATCCGTTTCACATGTTACATTGTTATAAGACTTACATTTTCTGAAGAAATTGTAAATGGTGTTCTAAAAATACAATAATATTATGAAAAATTATGAAAAATATCCCATATTAAAACATGGCAGCACTATAAATTGCACAAATTTCCACTTTTTTCAAGTGACGATCACACAAACGTGCTCGAGGAAGGGAATATGATAATACACTAGTACAAAGCGGCATCATATTTTAGATTCCGATCTGATCTTCATATAAAGACAGGAGTAATAAGATCCCCCATCCGGTCATCAGACCCAGATTCTGCAGGAGAAAAATCAGCCACGGCCATTTGCTGTCCACATGAAGCATGGAGGGAAGCTAGACGAGAGGAAAACAACAGAGAAATGAAGATTGATTTTTATGATGATCTGATGACACACATATTTTAGATGTTTGTTTTACTTGAGAAATGCCGGAAACTACAATGTATTGATTTTTTTCAGAAGTGAATCTGATATTGCTGCTTTTAGCATAAGCATATTTTATCCATATAGCACGTAATTTTCATTTTACACAATATATGTTGGCCATTTTGTTCATTTCTGCTCAGTCATTGCGTTCTGAAAGCAGCAAACGCACCATGTCTGCGAGGGCGATGTACAGGAAGAGTCCGGCGGTGACGGCAGAGATCCACTCCTGAGCGAGTGTTTGTGTGGAGATGGACAGAGCGATGTACAGCCCGATGAAGGAGGTGAGAGCACTGCACACGTTCAGCAGAAGAGCACGTTTCACAGACAGACCGCAGTGAAGCAGGATCGCAAAATCACCTGCAGATGACAACAAACACACAAACCTAAACATACAACTATATTTTGCACCATAAAAATGAAAAAAATTAAATAAAATAATATATATATATATATATATATATATATATATATATTTATATGAAGAGTTTAGATGCAAAAGCCTCTAAATGCCATCTGAAATTTTCTTCTAGAATGATCATTTTTATCAAGCTTATATATTTAAGTTCAGTAATTTCACTTAAATGGCAATGCAAATGACCTATTAATTGTCATTTAAGTGAAATAACTGAACTTGATAAAAAATGATCATTCTAGAAGAAAATTTCAGATGGCACTTAGAGGCTTTTGCATCTAAACTCTTCATATATATATATATATATATATATATATATATGAAAACTGAAAATGTAAAAAAGAAGAAGTAAATTGTTAAAAACATAATATAATACATAATATAAAGGAATATTTAAATATTGAAACAAATGAATTAATTTAAAAAATGTGTGTGTGTGTGTGTGTATAGAGCCTTTCCAAAAAATTAGAATATCATGGAAAAGTTTATTTATTTCCATAATTCCATTCAGAACGTTAAACTTCCATAGATTATAGATTCAGGGCCTACAACTTAAACGATTTCAAGTATTTAGTTGTTTATTTGTACATAATTTGGGCTTCCAGCTCATAAAACCCACGAAAACAGGATTTCAAAAAATTAGAATATTACATGAAATCACACAGTAATTACGCAGTAATACCATGGTCATTGAACCAGGTTTTGGTTCTTTTGGCAGTGTGGGCAGGTGCAAATCCTGCTGGAAAATGAAGGAAGCATGAAGTGCTCTGAAAATGTCCTGGTAGACGGCTGCGTTGACTCTGGATTTAATAAAGCACAGTGGACCAAAGTCCTCTTTTCTGATGAGAGCAAATTTTGCATCTCATTTGGAAACCAAGGTCCCAGAGTCTGGAGGAAGAATGGAGAGGCACACAATCCAAGATGCTTGAAGTCCAGTGTGAAGTTTCCACAGTCTGTGTTGGTTTGGGGAGCCATGTCATCGGCTGGTGTTGGTCCACTGTGCTGTCCACTCAACGCAGACGTCTACCAGGACATTTCCAGAGCACTTCATGCTTCCTTCAGCAGACAAGCTTTATGAAGATGCTTCCTTCATTTTCCAGCAGGATTTGCACCTGCCCACACTGCCAAAAGAACCAAAACCTGGTTCAATGACCATGGTATTACTGCGTAATTACTGTGTGATTTCATGTAATATTCTAATTTTTTGAAATCCTGTTTTCGTGGGTTTTATGAGCTGGAAACCCAAATTATGTACAAATAAACAACTAAATACTTGAAATCGTTTAAGTTGTGGGCCCTGAATCTATAATCTATGGAAGTTTAACGTTTTGAATGGAATTATGGAAATAAATAAACTTTTCCATGATATTCAAATTTTTTGGAAAGGGTCTGTATATATACACACACATATAAAATATAAATAATATAAATAAAATACGTAACTTTTAAAAATTCACTATTTAAATGTATTTATAAATAAAGGCAGGCTTCATTTACTTTATGCAAAATATAATACTTTTGTTATCTTCTGACTTTGATGTGACAGACCTTTTCATGATGAGTTTTGAGAGATTCACACAGAATCTACTTTTTAGTTTTTTAGCGGATTTAACATTAAACCAGGTTGAAATGATTTTTTTGTTGCATAAAGACTCATGACTATATTCCTGAAAGGAAACGTGTGTGCAGGAAAACAGAAACACAAGTTTGACTGCGCTTTACAGTAATGTTACTGTACACTGTGTACAAGAGTTATTTCAAGAGTACATAGAAAGTATTCAAACTACATGTTTCTGTAACCTTCAGACAACATTCACACAACATTCAAAGTCTGTCTTGACAAACGAACTTTTTCTGCATTTTCAGCAGCTAGATTAGAGTTTATCTTCTCAAATGAAACTCCTGAGATCTCACCTAACTCGTGTGGAAGCTCGTGGCACAGGACAGCCAGTGATGTCGCCAGTCCCGAGCGCCACGACACGGAGAACGCAGCGCCCATGGCCAAACCGTCCGTGAAGTTATGGATGCCGTCACCAATGGTGATCATGAACGGCAGCAGACGCTTCTCTGAGGGACATGAGAGAGATGCTCACTACTGGTCAAAGCGGTAAGGTTTTTTAATGTTTTGAAAGTCTCTCCTGCTCACCAAGGCTGCATTTATTTGATCAAAAATACGGTAAAAAGAGAAATATTGGGAAATATTATTACTGTTTAAAATAACTGTTTTCTATGTAAATATATTGTTAGATGTAATTTATTCCTGTGATTAAAGCTGAATTTTCAGCATCATTACTCCAGTCTTCAGTGTCACATGATCCTTCAGAAATCATTCTAATAGAAACATTTATGATTATTATCAATGTTAAAAACAGTTGTGCTGCAGCTTCATATTTTTGTGAAAACCGTGGTAATTTTTTTTTTTTCAGGATTCTTTGATGAATAGAAAGTTCAAAATAGAACATCATTTATTTGAAATATAATCTTTTGTAACATTATAAATATCTTTACTGTCACTTTTGATCAATTTAATGAATCACAGGAATAAATTACATTTTTAAATATATGCAAATAGAAATTTCTTTTTTACTATTTCACAATTTTACTGTTTTTACTGTATTTTTGATCAAATAAATGCAGCCTTGGTGAGCAGAAGAGTAAAAATCGTACTGAGTCTAAGCTGTGGAAATGAGGTGTAGAAATGTTCACGAAAAGTTTATATGGCAGCAGAAACGTCTTAACAAGTGACCTCATAGGATGGTTCTGGTAAAGGTCACTTTAATAACAGGTCACTATACTCCCTTAATGCACAAACATGTGATTGACTCTAAGTGGGGTGTTATTATTTACAGCCAAGTTGTGTTTAGCACAGAGCGCTGAGTATTAGGCATGAACTGACCTCGTGTGCTGCTGAACGGCTCCAGGAAGGACTTCCCGTTGTTTTGCTCGTTCACCTGAAATCAATGAAACCTGACAGTGTTAACTGATGATTACAGAGGAAGACTGTGGTGTTTCTGCACTGATAAACTGTATTTGATGGTCAAAATAAAGCAGACATGTTACGGAAAAAAATTATACACCCAAATCACAGATGTTCCTACAGGATTTTGTCTTATGAGTGAGCAGAAAAATTGCTGTAATTTTTAGACATATTGTATGAAAAATAAAAAAAATACCCAAATTTTCCTGTCTAAATCTAAGGCTAATCTAGAAATAAGTTAAATATCCATTCATTAATCAAACAATCAAAAACGCCACCAATGAACACCAACATTCCTGATTCAGATGATAATAAAATCACCTAAAATGACCTCCTGTTTTTTTTACAATTACTGTCTGGGTTTGTGAAATATGATTACCCCTGTCCTCCTCAGGGAAAACTGGTATTGTCTGTAGTGTCTGTGTAGTGATTTGTAACATGATAACTTGTTTATTTGGCCCGTGTTCACACAGAAAGACGGTCTCACCAGCTCGTCCTGTGACGTGGAGTTGTTGCTGCGTCTCCTGCTCTGGAACATCTGCAGAACTTTACTGTGATCGCAGTGATGAGGGTCAGACTCCTACAACAAGACAACAGAGACCCTTTATTAAGGCAAGTCAGTTCCTGTGGTGGCCACCTTACTAACATTTTCCAGTCATACCAGTGCACACAGCAAAAAAATACAATTAAAAGATAAATATAATGATAACTATAACAACGTCGACACCAGCGGACGATATCATTCTGTGTATTACAGCAAGCTGCAGTTTTGTCGTCTGTCTCTTTAAATGCTCAAGCTCTTTAAAGCACGATGGATTCTGATTGGCTGTCAGTGTTTTTATCCATTGCAATTTACCACTGGTGTTCCCCAAGGCTCAGTCTTGGGCCCTCTTTTATTTATTATTTGGACACATTTTTATCAGACTCAGACACCGCTTTATTGTCCCACTTAGGGAAACTAAGACTGCAGCAAGGCACCAGAAACACTAACCACATCCATGTAATACATTCAGTATTAGATAAACTATTACTTACAAAAGTTCCTAAATATACAATAAAATTATTCAGGATGCATACATAAAAATACCAAGCTCTATTCTTAATAAATTCATTAATTTTGTGTGTTAAGTAAACTCTCATCAGGGCCAGGGCAGTTTAGTATCTTAATAGCCACAGACATAAATGAATCTTTCATTTTTGTTCTCTAAAACGACGGCCCGAAGGTAAGGCCTGAAACTCAGGTCATAATGGGTGGTCATCAGTACAAAGAATGACCTGAGCCTTCTTAATAACATAATTATAAATAATTTCAGTAGGGCCAGTCTGCTCTACACCAATAATTTCCCCTGCTGCTTAACCTATTTTTATTAGTCGAGCTTAAAATGCCATTTCGCTCATCAAAAAGTCTTTGAGAAAGTGATCCCGATGATATCGTTCCTCTGTGCCATTATTGTTATAGTTGTGGTGTGGACAATTTTTTTTTTTACATTTAGAAACTATATCGTTTAGTTATCGTCCTTGGTGTGAACGGGCCTTTAATGTCTAAAAATCCTTGAAACAAAAGAGATTTACTTGTGAAGTCAAGCTGAATATGATAACAAGAATTTTTATACAGCACGTCTTTAATATAAGTGCATTGTTGTCTAACTGCACTGAGTTTTTTCTCTTGTTCAAAGTATAAACAAGCTGCAAACAAGTGAAAAAACACTCCAGTGCAGTAAAAATCTACCATTCACAAGTTTGTGGTCAGTAGGATTTCTTAATGTTTTAAAGTTTCTTCTGCTCACCAAGGCTGCATTTATTTAATTAAAAATACAGTAAAAACTGTGAAATATTATTACTATATAAAATAAGTGTTTTCTATTAATTAAAAAAAAAAAAATTCTGCTTTATATTGTGTGAAACCTGTGATGAATATTTTCAGGATTCTTTGATATTAAAAATTCAAAAGAACAGCATTTATTTGAAATTTTTGTACCATTATAAATGTATTTACTGTTACTTTTGGTCAAATTAATGCATCCATGCTGAATAAAAGTATTAATATCTTCTTCTTTTTTTTATCCAGACTTTTTAACGGTATGTGCGTTTATTAAAAAGTCTTAATATCTTTTGCTATGTTGCTTCTGAATGTCATGCTAAATTTATCTCGTTTTAAGGGTTTTAAGAAATTTTAACTGGAAAATTAGACAAAAATACTCAGTAAGAATTGGATTATGTCATTTGCAGTGTGTACTGGGGTTCTATATAGAATCATAGGGTTCTAGACTCAATTTTAAAGAACCCTTTATGGCAAAAAGGTTCTATATAATGTGAAATGATTGCAAAACTTTCATGTTTAATGGGTCATTTAATTTTTTCTAGTGATGAAGTACAGTACGTTTATGTGTGGTTTAATTCATTAAATTAATTAAACAAAAAATCATCAAAATGATTGGAACCCCTAAAAGATTCTATATATGAAGCGCCTGAAAGACCCCTTTAAGCTTCTATAAAGAGCCTTTTCTTCTAAGACTGCAGACTCAGTCACTCACTCCATCATGATGATGACCGTGTCGAGTGATGATGGAGAATATGGCTTCCATCAGAAAGAAGACATAGATGCCGCCGAGGACCACCAGGAGTTTGTAAACATAGTCGAGGTTCTCCTCCTCATGACCGTGTCCATCTTTATGTGCATGAAGACCTAAAAACTACAGGCACAAACCATGAGAACAATGAACGAACCCCATCCTATTCAGACACATGTGAGTCCGCCTACCGAGGGAAGCAGATGCAGGAGAGCGTCTCCCGTGAGGGATCCCACGGCCAGGCTGATGCAGAACTGGATGCACATCTGGAAAACCTGCGTACATCTGGAGAACAGCAGCACCACGATCCCAAACATGGCCATCAGGCAGATAATGATGTTGGCGAGGGTGGCATATCCATATCCTGGACACAAAGCGCTCATTGAGTGATTATATAAAGAGATTGTATTGTCTGTGTTATTCACAGGTGTGGTTTTTGTAAACATTCAGACGGAATCTGGTTTGTGACCAGAAAACAGTGGAGGGATTGTTCTTCTCCAGGAAGAGATGGTCACTAAAATAATAAGTCACAGCATTCAGGAATGATTCTGATTGTCCTTGTTCTTGTCAATGAGAGACTGATGCCAACAATAAGATGCCAACAAGAACTAAATATTGTAGTAGAACCAGAAAAGCAACTGGTCATGATGTGTCATGTTTCTGATACAGAAACTGAATGTAAGTGATCATCTAAACATTCACCATCACTGACAGTTACACACTCAAAAAAATGGCCAAATATTTTTTGTTAAAGAAACACACATATATTTATTTAACTTAACCTGTGTAATTTTCCACTATACTTAATTATCAATTGTTAAACTAATGTAAAGGGTTTAATATCGCGATAACAAAACAACAGATGTGACGATTTCCAATGTATTGGATGAAGACGGCGTGCGAAGAAGGTGGCAAGGTGCGTCAGAGCTAGAAGTATCGGCCAGGGAAGAAAATATAAAGTTAATCTAAAGGCAAAGTCTTTCATTTCTGTTAGTATTTCGGAAAGTCCGTTCTGTGACGCTTTTAATACTGTAAAATAGAAAATCTATACTTTCTGACAAACTAAAGTATCAAGTTGGTAGTATTTCTTTTATAAATTTGTCACATTTAAATTGTTGTCATTAGATATTACTCTACCTTTTAAAAGTTTGTGGTCGGTAAGATTTTTACAAATGTATTTGAAAGTCAAGTCTCTTCTGCTCACCAAAGCTGCATTTTTAAATTAGAAACAGTAAAAACAGTGAAATATTTCTAAAATTTAAAATAGCTTTTTTCTATGTGAATATGTGTTCATATAATGTCATTTATTCCTGTGATCAAAGCTGAATTTTCAGCATCATTACTCCAGTCTTCAGTGTCACATGATCCTTCAGAAATCATTCTAATATGATCATTTTATGCTCAAGAAACATTTATGATTATTATCAATGTTGAAAACAGTTTTGCTGCTTCATATTTTTTAGGATTTGTTTAAATTTGATTTAACATAAATGTATTTACTATTGTTTTTGATCAATTTAATGCGTAAATAAAATTTATTTTGTCAAATAAAAATGTGTACACAGTAGTGACACCAACATAAATATCATACAGACAGATTCATATTTGGCTATTTTCAAATAACATGGCATTGACCAGTTATTATAGCCTTGCACAGAAGTCTTAGTTCCTCTTGTTTAGCTTCAAAGTCAATTATAAACCTAGATTTTAATGCACATTTTCTGTTTTCAGATGTTGATTCAATAATGAATCTTAATTTAATTTCTGTAATTTTTGTTTTGTTTATTTGCAATCATTTAAATGTCTTATTTAAATGTCACACATATGGTCAACTATATTGATGTTTGTCACTCCCATCAAATAATGAAACATTCAGCTGAATGCACAAACATCTGAAGGAAGCTTGAGAACTAAGGTTTGTTACTACATATTGTTTAGAATATGTTTGTGGACTTTATATCGACATGCTATGCAGCTCAGCCTAACTGTTCAGTGCTGATCTGTCACTCACTCGCAGCTGTGCTCAGAGAATCAGGGGTCACGTGTGTGAAACTGATCTCAGAACAGCCTCCGCTGAGGATCTGCTGGATCAGAGCAGGACTGAGCTGTGTGAACTGATCTCGGGTCAGCGATGAAGAGTTCAGCTGGTAGATCCTCAACAGGTCTTCAGCGCTGAAACACGTCTATAGACAAAACAACCAGACACAGTTTGAGACATGCACATTTTTGATCATTTACATATATAATTTGGCTTCAGTTGCTTTCATTGTTCTGATAAGCATGCATGCTTTAGTGTGTACAATTCCCTGATTTATTAGTTGCATGGATGTCAAATGACAGGCTATATATAGATTTTATATGCATGGTTTCATTTTGTTTGAAGTTTCAAATGTTGTGTTTTTTCTGTTTTCACTCAAAAAATGTCAACAAAAAATGAGCACTTGTAACGGCTTAATTTCAATGATTTTCATTCCGGACAGATTGCAGGGTCTCAGATTGCACATTATGTCACTACATCAATCAAGAGAGCTAAACATCAATTATTCATGTTGATATGTCATGTTACAGGCCTCAAAATAATTCCTCGTCTAAATCTAAATGATGCATGCAAAGATTTCCCATGATGCCCCACACACACACACACTGCGGTGTCTTACTGTATCCCAGCTGCTGTTATTATGGTGATCCTCCTGATGAGGCTCGAGGTGGACATCTTCGTGATCGTCTTCTCCTCCACCCAGATTTAACGTCTTCAGGAGCTCCTCAAAATCTGAGTAACAATAGCATCATTAAAAATAGAACACAACTATTGTACATAAAAGTACTTCAGAAATTCTAAAGAACATGAATAGGTATTTAAACATCCTTATACTCCAGCCAGGAGAACCTTTTTAAGTTCCATATTAATGTTTTTTCTATAGCCAAGGTTTTGGGTTCGGCAGGGAATGCATGAACTGGTCAAAATTGTGCTTTGAATAAAAGCGTCTGCCAAATGCATAAACATAAATGTAGAACACAGAAACCTAAACACTGATCTGAGGACCCTATGTGCTTTAGATAGAATATTTGCTTTAAAAAGTGAATAAGTGCCATTTGTACCTGACCTGAGCAGGGTTATTATAGTTAACAAAAAAAAAATAAAAAAATAAAAAAAAACACTTGATATAAAATAAATGTTAACTGAAATAAATAATAAATAAAAAATGGCAACATTTCTCTTTTTCATTTATTTTTATTATAACTGAAACTAAAACCAAAACAAAAGACATTTTACTTGAAATAAAATAAAATGTTTATTTTGCTTTATATTTTATTTCAGATGGTTGCCAAGACAGAATTTCTCATTTTCATTTAGTTTATAGTTTAGTTTAGTTTAACTTGATGCACTAAAATAACTAACTGAAATAAAAATATATAAAAACTATAGACATTTTTTTTTTAATTAGTAACAAAATTACTAACATTTTAACTAAAATGAAAATGGAAAATATAAATATAACATCTATTTAAAAAATAATAACAATAAATATAATATATAATAGTATCTCAAAGATGCTCAAATATCTCTGGTTTAACTTGAAGTACTAAAACTGAAATATAAATGAATAAAAACCATATAGACACATTTTTTTAAACTTATAAAAATTATAAAAACACAACAAAATTACTAAAACTTGAACTAAAATGAAAATGGAAAATATAAAAACATTCAACATATTTTTAAAAAAAAATTGGTATATTAATGATACTAAAATAAGAATGATGTTAATTTTGTTGTTCCCACATGAAACATTTCTGGGTTAGTGTAACATCATCAGGATTAGTCAGTCATACCATGAAGCGTGAGGTTATCAGAGCCAAAATGACTAAAGATGTAATCCAGAAAGTATCGGTTCTGAGGAAGAGCATGAGCTCTGAGACAGTCTCCACGCAGGACATGATAGAGGAAGTTTCCCAACACGGCGTCCAGCTCTACGTGATGACCTCCGATCTCCTCCAGGACGTCATTCAGAGAGAGACACGACTAGAAATGTGGATGGACAAATAACAGATGTGTATCAAGACTTTGTAACTTTGATATATTATGATGCTGAGCACGTTAATCCTGAAGCTGTTCTGCCGTTCCTGACCTCATATGTGTCGGGCTGGTAGTGTGTTTCCATCTCATCGAGCAGCTTCTCCAAACCCTGATATCCTGGGACGCCCGGGTGAGGAGGCCGGCTGGTGTCGTTAAGGTCTGAGAGGGTTTGGATGAACTGGTGTGTCTCTGTGTCCCAGTGTCCCTCTCGTACGGCCCTGCAGGTCTCCATCGGAGCGCTCAGGAACAGGCAGAACGCAGGAGCCACCGTGAAGAAATCCTCCATCTGGAGCTCCTGAGAACGGCTGTGGTTCCTCAACAGCTGCTGCAGATGTTCAACAGACACACACTACACAGCAGAGACAGAGAGAGAGACACGAAAGGTTATAGTGTGTGTGCAGTTTAAGTTTGCCTTTCAACAAACGTAAAGATACTCATGTGATTTCTGTCATATCGTACATAAAATGTGCATAGCTGTCATGAAAATGATATCACAATGCAATCTATCTTAATGATCCTTAAATAAGCCTTATTTTCTTTAAGAATGTTTTTAGGTAACACTTTAGTTTAGGGTCCAGTTCTCATTATAATTAACTATAGTGTCTTATTAGTATGCATATTACTTGAATATTGGCTGTTTATTAGTACTTATAAAGCACATATTAATGCCTTATTCTACATTGCCATATTCTACATCCCTTAATTCACCCAATACCTAAACTCGACAACTACCTTACTAACTATTATTAAGCAGGAATTTGGAGTTTGAGGCAAAAGTCGTTGTTATTAGTTAGTTAATAGTGAGAATTGGACCCTGATCTAAATTAGTATGACCCAAATTTATTTTCATTTTAGGGTCAGATATGACCTGTTCTTGGCATATTGCATGAGATGCTTCCTTGTCTCTTGTTCAAAACAGATCTATATCACAGATTATATCAATCATTATGTCATGCATACAGTGTCAATGTTCTTTCTTTCTGACAAAACTAAAAAGCTATCTAGTTGTTGTAACTGTCTGGAGACAAAAAAAAAAAAAAAGTCTGAAATTCTGGAAAAAGATATGTTGGTATAAAATATATATATATATATATATATATATATATATATATATATATGTGTGTGTGTGTGTGTGTGTGTGTGTGTGTTTTAAATTAAATTATATTTGTATTAATATTTGGAAAACTTTTGTCTAAACTTTGCATAAAAAAAGCAATATTTTTGTTTTCAAAAAGCCTCCTAAAGACATTGACGAAATATAAAAATAGAAATATATATATAATAATAATAATATAGGTATACTGTATATAATATATATATATATATATATAGTGATAATACAGTATTTGTATCATTAATATTATTTTTTGTTTCCTGAATGTCCCTTTAATTGTCATTTACCCGATTCTCTCTCAGCTGGACCTCGATTTCCCCCAAAATTCCTCAAATCCGCCTTACCTTCCCACAGGACACACCGGAGCAGAGCAGGCGGCTCTCGAGCCTCTCGAACACCGAGAGAAGAGCATCTTCTGTGAGGAACTCTTCACCTGGAGACACCAGATCCACAACTCGCGCGAAAACATCATGTTTACCGCCACGCGCTCCTGAACACAGACTGAGGCAGGAGACAGCGAGAAATAAAACACCGCTGGTCTCCATTATCTGTGTGTTTTACTGGAACCTATTGTGGTGCGCGACTGTCCTCACACACACACACACGAGCTTCAGAGATCCTCACACAGGTGATCATGTCTCTGCTCAGGTAGAAGCTCCTGCTGTCCTCCACACTGAACGCTGATTGGTCAAGAGAAACTCTTACCTTCACCTGCGCAAAAAGATTCAGACAGGACTAATATTTGATATAAAATAATAATATGATGATAAAATAAAGTACATTTATTATTATTATAAATTTATTGAAACTAAATGTAATGACATTTTATGGAATAATGACCACAGTGCTTTTAAGAAAAGGGGGAGAGCGATTTTAACCAATTTATAGCAAATATGTTTGCTGCAATTATACTAAACACTTCAGAGCAATTTTCCTCTATGAAAAGTAAAAAAGTTAAAATTGATAAATGAAGTCGTTGTCTCTGCTAACTTCAGATGTGTTTTGGGGACACGGATTGCTGGTTTGTTGTATTATTGCCAGTGGATCTGATCGTCTGTACAACATCTACTGTAAATGTCGCCTCCTGTGGGAAGCAAATGACAATGAATTGAGATGGAGAGCAGGATGCAGAATTGTAATTCGAAGTAAAAAAGGAAGTAGAATTAAAAAGCCTTATTTTGATTCAACTGGATGTTTAGGTTGTATACTTTTTTTTTTTTTTTTTTATCGTTCAAAAAATGTTGATGAAAAATCATGCATGGTGTAGATCTGAAATGAATGCGCCAGTGTCCCCTGCTGTCACCTAACAAAATATTTATAAATAAGCTAGTGTATTGCTTATATATCAATTATTTGTATTAGTTAAATTCATTTATTGAATAACTTTCTATTTTTGACAAGTCCATTTCCCAGATTTGATTATTAGACCATCATTCATCTTCATCACATTCGATTCTCTTACGAGAGTTCTCTCGTACTGCGTAAGTATCTTACGCTAGGGGAAAATCCCTTTTCCGCGAGATATTGAAGCCAAAAAATTATCCTTAATTTTGTATTATTGTAAAACGCGTTGCGGCAGCATACAGACATAGGCAAGACGGCTCGTGTGCCTATTGGCTGTTCTGCGGCAACTGCAGCAGCCTATCGAGCGAGGCCTAGCGTGACATCAGACCCAATGAGGGTGCTTCGCGCCCACTGCGTCACGTCCCGCCGAAACGGGCGTGACTTAGGCCTATAAATACAGCTCGCAGGCAGCTGATATCTGATTTTTCATCTCTTCAGCGAAGCACACGCATCGCTGGATCCGGAGAGAAGCCGCGCTGTCTGAGGAAGCACTTGCAGCGGGACGAGTCGTCACTTAAGTCTGTCGCCGCGCCGCCTTCAATCGCCTTCCAGCTGTGCTATCCGGCGCCTATATCCTTTACACTCTCTGTTGTGTGTGTGTTCGCCGCCACGACACTACTGTCTAAAAGAGCTTGCGTCTTTTTAAAGATGCCTTCCTGCGGCTCGTGCAGAGCCACACTCAGCGACGGGGACCGCCACGTTATCTGCGTTTCCTGCCTGGGTGAGGATCATGCAGCTCTCGCGCTCGCTGACGGCGGCTGCCATCACTGCGAGCTACTGCCTATGGCGACTCTGAGGACTCGCCTGGCATATTTCACCGAGACTGCACCTCCGCCCGCTGTAGTGCCGCGCCGTAAAAAGCGCCGTGCTCAGCGGGTCCCGGAACCTTCCCCCACCCGTCAAAGCTCGCCGGTTCGCCCGCCAGCTTCACCGGCTTCGTCAGTGTCTCTTCCTGACGGACAGCGGCCGCCGTCTGCCGCCGCTTCCGTCGATGACGCTGATGAAAAAGCCGCATTGGGGGAGGATGATTCCTGCTCTCTCCTGGCATCGGGCAGTGAGGATTGGGCGAGCTCTGTGGATCTCGCGCCCTCTGTCCGCGCATCGTCAGGCAAAAGAGCTAGCATCGAGTCAGAGCTGATGCGCATACTCGCACAGGCCGCGGCGAGCCTCGGCCTCGAGTGGTCTACGCCTGAACAGCCTGCTCACAACCGGCTGGATGGATATTTTCTTCCCGGGGAGCACGCTTCGCCTGCATCCAGACCAGCGCCCTTTCTTCCTGAGTTACACGAAGAAGTCGCTGAGTCTTAGAACGCCCCCTTCTCAGCTAGAATGCGCTCTTCTGTTTCACTAGCATTCTCCGCTGTTGACGATGCTAAAAACAGAGGTTACCATTTGCTGCCGCCGGTCGAAGAAGCGATAGCAGCCCACCTTTGCCCGCCCTCCACTGGACGGCGCGCTAAGCTGGCTCTGCCTTCAAAAGCTTGCCGCATGACGTCAACCCTGCTCGGTCGCTGCATACTATGGCCACACTGCAAATTTTCCAGGCCGATCTCCTCCGAAAGCTGGACGAGAATGGACCAGATGCAATTTGCGTGCCAGACTTGAGAAGTGCTACGGACCTCGCTCTCCGCGCTACTAAGTCTGCTGCACAGGCCATAGGTACAGAAAGCGTCACAGGCTATGAAGCACTTCCTGCCGAAGCGCTCCAGTTCTGCAGCAGGCCGTGCGAAACCGTCTGCTCAGAGCTCACAGCCTCAGCCTCCGCCCACCGCCGCCACTTCGCAGCGCCGACAGGCCCGAAGCGCGAGACCGCGCTCTCGCTCATCTGGCCGCCGCCTCCCCCCACGTGGGCCGCGGCCCAGGATTGCGGTAAAGCCCGAGGCCCCGAAGTCGTCCTAGCACGCCTAGGGAAACGACAGTGTCCAAGTCCCGCTGCGGCCGGACTTCCACCAAAACTCATCGCTCGTTCAGTTCCAAGAAATGTGACTGTTCCAGTGTATTTTGCAGTCAACAAGCCGGTTCCACTGCCCGCTTGCCTGCACACAAATGGCGTTTTTACGGCTATCCAGGTAAATCCCATAAAGAGTGTATTTTCTGGTGTCCCGGCCACGGCCGATGGTGTTATGAGTGTAGACAAAATGCCCACTGCCCAGTGCCCGTCACACAGGGCTCGCGCACATAAAATCGACCCAGTTCGAATGCGCATTAAACGTAGCAGATGTGCCCACTGCCCAGTGCCCACAATCACTACGTCCTGCATGTCTCGAGGTTTCTGTAAAAACGAAACCAACGTGCATTCGCTCTGCTCAGGCGGACAATGCTCTCGGTGTGGTAAATGTGCCCGCTATCCCGCGCCCACATCCACACACAGACATGACAAGTCCTACGGGACTCGCCCAGCCCTCCCCCTCTCGGTTAACCACCGCAGAGGAGCCGAGCGCGGGCAATAGGGCATGCGAGTCTTGAACTACTTGGACGATTGGCTGATTCTAGCTCAATCTCACTCGATGCTCATAGAGCACAGGACCATTTTACTCGATCACCTCGAGAATCTGGGTCTCAGAGTCAATTGGGCGAAGAGTTCTCTGTCCCCCAGACAGATAATATCTTTTCTGGGCACAGAACTGAACTCGCTGTCTATGATAGCGCGACTGTCACCACAGCGCGTGCTAGACATTCAGCGCGCAGCGAGCTCTTTCCGCCGCGGCGCATCTGTCCCGCTCAAGAAATTTCAGAGGATGCTAGGTCTCATGGCCTCAGCATCATCAGTTCTTCAGCTGGGCTTGCTTCGCATGTGCCCGCTACAGTTCTGGCTGAAAGCGCGAGTGCCGCGCCGAGCGTGGGCTTCCGGTCTGCTTCGTCTCAAGGTCAATCAGAAATGCATCGCAGCTCTGAAACCTTGGAAAGCAAACGACTGGTACCAATCAGGTGTAAGCCTGGGGACTTACTCGAGTGTGAAGGTGGTGTCTACGGACGCATCCACCTCGGGATGGGGAGCGCTGCTCGAGGGCAGACCGTTCTTCGGCCAATGGTCAGAACGGGAGAAGCTTCTGCACATAAACTGCCTCGAAATGCTGGCAGTAGACAACGCGCTGACGCGTTTTTGTCCCCAAATACGAGGACACCACGTCCTGGTCCGTTCGGACAACTTGTCAGTGGTGTCCTACATAAATCGCCAGGGCGGCCTCAGGTCCCGAAACCTGCACAGGCTGACAGAACGCCTCCTGGTGTGGGCTCAGCGCAACCTGCTCTCGCTGAGAGCAGCGCATGTGCCAGGGCTCCTAAACGTAGGACCGGACAGACTGTCCAGGAACAATGTTCCGACAGGCGAGTGGTCTCTACACCCACAGACAGTCCAGCTGCTGTGGAAGAAATTCGGCAGAGCGGAAGTAGACCTGTTCGCGTCTCAAGAAAACGCTCACTGTCTGGAATTTTTCTCCAAGAAAAGGGACGCGCTGGCTCATGTATGGCCCCGCCGCCCACTCTATGCCTTTCCTCCCGTCTCTCTCCTGCCTCAGGTGATAGAGCGGATCAGGGAAGAAGGATGCTCAGTGCTACTCGTAGCGCCGTTCTGGAAAAACCAACCCTGGTTCCCAGTTCTGATGCAGCTAGCGAGCACTGCCCCATGGCCAGTGCCAGTGAGGAGGGACCTCCTCTCTCAGGCCAAGGGCTCGATTTGGCATCCGCGCCCAGAGCTGTGGTCCCTTCATGTTTGGGCCATCAACGGGTACCCGCTGACCTCCCAAGCGGAGTGTTAAACACGATCACGCAGGCTAGAGCTCCGTCTACGCGACGTCTCTATTCCTCGAAATGGTCAGTGTTCTCCAGCTGGTGCACAGCTCGTGGCGTGTCGCCCCCAGACTGTGGGGTGACGGAGATTCTCTCCTTCCTACAAGAGCTGTTGGACAAGGGCAGGTCCCCTTCCACGCTCAAAGTTTATGTGGCGGCCATAGCAGCGTTCTCAAAAACAACGCTTGGTCAGTCAATAGGAAGGAACGATTTAGTCATCCGCTTCCTTAGAGGAGCTAAGAGAATGAATCCTCCCAGACCTCCCTCAGTCCCTGTATGGGACCTTTCTGTGGTACTGGAGGCCATGAAAGGTGACCCATTCGAGCCTTTACAGACGATTGATCTTAAACACCTGTCTTTCAAGACAGTGTTTCTTCTGGCTCTCGCTTCGGTGAAGCGCATAGGGGACTTACACGCGCTCTCAGTAAGCGCGACGTGCATGGAGTTTGGGCCTAATGACTCAAGAGTTATACTCAAACCTAAGCACGGTTATGTTCCAAAATCCCTCAACACACCGTTTAGGGCGCAGGTCATTTCCCTCTAAGCCCTACCGGTCTCTGACGAGGAAGGAGACGCGAGCTTCCTTTGTCCAGTCAGGGCATTAAGAGCTTATGTGTCTCGCTCATCTGTCTTCAGACAGACGGAGCAACTCTTCGTTTCCTTCAGCGGACGTTCCAAGGGACTAGCCACGTCGAAACAGAGCCTATCCAGATGGATAGTTGACGTTAGTGCTCAATAGTGTTCACGAACAAAACAAGACACTAAAGTTTGAAGAGAAGAGGTCTTAAACAACTCATGACTCGGGTTTATTTATAAAGTACAGAATTCAGTATCAATTCAACAATTCATTCACCGTGATCTTCTGCCAGTAAGAGATCTGCTGCCAGTAATGAAGACTACAGTAATCCTCCACTCTCAAGAAGTAAAACACCGCCTGGTCTAGATGTGCATGAAGTGCCAAATCTCCAAACCAAAGGTTCTAAATATTCAAATTTTCATTTTCTAAGTATAAGATTCTAGATAGAATGAAGTTGCAGCCGCTGATCTGATGATCTCACTGACTGACACCTGACAGATTGTGTGAGGATTGTGTTATTTTACACACAACAACTGTAAAGCGTGAGTTACAGACAGCTTCATCAGGCCCAGAGAGATGCATACTGTCAGTGGGAACAAAGATTTCTGATTAATATTCTGATAAAGGAGAAGTTTCACATGTAAAGTGCTTTATCGGTATTTCAAATAATTGTACGCTTGCATTGGCAAACCAACAGCAACTTCACACATACAAAGAAAACAGTACGAAACAAAGATGAAAAATAAACACTATATCGATTATTAGAATCAGAATCAGAATCAGAAAGAGTTTTATTGCCAAGTGTGCTTGCACCCACAAGGAATTTTTCTTGGTACTGAAGCTTCCAGTGCACATATATGATGTTTTATAAACAAAGTTCGGGAGGAGCACGTTCAAATAATCAATCAATCAACTCGTCATCAAACAATTACCATGTCTACCCTATCAGCATGAGAGGAAGCATATATATATATTCACTCTGTCAACTCACCTAACATTCCTTGACAGTTTTCAGCAGCATTTGGCTCAGCCCCACCTTCCTAACATTTCCGAAATGAGCTCTCCCGTCCAATGAAGAATCTTTCGTCCTTCAGGAATCTTTGTCTCAAATCCTCTGGTGTTATCTCGCGGGCGGGCGTCAGGCCTAAACAAACGGATCCTCGCCACCACAGGCGAAACATCCGCGATCTTCTTCCGCGCATTTCTCTAAACCGAGAAATGGACAATAAGGCCCGCCGAGCACCACGCTCGCGTCTCGGGCAATGCCGCCCTCTTCACACGAAGAAACGGGCCTTCTTCCAGGACCAGGCCGCCGCAGCAGGCCCTCAGTAAGCCGCGCCGCAGATTCAGTCCCGGCCGGCCAGCTCACACTCTCAACCCCCGCTGGCTCGACTCCACGACTCCAACCGCCCCGTCAGACGTTTCTGTAACCACAGCTACCACAGCTGCCCAAAAAGGCCTCTCTCAGCAGCAGATCCAAGCACTTGGCGCTGGTCATCGGAGGCCTTTGAGAGTTACATCAAAAAAAAAAAAAAAAACTGGCTGGCTCTCCAGTCAGTTAAAAAGCAAGTCAACCAAGTTCTTCTACTACAGCTAATCTACTCCACTCCCACAGAAGCTCCGTTACTCTGTCCAAACTTGCTCCACTGCCGCAGCAGTGCCATCTACTCCACTCCCGCAGGAGCTCAGTTCTAAGTCCAAATTGTTTCGGATATTTAAAGCAAGTTGAAAAACAAGTTTGGTTCACTGCCGCAGCAGTGTCATCTACTCCGCTCCTGCAGGAGCTCCGTTACTCCGTCCAAACTTGTCCACTGCCGCAGCAGTGTCATCTACTCCGCTCCCACAGGAGCTCCGTTACTCCGCACAAAATAGTTTGGATATTTAAAAGCAAATTGAAAGCAAATTGAAAGCAAGTTTGGTCCACTGCCGCAGCAGTGTCAGCTACTCCGCTCCCTCTGGAGCTCCGTTACTCCGTCCAAACTTGCTCCACTGCCGCAGCAGTGTCATCTATTCCACTCTTGCAGGAGCTCAGTTCTATGTCCAAAATTGTTTTGGATATTTAAAAGCAAGTTGAAAAGCAAGTTGGTCCACTGCCGCAGCAGTGTCATCTACTCCACTCTTGCAGGAGCTCAGTTCTATGTCCAAAATAGTTTGGATATTTAAAAGCAAATTGAAAGCAAGTTTGGTCCACTGCCGCAGCAGTGTCAGCTACTCCGCTCCCTCTGGAGCTCCGTTACTCCGTCCAAACTTGCTCCACTGCCGCAGCAGTGTCATCTACTCCACTCTTGCAGGAGCTCAGTTCTATGTTCAAAATTGTTTTGGATATTTAAAAGCAAGTTGAAAAGCAAGTTTGGTCCACTGCCGCAGCAGTGTCATCTACTCCGCTCCCTCTGGAGCTCCGTTACTCCGTCCAAACTTGTCCACTGCCGCAGCAGTGTCATCTACTCCGCTCCCGCAGGAGCTCAGTTCAGTTCTAAAATAGTTTTGGATATTTAAAAAGCAAATTGAAAAGCAAGTTTGCTCCACTCCCGCAGGAGCTCCGTTCCCCGCAGCAGTTTACTCTTCCGTTCCCACAAGTACTCTATTATCCATCCTTTGTCATCAGATATTTGAAAAGCAAGCCAAAGCAAGTTTGATTCAATGCCGCAGCAGGTTCATCTCTAGAGCTAGTTCTCCATCAAACTTGCTTCCACTGCAACGGTTATACCATTCTTCTCCGCTTCCGCAGAAGTACATCACATATGACCATCCCCAGCCTACCACGTTAGAGGCACACCCATCTGACGTCATGACAACCAACTCCCGTCCGACGTCACAGGAAGCCTTCCAGCAACTTACCCCTTTCCACTTCTGATACCTTAAGCTTTGCACTCTGCAAGTTTTTGGGGGGTTATCAACATCATCATGGCGGCTGTCCTGCATTTATTTGCAGCTATTTGGGGGGAGTACTCTGGGTTCGGGCCGAAAACCGAGCCCGGAGCCCTCTCCTCGGACAGCACGCCAAATACGCATTTATTCTATCTGACTTATTTGTTAGTGTGAACTCGTGAAATGATGTTTTATAAACAAAGTTCGGGAGGAGCACGTTCAAATAATCAATCAATCAATCAACTCGTCATCAAACAATTAACATGTCTACCCTATCAGCATGAGAGGAAGCATATATATATATTCACTCTGTCAACTCACCTAACATTCCTTGACAGTTTTCAGCATCCCTCCACCACCCCAACTCCTCACTTTTATTTATTCTATCTGACTTATTTGTTAGTGTGAACTCGTGAAACAAATACAAATACAACAAGAAACATAGTAATACAAATTCTAAGAATAAAATATATTAAAAAAAATAAAAATAGTATAAAAGTAAAAAAAGGGGTCACAGTTGGGTTTAGTCTGAATAAACATTTACAGATTATGAACATATTTACAGTATTTTGAGTAGTATGAATAATATAAATATAAATATCACCTGAGTTAGAGAATATTACAATAGCCAGTGGGAGTCTAGTGCATGTTACAGATTATGAACATATTTACAGTATTTTGAGTAGTATGAATAATATAAATATAAATATCACCTGAGTTAGAGAATATTGCACTAGACAGTGGGAGTATTGCACTTACAGGCATATGCCTTGGGGGGCATGTTAAGTGTTCAGAAGGGAAATGACCTGTGGAAAGAAACTGTTCCTGTGCCTGGATGTTCTTGTGGCCAGTGATCTGTGTCGCCGTCCTGACGGTAACAGTTCAAACAGGGGGTGTCCAGGGTGAGTGGAGTCTGTGATGATTTTACCTGCTCTCTTCCTCACTCTGGAAGAGTACAGGTCCTGGAGGGTTGGCAAGGGGGCACCAATAATCCTCTCTGCAGTCCGGACTGTCCGTTGTAGTCTCCTGATGTCCGATTTGGTAGCTGAACCAAACCAGACAGTGATGGAAGTGCTTAAAACAGACTCAATGACGGCTGAGTAGAACTGGATCAGCAGCTCCTGTGGCAGATTGAACTTCTTCAGCTGGCGAAGGAAGTACAGTCTCTGCTGGGCCTTTTTCACAATGGAGTCAATGTGATTTGCCCACTTCAGGTCCTGAGAGATGGTAGAGCCCAGGAACCTGAATGACTCCACTGCTTCCACAGTGCTGTTCATGATGGTGAGAGGGGGGAGTGCTGGGGATTTTCTCCTGAAATCCACAATCATCTCCACTGTTTTGAGCATGTTCAGCTCAAGGTTGTTATAGCTGCACCAGACAGCCAGCTGTTCAACCCCCAGTCTGTAAGCAGACTCGTCACCATTTTGGATGAGACCGATGACGGTGGTGTCGTCTGCAAATTTCAGGAGCTTGACAGAGGGGTCTTTAGAAGTGCAGTCATTAGTGTACAGGGAGAAGAGCAGTGGGGAGAGAACGCACCCTTGGGGGGCGCCAGTGCTGATGGTGAGGGTCCTGGATGTGAGCTTCCCCAGTCTCACTCGCTGCTGCCGGTCCATCAGGAAGCTGGAGATCCACTGACAGATTGAGGATGGCATGGAGAGCTGAGTCAGTTTGGCTGTGAGAAGATCAGGGATGATGGTATTGAAGGCCGAACTGAAGTCCACAAATAAGATCCGTGCATAAGTCCCAGGTCTGTCAAGATGTTGCAGGATATAGTGCAGTCCCATGTTGACTGCATCATCCACAGACCTGTTTGCTCTGTAAGCAAACTGAAAGGGGTCCAGTGATGTCCTTCAGATAGGCCAACACCAGTCTTTCAAACGACTTCATGACCACAGACGTGAGAGCGACAGGTCTGTAGTCATTAAGTCCAGTGATTTTAGTTTTTTTGGGAACCGGAATGATAGTGGAGCGTTTGAAGCAGCAGGGAACTTCACACTGCTCCAATGATCTGTTGAAGATCTGCGTGAAGACTGGGGCCAGTTGGTCAGCGCAGGCTTTTAGACAAGCAGATGAGATGCCGTCTGGGCCTGAAGCTTTCCTAGTCTTCTGTTTTTTGAAGGATCCTGAAGGATCCTGTAGATCCTGCTCTGCTTCGTCCATCTTTTTACAGTCCTTATTACAGGTTTAGCTGATTTCAGTTTCTGCCTGTAGGTCGGTATAAGATGAACCAGTGATCAGAGAGCCCCAAAGCTGCCCGTGGAACGGAGTGATACGCATTCTTTATCGTGGTGTAACAGTGGTCCAATATATTACTGTCTCTGGTAGGACATGTAACATGCTGTCTGTATTTTGGCAGTTCACGGGAGAGATTTGCTTTGTTAAAATTCCCAAGAATGATTAAAAGAGAGTCTGGGTACCTTTGTTCCATTTCAGCTATATGTTCAGCCAGCTGTTGTATTGCCGCGCTCACACACGCGTCTGGAGGAATGTAAACATTCGCGAGAATGAATGAGGAAAACTCCCGCAGCGAGTAGAAAGGTTTACAGTTTATGAAATGCGCCTCTAAATTAGGAGAGCACATCTTCTTCAGTGTTGTTACACACCAACTTTCGTTAATGTAGAAACACAATCCACCACCTCTCGTTTTCCCCGTTAGTTCCGCGATGCGATCCGCTCGGAACAGCTGGAAGCCCGGCAGATGTAGTGCGTTGTCCGGTATGGCTTCACTCAGCCAGGTTTCAGTGAAGCACAGAGTAGCGGAGTTTAAAAAATCCTTGTTAGTGTGGATGAGGAGAAGAAGTTCGTCCATTTTGTCAGGAAGAGATCGGAGATTCGCAAGATGAATACTGGGGAGTGCAGTGCGGAGGCCGCGCTCGCGGAGTTTAACCAGCGCGCCAGCGCGCTTCCCGCGTTTGCGTCTGACCGCGCGTTTGAAAAACACCGCTGCCCCTCCGACGAGAATGTCCAGTAAAACGTCTGAGTAATCAAAATCTGTAAAAAAGTTGTCTGGTGTGTGTTTCCTAATGTCCAGTAGTTCGTCTTTGGTGAAACTGATAGGAAAAGAATGACTAAACGCAGAACAAACCAACAAAAACAACACAATAACTGGAGAGCTCCACACCGAGGCAGCCATCCGCGCGCCATCTTGTTCGAACTACGAGTTAACAATGTGTGCAAATATCTTTGGAGTATCTGCCATTAAAAACCCATTATTAAAAGCAAAAGTAATAATGCAAAAGGTTTTCAGGAACAATCAATTAATATGGCATGTGGAGAATACATAATTACTGAATGCATTTGTGCTGATTAATCTGTCTGATAAATCTGATTAATCAACAAGCTTAATCCATGAAATTATTAACTGTGATTTATTGATAAATAACAATTAATCCATAATATCCCTATCTCATCTGTGAATTTTCCTCAGAAAAGATGAATGTGCATGTTAAACATCATTCATCCATAACATTATCAATCAGTCCAAATGAATGTATTTCATGTATTAATCAATGTAAAGCAGCACTTACTAATTAATATAACTCTTCAACATGTACAACATAACAAAAGCTGAAATAGAGCAAAAACAAAGTTTAAAGTGCATAGGATAGAGAAAGAGCTTAAAGTTTAGACTGAAAATCAGTGTTAAATCAGTGTTTCCCAAACCCTGTTCCTGAAGTTCCCAGAAATGCAGATGTGAAGAGGTGAAGTGTTCATTACTGGATTTGGTTGCAACATTATAGTAATTAAAGCCTCCATTACACCATTAAAGCTTTCTGTAAAGTTTGAGTGCACAAATTCTCCATCATTTGACCTTCATTATATGGAACCTTCCCATTTCATGTATTTTATGTATCTATTTCTATTACTTCTTGGATTTGGTGTAATTTTTTTAATTCCAGTGTCCAATTTTGATGAAAATGTGATCCGAGTTTGTTTATGTTTATAAGTATTACTTTTGGCTGCAACTTAAACTGTGGCGATTTCAAAAGAAAATATTTCACTTTTGTTTAGTTTTAGAAAAGCAGTATTGCTGTGATTTAATTCATTTATTGAACAACTTATTTTATACTGTTTCCTCAAATAAAGTAAACCTCACCTGTAAAAACACACTGACAAAGGAGAAGTTTCAGATTTAAAGTGGTTTATTGGTATTAAAAAGAATTGTTCATTTGCAAACAAGTTGCAACTTCATGGAGAACAAAGAAAATAGTTCAAAACAAGGATGAAAAATAAACACTAAACAGACAGAACAACAGTGTATGACAATATAAAAGACATGTGACACTTGACACGTGCATTTTCATTCAAATCATTAACGTAAATACCTCAAAACACACATCCATATATGCAACAGTACATGAACGGATACAGGGCGTTCGGGACGGTACAGGAAATGACACAAATTATTACACACTTGAGTTAGCTTATTCAATGACATTTTCAACAGCAATTAATCAATCAACAATAATTCATTAACCTCCCTAATCTTAAATATACAGCATTGGTGATTCATTTGACCTATGAATTTTCCCTAAGTGCCCCTATATGCTTTTTTGGGATATTACCTTTCATGTAGCGTGTATGTAATGTGAAAGTAAAATATCTGCAAAGTTTTAAAGATCAAAGTGCACGACAAATAAACGTATTGTCTCCTAAAGAAAGAATCGATTCTGAACTGCTGAAACGAGTCGTCAGTAATTCCAGTCTCACTTCCTGTTACATGCGTAACAATGTCATACATTTGCATAATGCCAGCCTATGATCGTCATTGGCTGACGGCGATCAACATCTATTTTGACCCTCAAACACTGTAGTTGTAGCTGAGACCGGAAGAGTTTGGTTCATGTTGTCCACATGTTGAGAAGAAGCTGTTTTCTGTGCTGTGAATGACTCATGCTGGAAATGATACGGAAAAACCAACGCCATCGTTACTGTTCGCATCACTGTGTATCAAGTGCTGAGGAAGATCCGCAGCTGAGATTCAGATATGGTCATGTTTCTGACACGCGACTGTAAGCGATCGACCAATCACAACAGACTGGGCCATCTGACCAATCAGAGCAGAGTAGCTCAGAAAGGAAGGGTTTAGAGACTGAATTCTCTTTGAGAAATGAGGCGATGTGCAATCTATATTATGAGAAAATTAAACCTTTGATGCATTTTTTTTTTTTTTTTTACCTTTGATGCCTTTTAAACCTATTGTAGGAGGAGACCTCTAAAACTAAATTAGGAACCTTTAAAATAGCATAATAGGGGCAATTTAAAAACCATTTATCCATACTATTATTTATCAGTCCGAGTGAATCACATGTATTATTCAGTGTAAAGAAGGATATAGTAATTTATGTAACTCTTTATACAACTCAGCTTATCAAACATGTATCAAAAGATGAATTAGAGCAAAAACACTGAAGTCTCAAAGTAGACAGATAGCTTTAGACTGATAGATAGCTTAAAGATACGATTAAATCAGTGTTTCCCAACCCCAAATTTGCAGCAGGGATCAAACAGGACCAGAGTTGGGAATCATGGCTTAAAGTGTATAGAACAGAACAGATCAGGTACGTTTGTAACTCATTTTGTTCTTAATTGGCTGCAGCATTAAAGTGGTTTACCTGCTGTACCTGGAACAACTCTGTAGTTTTTAGTGTTGAAATTTGGCATGCATACGTAAGGATCAGTTTTGTGCCGAAGAGCCGCTTACAAGTCAGTTATTCACACGTTCTTTCTTAAAATGTAAATGCATGCAAACAGAAACATCATATGTGACCCTGGATCACGTCACCAATCACGAGTCGCACGGGTATATTTGTGGCAATAGCCAACAATACATTGTATGGGTCAAAATTATCCATTTTTCTTTTATGCCAAAAATCATTAGGATATTAAGTAAAAATCATGTTCCATGAAGATATTTAGTAAATTTCCTAGCGTAAATATATAAAACGTTTATATTTGTGAGTGAATGCAGCACAATCGCCAACATAAATGGACAACTTTAAAGGAGATTTTCTCAATGTTTAGATTTTTTTGCATCCTCAGATTCCAGATATACAAATAGTTGTATCTCGACCAAATATTGTCCTATCATAACGAACCATACATCAATGGAACGCTTGTTTATTCAGCTTTCAGATGATGTATACATCTCAATTTAAGAAAATTGACCCATGTGACTGGTTTTGTGGTCCAGGGTCACATATATGGTCCTGGTCGGAGGCTTTTGTAAATATTTCAATGTACTTGTGCATTAAGCAGCTGATGCAACCGGCTCCATATAAAAAATAAAAAGCTAATTGTAATCTATATTGACCACTAAAGCTTATAAATTATTTGGCCTGATCAGAACGGTGAAATGAAATTCTAATTTTGAAACCCTGAGATGTGTTTTCATGAAAGAACCTCATGAATGTAGGAAGATCCTCTTCTGGCTTCACTGCTGTACATGAGCACAGATTCTTCGGCCTGCAGGAAAAAACCCTTGCATTAACACCTTTTTGGACTTTTTTGATGAACACCACTAAAAGGTGATCCAGTCTGAAAAAACTGAGTTTGCTCAAACGAAGCCCAAACTGACCCGAGTAGCCACTGAAACCGGTTTCGTTCAACAGGCTTCGGTCGTTCTGGAGACCCTGAGATGGCGTTCTCTCTTCTGCTGGAGCCATTATAGTTCATCTGGCCTAGAGATTATAAAATACAACACATTAGACAAATTTAGCATTAAGCTTAGCTCAAGCTGACTTCGTAATTATTCACTGTTTTGTGTTTCACAATTCATAAGCTTTTTTGGCACTGAATTTTAAAGCAGTTTATCTGCATCACAAATGTAGCTTCAAAAAATTATTAAAACGTTTATTAAAGGATTTTTTTTTATTTTGAAGAATGTGTTTTTCTTTAGTCCACACAATGAAAGTCAATGGGGTCCAATGTTATTTTGCACCCCATTGACTTCATTGCAAGGACAAAAGAATAATTCAGTTCTGTAGAAAAAAGGAAAGTCATACAGGTTTGAAACAACATGAGGGTGTAATTTTTAGGTGAACTACTTTAAATAGTTTTAAACATTTTGAACTTACCATTTAACTCTTTGTGTGCCGTTCCTGTGCAGAAACACCATAAAATCACATTTAAAACTACCAGTGCAAATACAGCTGCCGTTACTGCCAAATCATGCCTTCTAGATTCTTCACTGCGCTTTTCATCTGTAGGAAAACAACAACAGTCTTTTTACAATTTTTATGAATTCATAACAACATGCAATGACAAAAAAAAATCTCCAATTTTAATTTGAGAAAATCTGACTGAGCTGCAATCACAAATACAGGTAAAGTGGTAAAAAATTTAAGTTAACTTCTGACAGGACATACTTTGACCAAGGCTGTATCTCAATAGTTTTACTTGATCTTAGTGCTGCGTTCGATACTATTCATGGGTTTCATCAGGTCCCTTTCCACAGGTGTATTAATCAAACACAATGCATTCTGCATTCATAATCTAGATGCTTGATTTTATACACCTGTGGAAAGGGACCTGATGAAACCCATGAATAGATCATACATTACTCTTAGATCGACTACAAAATTATACTGGTGTTCAAGGACAAGCATTAAGCTGGTTCAAATCATACCTATCTGACCGCTACCATTTTGTCTATTTAAATGGAGAAAAATCGATCATAACTCCAGTAAACTATGGAGTGCCGCAGGGATCTGTGTTGGGCCCTCTTTTATTCTCAATATATATGATGCCACTTGGAAATATTATAAGGAAACATGGAATTAGTTTCCATTGTTATGCTGATGACACTCAAATATATATTTCATCACGGCCGGATGAAAACGCTAAATTTTCCAAATTGACAGAGTGTGTTAAAGATATAAAAGATTGGATGACGCGTAATTTTCTTTTATTAAATCCAGACAAGACAGAGGTAATACTTATCGGTTTAAAAAACCGCCCACAAAACCTCTCGCAATACAACTTTAACATCATAGGATGTCCTGGTACTTTATCCTCTACAGTAAAAGACCTGGGTGTTATACTCGATTGCTACCTGTCTTTTGAAAATCATATTTCATGCCTTTTTTTTCCCACCTTAGAAACATTGCTAAGCTACGTAATATGCTATCAGTTTCTGATGCAGAAAAGTTTGTTCATGCATTCATGACCTCGAGACTGGATTACTGTAATGCTTTATTAGCTGGTTGTCCTGCATCCTCAATAAACAAGCTACAGTTAGTCCAAAATGCCGCCGCTAGAGTTCTTACGAGATCAAGAAAATATGATCATATAACACCGATTTTATCATCACTGCATTGGTTACCTATAAAGTTCCGTATTAATTACAAGATATTGCTACTGACTTATAAAGTCCTAAACGGCTTAGCTCCAGTCTATTTAACGGATCTTCTATCGCCCTATAATCCATCGCGCTCTTTAAGATCACTAAATTCAAGGCTTTTGGTCATACCTAGGATATCCAGAACCACCAAAGGAGGGAGAGCATTTTCACATTTGGCTCCAAAACTCTGGAATAGTCTTCCTGATACTGTTCGTTGCTCAGACTCGCTCTCCCAGTTTAAAACTAGATTAAAGTTGCATCTCTTCAGCCAGGCATTCATATAATCTTACAGTTCAAACTACAATCTGGTCTCTAGCTCATAAATGCCAGAGGAGAACTGGCCCCCGACTGAGCCTGGGTTCTCCCAAGGTTTTTTTTCTCCATTAGGTCACCTGATGGAGTTTTAGGACACCATTAGGTCACTTGATGGAATTTTTCGGTTCCTTGCCACTGTTGCCTTTGGCTTGCTCAGTTGGGAATATTTTGGGGATATTTAATTTAATTTTATCAATCAATAAATTCCTCTTGAAACAAACTTTGTTGTATTATTTTAATTTAATTCTGTGAAGCTGCTTTGATACAATCTGTATTGTGAAAAGCGCTATACAAATATACTTGACTTGACTTTCATATTCACCCCATTGTGTTATAAGTGTCTGTGTCAGACTGCTATGAGAGACGTGACACTCATAACTCTCTTCTTCTTCTCTGTGAATCTCCACACTGATTCTCATCTGAAAGGTCTCGTCATCATTGGGTCTGACTCCAGTAGAGCTGAAGGGTTCAACGCTAGCGTTGTTCAATGTGATCTTCATCTCGATGTGTTTGGGGTAGAAGCCAGTGGCCAGACAGCTCAGATTCAGCTTGCTTCGGTCATGAAGAGCTTCAGAGGCAAACGTGTGAACATCTGGTGCATCTGCAATAAGAAACACCAGGAATAAATCAAATTGCAACAATATTCCATATTATTTCTACACACAAGAAAAATCAAACACAAACCACCATAAACGTAGTGAATGGTATCATTGAAAATGATATAGAAAAACACTGAAGTCATCAGAACAACACATACTGCTTATTGAATCATTAAATGTGGAGATCCAGTCCTTGCACTTCTTGAGGAATGACTGGAGATACAGATTATGAAATTTGTCAGCATTCCACTTCATTTTGGTTTCTCTTGCCTTTGGATTTTTCTCCATCCACTGCATCGTGTCAGAATTCAAGGCGATAAAATCCTCTCCATCATATCCGTACTCATCAAACGCTTTTACATTCATCACTGGATCCAGCTCACAGCCGACTCTCCTCTGTAGTGTATGGAGGCCTAAAAATATACGATAACATTGTTCATTAATATTTATTTAAATAACTCTTTGAATATGAATGTATAAAAAAATTCTGTCACACCGTCACATTTGGATCTTGTGCAGTTTGCCAGAGTATAAACCAGATTTATAAACCAGTCTTTAGATTCATCTGGTTCTTCAGTGTCTCTCCAGATCTCTGAACTCTGATGGTCTCTTTTCCAGGTTTGTTCTTCATTACTGTAGTGAGAGATCCGTCTGTCATCATACAGACCCACTGCACTGAACTCCGGACCGGAGGATCCAGCAGGATTGGAGAGAGCGGTGTAAACATACTGGAGAAGATGTCTCTCTGAAGAAAAAGAAATGCAAGACAAGAATACTGTGGAAACACACCAAAGTGATCAAAGTGCAGTCTTTTACACACGGACCCCCAAATCTGATTATCCCCAAACCCCCATCCTTAAATGTACAATGCAGCTATATAATTTAATGTATAAAAAGACCCAATTATTATTATAGGTACATGTGTAAAATGTTGTTTGGAAAATACTTCATTTCTATTGTTAGATAGATAGATGGATTTTTTTTAATCTATATATATTATATTTAAATCAAATTTATGTAGGCTTATTTTAATCTATGCATTTAAATATTTTTTTTATATGTATTCATCTATTTTAATCAAATGTATTTATTAGCCTAGTTATTTAAATCAAAGTGTATTTGTTTATTTGAATAGCCTATATTTTATTTGAATCAAATCTGTTAATTATTTAAATCAATTTGTTTATTTTTAATCTTTTTTTTATTTTAATCGAATGTAGGCAATTATTATTATTTATTTATTTTGTTTAGTTCGATCATGTTTTTATTATTGTTATTATTATTCATTTTTAACACTGTTTTTTCTCGTTGTTTTTCCACAGATCTCCTAGCTCTCTCTTGTGGCCTCCAATTTGAAAATGTTATTAATGTAAAATACAGGTAGCCTATAGGTTAGTTACCTGTGAAAAGAAGCGGTTCTACTATCAACTAGCCATAGATAGCCTATAAACTTCCACATTTCTTACTACAAAACTGCACAAACCGTGGAAAATGGAACAGCATTTCAGTGATTTCTGAATTCACAGTTTTGTCAATGAATTGTGGGCGCGCGCTTCCACAAGTTGAACTGTCCCACGCGGAAACGATGTCCCACACGATGATGCATTGACGCAAATGCCATCGAGTTTTTCGAATTCCCACGTCGCCCATATAATGTCGCCGCATATTTGTCCCGATACAGTCGGGTGTACATTGACTCCCCCCTCTGTTACAATCGCATTCCGCAGGAGGGGGACGAGCTGTCAAGCAGCAACTGAGCCAAACAATGCAAGATAATGCAGCTTTAAATAATGCAGCTGGCGGCAAGGGCAGTGAAGGAATCTTTGCAATCTTATTTTGAAGAAAAAAAAAAAAAAAAAAAACGCTGAACTCCTGATTAGGCTAAAATATTCTCTCATATCTCCCTTCAATCATAAATAACACTCCCTGTTGCATCATGGGCGTTGCTTCACTTCAAACCTTAAACTTAATTTAACACTAACTTTATTTTTAAAAAATCAACCGCCATCACCAGCGCCATTCATTAATATATAAAAAAACGATATTAAAATAAATATTTACTTTGCTTACCGCACTGAACATTGGTTATGCGCAAAGAAATGTAACAGAGACAAAAAGTCGTGTTGATTCCATTTTGTTTCCCCAGGAAAAGTAATACCATCAGCATCATGTTCTACAGACCCATAAAGCTCCTGTGAACGCGCCGCTGTCTCGCGATCTCAGACACAAGACAGAATCATCAATGAATTACTTTCGTTTGAAAGGCAGAGCCAAAACCTCATTCTTCTTCTGGGATTTTGACTTCTGATAATACATTACCGCCACTAACTGGACTGGAGTGTCCAGAGTACTGGACTGTGGATCTATAGGCATCAGCTGTTCCTCACACACGTGATCATGTCCCTGCTCCTGCTGTCCTCCACACTGAACGCTGATTGGTCAAGAGAAACTCTTCTCTTCTCCTGCGCATAGGCTTCAGACAGTGGCTTTCCTGCCATAAATATACCAAAACAATTTTTTTTTGTCTTTTTATGCGCTAATGATCTGATGCTTTTTGTTTGTTTATGTGTGTTTTAGAGATCATCAGTAAAAGTGTGAGAGCGCATATAAAGGGCAGATGAGCATTAAACATATTTTATTCACTTCATCTACTGTCCCACTTTCATCCTAAAATTCATCCTAATATTTGAATAGTCCTTTCAAAACGTTTCGCTCTCCGTTCAACATCTAATGTAAATGTAAATGTCGCCCACTGTGGAAGTATCTGAATTGAGTTGACAAAATAGAGGCAGAATTACAATTCAAAATAGAATTAAGTTAATATTAA
The DNA here is from genome assembly GCF_965113295.1 of Leuciscus leuciscus. Lineage (NCBI taxonomy): Eukaryota > Metazoa > Chordata > Actinopteri > Cypriniformes > Leuciscidae > Leuciscus > Leuciscus leuciscus. Next base: position 37,409,654 of record NC_138736.1, read on the forward strand.
AAGAATTTTATATATCTACCATAACAATTTTTAATGACAGCCTACGTAAAAAAAAAAAAAAAATTATTTTTAATGATACGTTTCATATTCCCAATGTTTATCCATAAAAATAAACATTGGGAATTTTATATCCAAATGCATAATGGTGAGCATTAATAGTAGACATTAATGACTGTTAATTGTTCTGACAGTACTGAGAGTAATCATAAACATATCAGGGAATAACTGTTCCCATTTAATCAAATGATCAGGTTTATTTGCATATGCCTTTTTGGAAGAAAAAACAAAAGACATGTCCTCTTTGTCAACGGTTTGTCACAATGATACAAAACAAAATTATTTGAAATTATTTGATTTGAACGCACACATAAAATGACACCAAATACAAATTCAAGGCTTGAAGAGGAAAGAATTCACAACATGACTCTCAGGTTTATTTGTAAACTATGGGATGTTGCTCTTACATGATTTCTGATAAAAAAAAAAAAATATATAATTTTTTTTGCAATTTTGCATTATCATTTTTTTCCATTAAATTGATGTTGTAAATTCAGAAATGAAGTTTTATTTTAAAAGTGGTTTTGTGCAAGATGATAAAAGAGGGAGTCTATATAGTGTTTAATGTCCTGATACATTGGGTTAACATTGCAGGTTTTGATTGGGTTGAGGATTTGACTATTTATTACTAATTAACATGCAATTGTGAACAGTTGCTATAGAACCCAATAATATAATTGAGTGATGTGATACAAAAGTGAGGAAACTAATCATGTAAAATCACATTGAGGATACTTAATGGAGTCACTTAAAAATATGTTTATTGTGTTGAATTTACAAAAACAAAAAATGATAGAATGTACATTAAAAATGTTTTCCGGGCGGGTCAGTCTCTACAGGAATCAACAACAATGTGCAAACCCATATCTAGGCTTGGTTTTATTCCAAAAATAAAAGTTTGTGTGTAGATGAAAAATAAAGCTATTTTAAACCAGTGAAAGACAACTGTCATAGTGATCTGTTGCTTAATCCATCAAGAACGACGTGTGACGCAGAATAAATGAAGACACTCAGCATTTATTAAATAAATAACGAGAACACACGAACACTGTAAACAACAGAGGGCTTAAATACACAGGGCTAGATGATAAACACTAATTACAAACCATGACAAAGAAAACCATAACTAGAAATTAAACAGAAGACAATGAAACTAAACATGACAACATAAAAGACAAATATATTTATTGCATATTACAGTATTAATGCAATTCATGAAAAAAAATCTTATTGCAAATATAATGCGAAGGAATAGTGCAAATAAAACTCCCTGCAGTGATGACACAGTGCAAGAACAGCCCTAAAAATGCAGTAGGAATGTAAAGATTAAATGAAACCATAATTTGGTGAGTCTTTCATACTATAAAGAATACTTTCAATGATCATACAGTCACCAACATAGGGTTTCAATATGGCAAAAAGTAAAAAAGTACACAATACATAAAATTACACATACAAAATGCAAATATGTCAAATACTTATGAACATGTAATGCAGGACATGTTTAACATTTTAAGAACATATTATATCAGAAACAGAGCAAAAGGCAACAGTGTGAGACGCATGTAAATGGATAGGAAGGACCAGATTAAGGGTACGTTTACACAACAACAATGTACTAAAAATGGGGGAAAAACGCTGTTGCCATGCAAATGAACGGCCAAAAACTCACAAAAAGTTTTCCGTTTTTAGTTGAAAACGGTGTCGTGTAAACGGCCCCAAAATCAGGGTTTCCAAACCCTGGTTTTACAGTAGCTCAACAGTACACACACACACACACACACACACACACACACACACACACACACACACACACACACATTTCACATTCACGAAAAAAGTACTCCAAAACCAGGGCTGGAAAACACTGGCTCAAAGTGACATGATGCATAATACATTCATACCGTTCATACTTCAGTTTCCAAAGCGGAATGACCTGTTGTTCACACTACAAGTTACAAACATTGGATTTGATTGTCTTGCTTCATCTTAAGGCAGAGCTAATAAAGCCGGACACACACTGTATGATTTTGGCCACGATTTGGCTGTCTGAGACAACTTTTGCAAATCCTAAAAGACTCATCTGATCCTAGGCTAAAATCTGAATCATGTTTGTACAGTCTGCACAAGGAACAATCGAAAAGTACTGTTATATATCACACAGTGTGAACCTGGCTTAAGCTATTCACACTTAATTACATTTCTGTAATTACATCTAAATTACACTGTTGAACCTTCCTTTACACCTCAATCAATCAATCCATCCATCCATCTCATCCATTCCTAATAAGGATAAAGCGGTTTGGATGATACGTTTACAAACATTTCTCATTAATTAGGATGGTAAAAACAATTCTAAATGTGAAAGAACCTCGGGAATGTAGGAACGCTCCTCTAGCTTTACTGCTATACTGCATTTATAGAAGTTCTTGGTAAAAAAATAAAAATAAATGCTTTAAGGCTTTATTAAACTCTTAGAGCTAAATAGGGGTTATGCGCAACATTCTTCCGGGTGCTACAAAACGGGCTTAACAACTTCCGGCCATCATCTACTGAGGTAAACACAGCATTAATGGCGACCTTCTAAAGCCGGTGTTTACAGGAGCTGCCCCTAATATAAATTTCTGATGGACACCGTATTGTCAAACGGACGTCCAGAGCCCCGAGTACTCTGCTAGACAAGGGATTTCAGTTTTACGCCTCCTCATTTATTCATAATTATGAAGGTAGGCTATGTAGTATGTAGCTTTTTCTAATGGCACCTGATATAGCTTTAGGTAACTATCAGTAAACAGTTAGTTAGTTTAGACTTGTATGCTATCAGTAGTTTAGCCTTTTATTTTTTGCTCACAGACGATTAAAACAATCAAATGAAGACTGCATTTTAGCGACGGGGTTATAGTACCAACAGTATAATTACTACGATGTCCTGTGTGTTTATGCTGGTCAACCTTCAATTATGTATTATTGACCCGCTTTGCCCCTTCCCGTTCCCGTCCGAGGTCTCGGTGTGGCCGGGTGTGCTCGGTCCCTCTCCCCCTCCGTTCGGCGGGCTCCCTCGAGGGGCCGGGTCTCGCCGGCGCCGAGGCGGGCTCTCCGGGGACCAGGGGAATCCAACTGTTTAATTAAAACAAAGCATCGCGAAGGCCCGCGGCGGGTGTTGACGCGATGTCACTGGACATGAAGCGATGTCACCAGTGCTCTGAATGTCAAAGTAAAGAAATTCAATGAAGCGCGGGTAAACGGCAGGAGTAACGTTAACTATGACTCGCTTCATTTTCCCCGACACAGAGCAGATCAGCATACAACAAAAACTGCTGTTCGGATGTTCCCTTTTCTGATATTTCAACATTCGTGACATTTTAATTAAAACAAATATACTGAAGTTTGATCAGAAATAAGAATTTTATTATAATAAGCGAAAATAACAGTTACCTCAGAGATCACCTACCGCTGCAGATGTGAACGGAAGTGAAAAGCGGAAATGCTTAGAATAGATCTGTTTTCCGGTTCGAACGCTGGGAGTAACCCCTATTGTCCCTAAGAGTCCCTAAACACATTAGAGTCCCTTTATGTGTTTACTAGCTGTAGCAATGCAGCGATTAGTTGCAAGACATCAACGTGCTAACAAATCTATTTCCACTATATGACAATGACTCTTGAGATGAACAATAAATATGACATGCAGATACATGGATCAGCTGTATCATTATGTTCCTGATTCACTGAGCTCAGCATCATTTCAAGAGATCTGGTGATCTGGTGATCTTGAGCTGACGTTCTCACTTCTGGTGGAGCAATTACAGTTCATCTGGCCTAGTAGAGATGACACAATATATTTCTTTAAAGGATAGTCAACCTGTCCTGTTGTTCCAAAACCGTTACTTTACTGGACTGACAGTTTGAATGTAGCACTAGTCCAGGGGTTCCCAACCACATTCCTGGAGATGAGACTAATGGATCCCGATTTGTGCCTGGAACTGATTGAAATGGAAGAATTCACTGAAAATCTTTCTAGGATTAGGAGAAATGTGCATCATTTACATCAAACTTGGAGTGATGCATCTTGATGCACCATATTTGAATGTGCATGAACACAAATGACATTTAAGAGCTTTTATTGTCCTGTTTGAAGCTTGACAGATGTGGCAACAATGAACTGTTGTTAGATGAAAAAGAGCTAGGCTAAATGTCTTTCTTTGTGTGTTCAATGGAGCATCATACAGGTTTGGAACAACATGAGGGTGAGGACATGACTATTTGCAATTTTGGGTGAATTATTCCTTTCAATTATTTGAACTCACCATTTGACTTTCTCCGTCTGTAGACTAAAACCATGATGGACAGAACTACAACTGTAATTGCAACTGCAGCTGCTACTGCCAAAGCAAGCCTTCTAGATTCTGTTCGACACTTGGTGCATTTTCCATCTGCAGGAGCACAGAAATAAAACTAAACATTACAAATAACAAATACTTTTTAACCATTTTATACATTCATAGTGACATGCAACAGCTAAAAACAAAAAATGTGAATGAGCTGCCATCACAAAGACATGCAGAAGTCCAAAAGCTAGACAGCTGCATCAATTTAACTTAAAGTTAACAAATGAACAATTATGGCCCGTTATGAAAAAGATGGTCATATTTACCCCATTGTGTAATAGGCCTAAGTGTCTGTGTCAGACAGCTATGAGAGACGTGACACTCATAACCCTCTTCTTCTTCATCTCTGTGAATCTCCACACTGATTCTCATCTGAAAGGTCTCGTCATCATTGGGTCTGACTCCAGTAGAGCTGAAGGGTTCAACGCTAGCGTTGTTCAATGTGATCTTCATCTCGATGTGTTTGGGGTAGAAGCCAGTGGCCAGACAGCTCAGATTCAGCTTGCTTCGGTCATGAGGAGCTTCAGAGGCAAACGTGTGAACATCTGGTGCATCTGCAATAAGAAACATCGTGAGTAAAGAATATTACTACATCTAAAAAAAGACACTTGATTCTGAATACAAAGACATGAAATACTAAGTTCAAAAGACTGAAGTCATCAGATCAACACATACTGCTTATTGAATTATTAAACGTGGAGATCCAGTCCATGCAGGTCCTGAGGTATGACTGGACGACCAGTCTGCGAACTCTTTGATTGTTCCACTTCATTTTGGTTTCTTTTGCCTTTGGATTTTTCTCCATCCACTGCATCGTGTCAGAATTCAAGGCAATAAAATCCTCTCCATCATATCCGTACTCATCAAACGCTTTTACATTCATCACTGGATCCAGCTCACAGCTGACTCTCCTCTGTAGTGTATGGAGGCCTAAAAATCACAGCATATATACAGCAGTTGTATACTGGATAATCATAATCAAACTTTCACAGTTTGTCTTATGTAGCGCATAAATGTAGGTGTGATACCATGTATAAATAAATGATAATCATTTACATCATTTAGATTTCAGATGTAGTTGGGTTTATGGTTCACATTATAATTCTTGAATGTGCAATACGTTGTAATAACGAATGGCCAACATGGAGGTGCAAGTTTCCCAGGTGCTCTTGATGCCAGAATTCATCACATTAACTAACAAAGTCAACGTACTGTTTGTCATCATTTTTGTCTATCAACATTAGATCTAACAATCCTCTTTTTGTCAAATGTTTATTTGAAAGTGTGCTACCGCTTTTGAAGAAACACATTACACTTGATATGATATTTCATGTTATAGCATTCAGATATTTTATGTGTGACCTAAACGTCCAGTTATTTTGTGCGCCACAGTAAGTCCACACTCATATTACAGGTCTGATCACTGATAAAACAGCTGAACTCAGCAGACTCACCGTCACATTTGGATCTTGTGCAGTTTGCCAGAGTATAAACCAGATGTATAAACCAGTCTTTAGATTCATCTGGTTCTTCAGTGTCTCTCCAGATCTCTGAAGTCTGGCGGTCTCTTTTCCAGGTTTGTTCTTCATTACTGTAGTGAGAGATCCGTCTGTCATCATACAGACCCACTGCACTGAACTCAGGACCGGAGGATCCAGCAGGATTGGAGAGAGCGCTGTAAACATACTGGAGAAGATGTCTCTCTGAAGAAAAATAAAAGCAAGACAAATTATTCTGAAAAGATACTGACAAGCCACATTGATCACTACAAGTTACATTGGGCTAAGTTCAGACTGTCAGTCCAAATCCGATTTTTGTGCATATCCTGTTGAAATCTTTGTGACTTTCTTACGCCATGTAAAACGGAAACATCAGCCGTTGTTATAGGAAACATGTCCCTGCAGAAACAAGGTTGCGTTGTTGCAAAGTGCCAGACGAGCAAAACATTAGAATTTAACGGAGACATGTTTTGAAACCGGCGAAGATGGCAGCATGGCATCAAGCAACTCATCCCAGCCTCCTACGGTTCTGCCGCTGCCTCAGAAGACACTGTACTCCAGCGAGGCAGATACACATTATCATTTTGTAAATAAGACAACATCTATATTGCAAACCCCTCCATGTTGCTGTTGTTGTTATTGACATAGAAAGCAATGCAGATATTCTGAAGCACCATGGGACACACAGATCAGATCTGAACAGTTGCGATACACAATGTGCGCAGTCAATAATTTTAGATCAGATTCCATTCGGATTTGGACTGACAGTTTGAATGTAGCACTAGTCCAGGGGTTCCCAACCACATTCCTGGAGCACACCCCTCCAAGACTCCAAGACCTGAAATTGGTGTGTCAGACAGAGGGCTCCAGGAACGCAGTTGGGAACTCCTGATCTAATATGTCCAATATTATTGAGGAATAAAGCAAATGTAAGCACAGTTCTGCACAGGACAGTCTCAGCCACTCATTCCAATCATGCAACATGCTGCGTCGGGACTTCTCCCTCTTATTCTCCTAGGCTTATCCTTCCCTAAGCCTTCAGGCTTCCATGCACTGAACAGAAACAAGAACACTGGAACTAAAATAATATGCCAAATTGTTTTCTTCGTTAATTTTTTTCATAGGCCTACATGGCCTGTGGTATTTGACTACTGGTCAAAAATTTACACACTATTATTTTAATGTTTTGTTTTTTGTTTTTTTAAAGAAGTCTCTTATGGGCATCAAGCCTGTATTTATTTGACAAAAATACAGAAAAAATTATGACAATTTAAAATAATAGTAAAAAAAAAAAAAAGAAGCATTTATTTCTGTGATGCACAGCTGGATTTTCAACAACCATAACTCCAGTCTTTAGTTTCACATGATTCTTCAGAAATCATTCTAATAAGCTGATTTATTATCAATGTTGGAAACAGTTTTTTTTATTGAACCTGTGATACTTTTTTTCAGGATTCATTGATGAATAAAAAGTTAAATAGAACATTAAATTAAAATAGAAATTATTGTATAAGTCTTTATCAATTTAGCACATCCTTGATGAATAAAAGTATTCATTTTCTTAAAAAAAAAAGGAAAATTACTGACCCCAAACTTTCGAACAGTAGTGTATATTGGTACAAAATATGTATTTTTTAAATAGATGCTGTTCTTTTTTTAACTAAGAATCCTGAAAAAAAAAGTCAAATGTTATAAGTATATTTTATAGGGGTGTAACGATACCCTAATTTCACGATTCGATACATATCACGATACTGAACTCACGATACGATATTATTGCGATACTCCAAGACATATAATAAAAGGTTAAGAAAAAAATGTACTGTTGATTAAATGCTAAATTTGATATAACATTGTGGGTGTAAATTAATAGGCTTGGACAATGGTGACACCAGAATAAATATATTCATGATTCTGAACCTGAAAATACAGAATTATTTTAGACGAATATGCTTGCACTCTGTCACTGGCTAGATATATTTAAAATAATGTAGGCCACTTTTTACTGGTAACATAAGACTTATAACATCAGCATTATCAGGACCTACTAATATTCCCCCATTATTATACATTATATTCAACATAATATATTGTAGTTTAATGTAGTACTGACTCTGAAAACTTAAAAAAATTCTCACAGGGTAATTTTTATTTTGGGTGAACTATCCACGATACATATTGTTGCATTTTTGTATTGCGATATATTGTGACACAATATATTGTTACACCCTTAATATTTTACAATAGAAAACCATAGAAAACAATTATTTTAAATTGTAGTAATATTTCACAATATTATTACTGTTTTTTTCTGTATTTTAGATCAAATAAATGCAGCCTTGATGAGCATAAAAGGCTTCTTTCAAAACATTAAAAATAGTAGTGTCCAAACCTTTGGCCGGTTGGCTACTTATATACCATTATACTTATAATACTAATATATATATATATAGTACCAGTCAAAAGTTTGGAAACGTTACTATTTTTAATGTTTTTGAAAGAAGTCTCTTATGCTCATCAAGGCTGCAGTTAAAAAAAAAAAAAAAAAAAAACTAATATTATGAAATATTATTACAATTTAAAATAATGGTTCTCTTTTTTAATATACTTTAAAAAGTAATTTATTTTTTGTGATGCAAAGCTGAATTTTCATCAGCAAGTACTCCAGTCTTTGGTGTCTTAAGTTATGATCCTTCAGAAATCATTCTAATATGCTGATTTATGATCAATGTTGGAAACAGTTGTGCTGCTTAATATTTTTTTTATAACCTGAGATACTTTTTTCAGGATTATTTGATGAATAAAAAGTTTAAAAGAACTGTATTTATTTAGAATAGAAATCTTTTGTAACAATATACACAACCGTTAAAAAGTTTGGGAACAATAACTATTTTTTTTTTAAGAAATTAGTACTTTAATTCAACAAGGATGCGTTAAATTGATAAAAGGTGATGGTAACGATTTATATTGTTAGAAATGTTTTTATTTTGAATAAATGCTGTTTTAATGAATAAATGCTGTTAATGTTTTACTCATCAATGAATCCTGAAAAAAGTATTCCAAAAAAATATATTAAACAGCGTAAACTGTTTCCATCATTGATAATAACTGAGTATCAAATCATCATATTAGAATGATTTCTGAAGGATCATAACACCAAAGACTGGAGTACTTGCTGATGAAAATTCAGCTTTGCATCACAAAAATAAATTACATTTTAAAATATATTAAAAAAGAGAACCATTATTTTAAATTGTAATAATATTTCATAATATTACTGTTTTTTGTTTTGTTTTGTTTTTTAACTGCAGGCTTGATGAGCATAAGAGACTTCTTTCAAAAACATTAAAAATAGTTAACGTTTCCAAACTTTTGACTGGTACTGTATATGCCCCTTTTTTACATTTGAGCCCCTGTCCCTGAGGAACTCTCACGTCCCTGCCTCCTTACTGCACTGAAATGCGCATAAAAAAATTTAGCACAGGAAGATAAGTCGTATCAAACGCTTTTTTTTTTTTTTTACAGCGCCATACAATAAACGTGACGGAACTTCTCCTTCTTCGTTGCTGTTTTATGACAGTAACAGAATGTTTATTTTACGGTCGCTTGTCCAGTTTCTCGTAGAAACCGCTCTGACATCACTGTAGTTCAGAGAGATTCAGAGAAAGTGAAACCAACTTGACCAACAACGACAATATGGACTCCTGAAACGATCAACCTCTTTAAACTACAGAATATTTATTGATCCGTTCAAAGAGTCTTGTGGACACATCTGATCCTCACAGGTAAGAGATAGAAATATAAGAGAGATTGTGCTGAACAGGTTTCTAATGGAAGTGAACTGGTTTAGTAGGTTTATGTCGAACTGGCAAAATTTGAACAGAACCAGGCGCCGTTTGCATAAACTGCTAGTCCTTAGTTAATCAAAGTTAATAAAAAAAAATTCTTTAAGACTGTTCATAACTTTTTAAAGTCGTAGAACGTAAAAACGTAGATTGGTGTAATTTGAAACCGAAAAGTAAGAGCGATGCAGGGGCGTTTCTAGGCTTTAAAAACATCAGGGGCTGAGCCCGAAACATCAGGGGCTGGGGATGAGTAATAAGATAACATGATTCGATATTGCAGGCCTATATGCAGGGGGCACTGGTTAAAAAATTCAGCCCTGGCAGGCTGCAGTTCATTGCCATGGCAATGTAGACTCACCAGCCCACACTACCACACAGACACGCGCATTCAAATGTGAGGTAGTTTAGTATGGGGCGCCGTTTGTAAAGCGGCTCACAGTGAAAATAACAGCAACATTTTGTCACATTTAGCTTCAAACAATGTTTAAAAAACTGGTATGAATTTTTGACGGTCACTTTTTAGCACATTTAAATATGAAACGTTACACCTAAATGTTAAATCTAAATGCTAAATCTAAATGTTAAATCTAAATCTAAATCTAAATGTTAAATCTAAATGTGACGGAGCGGTATAGGCTTTTAATAAATAATTTAGTTTATGGTGATAATTGTCGACTACGCTACCCTGAATCAATCAGGGAATAGGCTATCTAAATAACCCAGTAATGAACACTAGGTCACACAGGTTCGTGTGTGCCAGGGAGGTCAGAGACACAAGTACACATAATTGGATAAACACTTTATTAATGTACAAAAAGTTAAAATATGTTCTGCTTTAAAAGGCGCCCAGCGCTACATTTACTATTTGACAGTTAGCAAGAGAAATCACCGAGGGCAGTATGAAATGGCAGCACCAACACAGTCCTCTACCCACAAGGGTAGGAGGAGTCACAAGAAAAGAAGGTCTGCAAATACAACTCACAAGTCAAACAAAAAGAAAGAATATATAGCCTACCAAACAACCAGGCTGAGTTTACCGGCGGAATGGCTTTTCCAAAAGTGCAATCCTACTCACACACACGTCACCGTGCACTTGGATTACACACGCAGGAACTTCAAAAGTGTCACCCAATGCAACACCACCACTACAACACTGCAAGAGAAGGCCCTTCCGCCTGGTCACCTCAGTTCCTGGAAGAAACAATAAATAAACAATTGAGTTTTAATAAATACTGTACACTAACAGTCAGATTAACGTTATAACTTTTTCTGTCACTCTACAAAAAAAAAGGAAGTAGACGATACAAATCCTGTTGACGTGTTTGCTTTCCCAACGGCGCGATCACAGCGCAAACACCGCGGTTCTCAAAATGGACTCAGGTTATACGAAACACAATCACTGCAGAAACGAAAGGGAGATCGTGCTGAAGATCAGAAAAACACGGTCCGGAGGACGAGAGAGGTGACCCATGCCTCATGAAAGCCTTAAAGGAAGCGAGATGTTACTAGTGCTCATTTTACTACAATTTTCCAGCCATCTTACAGAACACTTACCACAAGAGGATATCCCTCATATATAATTCTCACAGGCTACTGTTTACAGCATTCATTAAAACCGCCGATTAGCTGGGGTACAGGAAGCAACACATTAATAGTAACATTCAACCCACTATACCACACCCAATCACTGAATACAGGAACAGCAAATAGCTGAAGGGTGAGCAGACACTCACTCCGAGCTGATAAGCGCACCGTCGGAAAAGTGCTAATGGAAAGCTACAATTTAAAAAGATGACAACACATCAGTAGGGTTCTAAACACAGGGTTTAAACCAGCCGCTACCAACACATACCTGTGATTCTAGTGAATGACACACGAGGGGGGCGGAGCAAAGACGTGACGTATCTCAGGATACAGCCAACCCGCATTAAATAGACCATACTCTCCCCTGATAGGACACCACAACTGTCAATCACTTAACTAATCCTGTTACATAAATGTTAAATCTAAATCTAAATCTGGTCCGTGTAGCCTATCATCTGATCATCTGATCATTTCATTTCATTTCCTATTTCAAAGGAATATTTCAAACACTCGTTTCCTTAAGTGTCCTACATTAGAAACGAAGCTTCGCAGCAGCTCTAATTGTGTTCCCAGCAACATATTTCTGACATATTCACCAAAATTCAACGGGGTGGTCTGGACTTCAGTGCACCCAGAGCAGGGTCTGGTGTTGGAACAGGAAGTTCACTCGCTGCTGGCAAAAGGGGCCATAGAGCATGTTCTACAGCCGGTACTTCATAGTTCCCAAGAAGGATGGAGGGTTGCATCCAATTTTAGATCTAAGGCACTTGAACCGGTCTCTGAGGAGGTTCAAGTTCAAGATGCTCACTATTCCCATCATCGTGAGTTCTATCCAATCCGAGGATTGGTTTGTCACGATAGATCTAAAGGACGCATACTTTCACGTCTCCATCCTTCCATCTCACAGGAGGTTCCTGAGGTTTGCTTTCGGGGGCGAAGCGTACCAACATCGGGTTCTTCCTTTCGGCCTAGCACTCTCCCCTCGCACATTCACCAAGTGTATGGATGCAGCTCTGGCCCCACTGAGGCTCCAGGGCATCCGTGTGCTGAATTACATCGACGACTGGCTAATCCTGGCCCAGTCTCGCGAGTTGGCAGTTTGGCATCGAGATGTCGTCCTTGGCCATATTCAGCGCTTGGGGTTGAGGCTCAACAAGAAAAAGAGCGTGTTGACACCCGCCCAACAGACTACGTTCTTGGGGGTGGTATGGGACTCGACGACGATGCAGGCACAAATGTCTCCTGCACGTATCGAGTCCATATTGACCACACTAAACAGGGTGAAGCTAGGCCACACCATCACAGTGAAACACTTCCAGAGAGTGTTGGGTCTCATGGCAGCAGCGTCCAGCGTGATACCTTCTGGCCTGCTGCACATGAGGGCCCTGCAGTGGTGGTTGAAAGCCAAGGGGTTTTCCCCAAGGGGAAATCCATTCCGCATGATAAGGGTTACGCGCAGATGCCTTCGTTCCCTATCAATATGGAAAAAGCCTTGGTTTCTGTCCCAAGGTCCCAAGTTAGGAGCGTTATGTCGCTGAATTACGATTTCGACAGACGCCTCCCTCACGGGCTGGGGCACGGTCATGGAAGGCTGCTTTACGAGAGGTCTCTGGCAGGACCATCATTCCTCATGGCACATAAATTGCCTGGAAATGTTGGCGGTGTTCCGAGCTCTGAGGAGTTTTCTGCCAAACCTCCATGCTCACCATGTTCTCGTGAGAACCGACAATACATCAGTGGTGTCCTATTTAAACTGCCAGGGTTTAGGTCGCGTCCTCTCAGCAGACTGGCGCATCAGATCCTCCTGTGGTCCCAGCGGAGACTGTCGTCTCTCAGGGCGATGTATGTCCCAGGGGACCAGAACCAGGGAGCAGACATACTGTCGAGGCAGGGGCTGAGGCCCGGGGAATGAAGACTCCACCCCGAGACGGTGGAGTTGATACGCGAGAGGTTCGGCCCGGTGGAAGTGGACTTATTTGCGTCTCGAGAGACAACACACTGTCCCCTGTGGTTCTCCCTCACGCATCCAGCCCCGCTGGGGTTGGATGCCATGGTACAGACGTGGCCGAGGCGTCAGGTGTCAGCCTACTATTAGTAGCCCCGTTGTGGCCGGCCCGAGTATGGTTCTCGGACATAATATCACTCTTGACAGGCCCGCCATGGCAGATCCCTCTGAGAAGGGACCTGCTGTCCCAGGCAGGGGGCTCAGTTCTCCACCCTCGGCCCGAGCTGTGGAAACTGTGGGTCTGGTCCCTGAGGGGGCACAGTACCTAGAAGCCGGCCTATCTGCAGGAGTAGTTGAGACTATTCTCAGTTCCAGAGCTCCCTCCACAAGGAAGTTGTACGGCCTGAAGTGGAATGTATTTTCCATTTGGTGCAGAGAGCGTGGATTGGACCCAGTTAACTGCCCGGTGGCTTCAGTATTGGAGTTTCTCCATGACCGCTTTTCTGCTGGACTTACCCCGTCCACACTCAAGGTTTATGTGGCTGCCTTTGCGGCTTTCCACGCTCCTCTGAGTGATGGGCCTCTGGGGAGGCATCAGCTGGTCGTACGCTTCCTACGTGGAGCCTGGAGGATGAGACCTGCGACTCGCACCAGGGTTCCCACCTGGGACCTGGCAGTGGTCCTCGAAGCGTTGGTTGAGGCCCCCTTCGAGCCGCTGGAGTCGGCTGAGGCCAAGAACCTGACTCTCAAGGTGGCTTTTCTCCTTGCCATCACCTCTCTTAAGAGGGTGGGAGATCTCCAGGCACTCTCGGTATCTCCTCAGTGGAGTTTGCTATGTCCCTAAGGTGCCAACCAGTATGGCTAGGTCTACGGTTCTGCAGGCGTTTCATCCCCCACCTCATGTGACGGCAGAGGATGGAAGACTTCATCTGCTCTGCCCTGTCAGAGCATTAGACATTTATGTTCAGAGGTCTTCACAGTGGAGGAAGGCGGACCAGTTGCTGGTGTGTTTCGGGTCCCCCAAGAAAGGGCTCCCCGCCTCTAAGCAAACCATCAGCAACTGGATCGTTCAGACTATTTCTCTGGCCTATCAGGTGCGCAATCTGCCTTCACCTATGGCCGTGAGGGCTCACTCTACTACAGGCATGGCATCCTCCAAAGCCCTCCTTTCAGGGACTCCTATCCACGACATATGTGAGGAGGCTGGCTGGGCCACTCCGCACACATTCATGAGATTCTACAGTCTGGACCTTCCCTCTACACCCAGCGCACGAGTGCTCTCGTCCTAAGTGTGCCTGGAGACAACTTCACACTGGGGCAGGCGGGTTTCGTTGTGGCATAGTGGGTATCTCGTTCCCCTAGTGTCGTCACCGACACAGTTCGAGTTCCCTCTAAAGGGAACGTCTTGGGTTACGTATATAACCCTTGTTCCCTGAGAAAGGGAACGAGACACTGCGTCGGTTCGCCACGCCTTACCCCGCCTGGAGCGACTTGCTTCATAGCAAAGCTGACTTTTCTGTGTGCCGGCGTGCTTTTGTACACATCCGTATATGCCGTCACACGCTATGTCATCACGCAACGCCAATAGGATTGGATTAGTTTTCATTCATGAATTCAGACGTGCTACGCTGAAGGGCGTTCCCCTAGTGTCGTCACCGACGCAGTGTCTCGTTCCCTTTCTCAGGGAACAAGGGTTACATACGTAACCCGAGACGTTTCTCCAAACGTTTAGCATTTAGATTTAACATTGAACATTTAGGTGTAACATTTAATATTTCGATTTAACTATTTAAAATATCTCTAAGTTGACAAATATTGTTGTAAATGTGCTAAAAAGTGACCGTCAAAAATTCTGTTTTTTAAACATTGTTTGAAGCTAAATGTGACAAAATGTTGCTGTTATTTTCAGCGTGAGCCGCTTTACAAACGGCGCCCCATAGTTAGGGGGGATCGGGGGAATGCCTCACCGAGAAAATTTGGATTTCTCGGCCCTAGATATGTGCATTTTAAGGTGTTTGAAGGCCAAAAAATTGGATAACAATAACTTTAAAAGCATGTCAGTAGGCAGAAGCATAAATTATGTGTCAAGAATATAACAGATTCTTAAACATGAGAATGAGGATAAATGTTGAAATGAACGATACACTCAAAAAAAAAAAAAAAAAAAAGAATGTTTCTGCTTATTGTTGACAATTCACAATCACATTTTCCAAACAGGAATGGAAAGGAAATTTTTCAAGGATTATTTTGCATAGATGTAACATTTCAATCAAACACCAGTGCAATCTTTTTGTGTCCAGAGGCAAATGAGCATTTTATATATTAGCAATAAAGATTGGTTTCAGCAACTTGTTTCTTTCTTGAGTTAATCAATGTTTTTGGCACTAATCAAGTCAAGTCAAGTCAAGTCAAGTTTATTTGTATAGCGCTTTTCACAATACAGATTGTATCAAAGCAGCTTCACAGTATTAAATTTAAATAATACAACAAAGTTTGTTTCAAGAGGAATTTATTGATTGATAAAATTAAATTAAATATCCCCAAAATATCCCCAACTGAGCAAGCCAAAGGCAACAGTGGCAAGGAACCGAAAAACTCCATCAAGTGACCTAATGGTGTCCTAAAACTCCATCAGGTGACCTAATGGAGAAAAAAAAACTTGGGAGAACCCAGGCTCAGTCGGGGGCCAGTTCTCCTCTGGCATTTATGAGCTAGAGGCCGGATTGTAGTTTGAACTGTGGGATTATATGAATGCCTGGCTGAAGAGATGCGACTTTAATCTAGTTTTAAACTGGGAGAGCGAGTCTGAGCAACGAACAGTATCAGGAAGACTATTCCAGAGTTTTGGAGTCAAATGTGAAAATGCTCTCCCTCCTTTGGTGGTTCTGAATATCCTAGGTATGACCAAAAGCCTTGAATTTAGTGATCTTAAAGAGCGCGATGGATTATAGGGCGATAGAAGATCCGTTAAATAGACTGGAGCTAAGCCGTTTAGGGCTTTATAAGTCAGTAGCAATACCTTGTAATTAATACGGAACTTTATAGGTAACCAATGCAGTGATGATAAAATCGGTGTTATATGATCATATTTTCTTGATCTCGTAAGAACTCTAGCGGCGGCATTTTGGACTAACTGTATCTTGTTTATTGAGGATGCAGGACAACCAGCTAATAAGGCATTACAGTAATCCAGTCTCGAGGTCATGAATGCATGAACTAACTTTTCTGCATCAGAAACTGATAGCATATTACGTAGCTTAGCAATGTTTCTAAGGTGGAAAAAGGCTGTTTTTGTAACATATGAAATATGATTTTCAAAAGACAGGTTGCAATCGAGTATAACACCCAGGTCTTTTACTGTAGCGGATAAAGTAACAGGACATCCTATGATGTTAAAGTTGTATTGTGCGAGGTTTTGTGGGCGGTTTTTTGAACCGATAAGTATTACCTCTGTCTTGTCTGGATTTAATAAAAGAAAATTACGCGTCATCCAATCTTTTATATCTTTAACACACTCTGTCAATTTGGAAAATTTAGCGTTTTCATCCGGCCTTGATGAAATATATATTTGAGTGTCATCAGCATAACAATGGAAACTAATTCCATGTTTCCTTATAATATTTCCAAGTGGCATCATATATATTGAAAATAACAGAGGGCCTAACACAGATCCCTGCGGCACTCCATAGTTTACTGGAGTTATGATCGATTTTTCTCCATTTAAATAGACAAAATGGTAGCGGTCAGATAGGTATGATTTGAACCAGCTTAGTGCTTGTCCTTGAACACCAGTATAATTTTGTAGTCGATCTAAGAGTATTGTGTGATCTATAGTATCGAACGCAGCACTAAGATCAAGTAAAACTAGTATTGAGATACAGCCTTGGTCAGAAGCTAAAAGTAAATCATTTGTGATTTTAACGAGCGCAGTTTCAGTGCTATGATGCGGTCTGAATCCAGACTGAAACTTTTCATAGATATCATTTTGTTGCAAGAAAGAGCCCAGTTGAGCGGACACCACTTTTTCTAATATTTTAGACAAAAATGGAAGATTTGAAATGGGTCTATAATTTGCTAGATTATTATGATCTAATTGTGGTTTCTTAATGAGAGGTTTTATAACTGCCAGTTTAAATGTTCTTGGAACATGACCTAGAGATAAAGACGAGTTAATAATATTGAGGAGAGGCTCTTCCACTACAGGTAACACTTCTTTCAGTAGTTTAGTTGGTATAGGATCTAATAAACATGTTGTTGTTTTAGATGAAGTGATAATTTTATTTAACTCTTTTTGTTCTATAGTTGTAAAGCACTGTAATTGTTCTTGCGGGGTGATAATTGAAGCTGAATTATAAGGCGCGATTGAAGATTGAACGTTTACAATTGTGGTTCTGATGCTTTCTATTTTCTCAGTGAAGAAGTTCATGAAATCAGTACTACTGAACTGTAACGGGATATTTTGTTCGGGTGACGTCTGTTTATTTGTTAGTTTAGCCACGGTGTTAAATAAAAACCTTGGATTATTTTGGTTGTTTTCTATTAGTTTGCGGAGGTGCTCAGCCCTGGCCGCTTTTAGGGCCTTTTTATAACGTGACATACTGTCTTTCCACGCGATTCTAAAGACCTCTAAATTAGTTTGTTTCCATTTACGCTCTAAAATACGGGTTTCTCTCTTTAAAACATGCGTAGTATTGTTATACCATGGTGCTTTATTTTTCTCTCTGACCTTTTTTAATTTAATAGGTGCAACCACATCCAATGTTCTAGAGAGAATGGTGCTCATAGTGCTAGTTAGTTCTTCTAGTTCATCTGTTTGTTTGGGTTCAGGCAGCAGCTGAGACAAATTAGATAAGCAATTTGAGAAATTATCTATAGTGGATGGAAGGATTGTTCTGCCTGGTCGATAACGCGACGCTGCATGACATATTACAGCAGTACGTAATATGCAAGTTACCATGTAGTGATCAGTGACTTCATCACTTTGTGGAATGATATCTATATCGGTTGGATCGGTTCCATGTGATATAATTAAATCGAGTGTATGATTAAGACGATGTGTTGGTCCGATGACGTTTTGCTTGACCCCAAATGAATTTAATAAATCTGTAAACGCAGCTCCTAACGCATCATTTGGATTATCTACGTGTATGTTAAAATCTCCAACAATTAATGCTTTATCGACATTGACTAATAGGTCTGAGAGAAAATCTGCAAACTCTTTTAGGAAATCAGCGTAAGGCCCTGGCGGTCTATATACGGTAGCCAAGGCTAGAGATAATAGTGATGTTTTTCTAACATCTAAGAGCGTAACATTTAGTACAAGTACTTCAAATGAAATAAACTTATAACCCGTTTTCTGAGTAACATTTAGAATATCTCTATAAATGGTTGCAACACCTCCGCCACGACCAATCAGACGGGGCTCATGCTTATAACAGTATCCAGGAGGAGTAGACTCATTAATACCGAAATAATCATTTGGTTTAAGCCAGGTTTCAGTTAGGCAAAGTACATCGAAGCTATTATCTGTGACTATTTCATTTACAATAACTGCCTTAGGTGTGAGTGATCTAATGTTTAGAAGACCTAGCTTTAGAAATAGTTTTTGTTTACTAATAGCAACATTTTCTGTTTTAATAACAATTAGATTTTTCCTAGATCCTGCATTAGATTTATTATTTGATCTCACTAAACGAGGAATAGACACGGTTTCTATGCAATGTTCTACACTAGTATTTATATCAGTTGAATTGGTGCAGCAGAGACTATGATTTGGACTTTTGGTTACTAGTCAAAGGGTATTTAACATTTTGGAGATGTTATCTGACAGAAGAGCCGCTCCAAATCTGCTTGGGTGTAAGCCATCAGCACGGAAAAGCCTAGGACGCTCCCAAAACAGATTCCAATTATTTACAAAGAGCAGTTTCTGCTCATTGCACCATGACATTAACCATTCATTTAGCGCAAATAATCTGCTGAACTTTTCATGCCCTAGTCAGTACGTGGGAAGCGGTCCTGACACAATGATCGTTGTTTCAGGCGATGTGCTGCGTACCGTATCGAATAGATTCCTGAAGTCTTTCTTCAGAATCTCCGTCTGGCGCAGCCTGATGTCGTTCACTCCCGCGTGCAGGACCACAGTTCCGACGCGCTCGTCACCGTTCAGGATCTCGGGAACGCGAGCAGAGATTTCAGAAACACGAGCACCAGGAAAGCAGTGACTTTGCACCTTACTTTTACCTAACGTAGCGTGTACGTGCCGAACGATGGAATCGCCGATGATCACAGCATCGTGTTCTGTTTCGCGTAGAGGGGAGAAGCGGTTTTGTGTGGATAACTCGAAAACCGGGAGGGTCGGAGAAAGTCTTGGTCTAAACCTGACTCGCGTCTTCCGCTGCGGAACCACCCAGGCTTCGTGGTGGCGTGTTGGAGCCGGAGTGAACGAGACCATGGCTGATTGCGACCGATGCTGAGGAACGCACGGAGTAGACGCGGTTGGAGTCAGCGGGTTAGTAACGTTAAACACTGATTTGTGTGCGTCGGCACGTGATGTTTCAAGAGCCAAACACCGGTCTCTCAGCTCGGCCTGTCTCAATAAAAGGTTGTGGATCTGTTTCTCAACAGCTTCCAGCTCAGACTGCAGTGCGTGCAGCTCAAATGTGTCCTCACCTGCACCAAACGGTAGACTACTTACATCTGATATATTCGCCATTTTAACAGATGGACAGTGAGTTAGCAACGAAGCTACCAGTGATGCTATCAATATTAATACTAATTTATATTATAAGTTTGTTTGTTTGTAAGTGAGTGTGGAGAAGACGCGTTCAGCCGTGATCCACGGACGTAACCTTTAAGAGTATGCAGCGTTGGATCACTAATAGGCTTGAGACGCGTCTGCTCAACAGTCCACGTTGTAACTATGAGGTTTTTTAGTTTTTTTTAGTGGTAGGGGTGTAGAGTAGACGCACGATAGGCGAAAAAAAAATAAAAAATGTTTGTTTATAAGTGAGTGTGGAGAAGACGCGTTCAGCCGTGATCCACGGACGTAACCTTTAAGAGTATGCAGCGTTGGATCACTAATAGGCTTGAGACGCGTCTGCTCAACAGTCCGCGTTGTAACAATGAGGTTTGAGCAGTAGTGCTTCTCAGTGAGGAAAAGTAGAAAATCTTCGTTGTAAGCGAGTTTAAAGAGAAAAATCAAGAATTATAAATCAAATCGATAGAGCTCCAAAAACAACAACGCATTCAGACGCGACGCATGATAATAACAGGACAAGACAATCAGTTCAATTAAAGTTCAATTGTTTACTCATAAAGACACTTGTCGCCACCTACTGGCTTAATGATGCAAGTTGCGCAAACACAGACAAGCGGAGTGATACAAGCGGTGAAAAGGCTGATGCTGGTGAAATATTCGAACACATTCGAGGACCATACAAATATATATATATATATATATATATATATATATATATATATATATTTTATAAATATATATTTATACTTATGAATTTTCCTTATAGTTTCTGTAATTCGCAAAGAACATCTGTGTTAAATAGGAATACATTGTAATAATATTAATCTAGCTGACTAAATCACACGACTGCGCAGCAGTTCACACTCACAATAAAAATACTGATTAGGTACTGATTGGGGGGGAAAAATTGGGTTGCTTATAGTTAAAAGAATGTCATGAACGATAATTTAGGCTAGATGTATTTTTCACATTTTTGGTCACAATTATTTATATTTTTTTATGACACGAGTCAGTTTTGATGACTTTGCAATATTGATAAAATGTTAGAATATTAATAATGAAAAATGAGTAGGGCTGTGCCAAAATGTGTAACATTTATGTAGCCTACAAAGCAATACAAAAGCCCCGACATAGAGTTTTGATGCAGCTTTAATCTCCCTTTTGGTTATTTGAATACTTAATTGACGACAGAACACAACGTTACATGCTCGTAGTTTCTTTTGCGTGATACAGGGCGCGCCGCATTTGCGCGTGATATTGAAGAGTGCTCGCCACGAGCACACGGCTGACATGACAGGAAAGTTCGTTTTTCTGAGTTTTACTGACATATAGCCTGACAACATCTGTTCTGACAGAGGACTGTGCGGCAGTGCTGACTGCGTTATTTATAAAAAAAATGTAATTGCTGTGAGATTTGTAATGAAGTGACATTTGATAAATGCATTGTTATGACTGTCGTGTGTGGGGGGGAGGGATTTGAGGGAAGAGTTAATTGATTGTTCGCACCTGACCACTGATGAGCGTGAAGGAGCAGGAGCTTTGGAACAGTGATTATCGTGAATTTCAAGGAGAGGAGACCCATAAAAAGAAGAGTACAGCGAAGGGTGGCGGGACTGAGAAGCGGTGTGTTGTTGCTAACGCCGAGCTGCACTCAAGGTTGCGGGGTGGGTGCCGTTCGCATGCTATTTAGGGCTGCCGGCAGCGAAGATATCTTAGCGGGCTAACCTGTATATAAGGCCGGGTGGCGATATTTTTTTTCCTAGGATGGTTAGGGAAGACTCATGAATATTCATTAGGGAAGTCATCCCCGATTGGTCTGATGACCTACCCTAACCCCGCCCCTAAACCTACCCGTCACTGGGTGATGACCTACCCCAACCCCGCCCCTAAACCTACCCGTCACTGGGGTTAAGACCAATCAAGGATGATTTCCCTAATGAATATTCATGAGTCTTCCCCTACTATCCTGGGGAAAAAAATTTTTTTCGTACGTGGGCGGCGCGGCTTCTCAGCAAGGGGTGCTCCGTTTCCGCTATAGTTCGGAGGCCTCACGAGCATTGAACGTGTTGAACTTTTGTGTGTGTGTGTGTGTGTGTGTGTGTGTGTGTGTGTGTGTGTGTGTGTGTGTGTGTGTGTGTGTGTGTGATTTTAAACCTGGCAATATAGCCATTTCATGATGGGGTGGGAGGGTTATGATGAACTGTATTCTTATGTAGTAGTCTGATGGCGTCTTGGGTGTGAAGTTTACGTGCATTGTGAACATGTGCAGTGTCCTACGGGGGTGATGTGTGTGCTATAGCTTTTGCCTATTTATTGCGTGCACGCTAGCTTTTGTATGGCCTATTTAATGCGATGTTCTCTGTGTAGCATGCTCCATCGTGGTGTTGTTCGCCCAGGCTGATTTGCATTTGTGTTTGGGACTTCAAGAATCTGACCCAGTCTGACATGTTTGGTAACTGCATGAATTATATTAAATAAAGATTATTGTTTCTACCTCTGTGGTGATGCTTGCTCTGTAGAGTAGATTCCTCTAGCCGCAACAATCTGACCTCACATTCTATCCCAGAATATCACCCAGATATTCTGGGATAGGCTTAAATCACTCAAGTGGTGCGTCTCTGTGTGAGACAGATTTCAACAATCACCAGTCAGAGACAGCAGCGAAGCCAAAGCACAATGAAATAAGGCAACTTATGATTTCGTGGGTTTACATAGGCTATTGTCCGGTTTCATATTTGTCAGTCAATTTTTCAAAATACATTCGGGGCTACACTCAAAACATTCGGGGCTTAAGCCCCGGCAAAATCGGCTGACGCCGCGTCTGGAGCGATGACTGCTATTTAATTCTTAAGACAGTCTTAACAATAGTTGCAACTTCCCCGAGGGTTTAATCATGTAAAAAACTCACTCAACTATTTTAGTTGTTTACTGCACTGAAATGGAAGCTATCAGAATTGTATTCTGTCATTTGATTGCTTGTCAAGCAAAGTTTGGGCATTCTTTAATTTTAGTCACACGACATAAAGCCTTAAGAAATAGGATATGACCCTTACACAGACACTGACAAACCTTTGGAGAAGGACCTGGCTGCAGTCTGCAGATCACGGCGGGGCTACACGTGTGATTTATTTCTCATTTTGATTATTTCATATCACCATATGAGAAAGGAAATGTAAAGGGCGTATTGTTATCAGTAACAATGACAAGATATAGCCTAGTCTACTAATAGTTACAGAAGGTGTTATTGGTCAGGCAGTTGTATGATAACTAAATAACACTGCAATAGGCTAAAGTGTCTGTGTAGGCCTATGAAGCTTTCAATTTCTTCACTACATTGCAAAGCATGATATCAGACTTTTGCTACACTTTTTCAGAAAAACAATCTGTTCCTTGTTATTATAGTAGATATATCTAGATATATTATAGTAGATATAGATATGTCTTAAAGTGATGAAATTTTAAACTTTTTATCTGTAGGCTACCTGCCATGATGTGTTTTTTTCAGCAAACAGTTTCATAAATTCCGCATTAAGTGGCATTTTTATTTATCATTCAACTGAACTGTGCTCACGCATTTTAGACACTTACATTATGTTTTTGCTAAGTCAATTAATGCATGCAATTAATGCACGTCCTAGAATAAGCAATGTTTTACTTCTGTTTCCGTTTCAGGTATGGTCAAAATTAGATTAGAAAACATCACATTTCGACTGAATTTTAGCTCATGTTGTATCCAATAAAATTCAGCCCAAGTCAAATATTGTGATTCACGTTATTGGGGGTCGGGGCTACAGTAGATAGCCTACATGTTAATTTGTTTTCTCAAGAAACAAAAATATGTCACCTAATGCTGTAAACAGGTTACAGAGAGAGAGCCCTGTCAGCTGGTATTATTATTAAATGTTAAAAATAACAACTCAAATTAAATATTATGTGATTTTTATTGTAATAACAACATTATAATAGGCTATTTTAATGAATTAAGTAAAAATATAATAAATATGTAATATAGTGCACATATAAAAAATACTCCCATGTAGCTCATTTTGAGGTAGGCTAAATGTCACATCATTGTTCTTGCTGTTTTGCTCAGCTGTTTTATTTACCTCTTTCCGCGGTTGAAAAACACTGAGGTTATCTGGGGGGTTATCTGTACTTGTCCTTTAATGTAAACAACATTCCCTATATAAGATTATTCTGTTGTTGTTGTTATTTTTTTTGCCTTGAAAAGGCATGAAGAGGTGAAGAACAATGGCAGAATCTTTCCCACCATCAACAAAAAAACGAGAAAGGAGAGGGAGTATGGATATTCCTCCAGGTGAGTCAATAACAAATCTATCATATATTTATCTTGAAAATAGCCATGCATTGGTTAGAATTAAGCTCTGCACATTCTGGACATTCTCTCAATAAGATTTTGACTTTAAACTAATAATAGACTCAGTAATGAAGAATGAGTCTGTTAAAGGGATACTTCACTTTAAAATGAAAATTCTGTCATCATTTACTCACCCTCAAGTTGTTTCAAACCTGTATGAATTTCTTTCTTCTGCTGCACAGAAAGATAGATATTTTGAAGAATGTCAGTAACCAAACAGTTAACTGGAACCATTGACTTCCATAGTACTTTTTTTTCCTACTATGGAAGTCAATGGTTCCAGTTAACTGTTTGGTTACTGACATTCTTCAAACTATCTATCTTTCTGTGCAGCAGAAGAAAGAAATTCATACAGGTTTGAAACAACTTGAAGGTGAGTAAATGATGACAGAATTTTCATTTTAAAGTGAAGTATCCCTTTAAAGCTGAAATAAGAGAAGTGTGTGATCATCATGTGTTTGTGTCTCATTATCATCACAGTTCTTCTTGAAGAGAGCAGGTCATATTCATCTCTAATTTCAGGAAACATGCAGTAAATTCATCTTGTACTAGAAGCTTCATCACTGTAACCAGAACCTTGAGGCTTTAGTAAATCTGTGAACACTTTTAGATGAGAAACAACAGAAAGAAAAAAATAATTTTCTGCCATTTTCAGTCTTTTCAGCTGTTTCATCTAAATGTTGTGATTATGTGTCAGATAAAATCAGTTTAGCAGAAGAAAATCAAATCGATAGACATCATGAATTCATGCAGATTTGTTCTTTTTTTAGAGGAATATTTCTGACCTGTAGTTCAAACAGCTTCGCAGTGCTGGGCTTTCATTTTCACTTTCTCTAAGGTTATTTTTATAGTGTTGTCTTTGCTGAATAACCACAACACTAATACACTCCAAAACTGAGATGAATAACATTAGCCATAACAATATCTAAAATAAAAATGTCATAAAATGTTCACAAAACATTCCCAAAGATGTTCTAAAAAGGAGGAATATTTCGAGCTCAAACACAATAGGAGTTCAGGGATTCTCTAAATATCAGCAGAGAAACATTGATCAGATAAAACATGATGTTGTACACAATTCTTTAAATATAACCTTAAATCTTGTCTATAATTCCACACATAAACATGTCAAAGATCTGATGGTGTTTTATTGTCATGTGTCTCTACAGAACTGAAGAGGATACAGCAGTATGCAGGTACAGTGTGCTGTCTGCACTACACTAGATTACATTCAGATACTCACAGCTTCATCACTGACCGACAGTATATGATTAAACACTGATTACATATTACAAACATCATCACTGAATATCTGTATTGTGAATTTGTGATTTATATTCTCTGTTTTCTCAGTGGATGTGGCTCTGGATCCTGATACAGCTAATCCATATCTCATCCTGTCTGATGATGGAAAACAAGTGAGACATGGAGACATTAGACAGAAACTCCCAGACAAACCAGAGAGATTTGATAGAGGTGTAATCGTCCTGGGAAAGGAGGGATTCTCCTCAGGGAGATTTTATTTTGAGGTGCAGGTGAAGGGAAAGACTGACTGGGCTTTAGGAGTGGCCAGAGAATCCATTAAGAGGAAGGGAGAGATCACAATGACTCCCAGTAATGGATACTGGACTGTGATTCTGAGGAATGGGAATGAATATAGTGCCAGTGCTGGTCCTCCTGTCTCTCTGTGTGTGAGAGTGAAGCCGCAGCGGGTCGGTGTGTTTGTGGATTATGAGGAGGGTCTGGTCTCCTTTTATGATGTGGAGTCCAGCTCTCATCTCTACTCTTTCACTGATCAGTCTTTCACTGGGAAACTCTATCCATTGTTTAGCCCGTGCAATAATGATGGAGGTAAAAACTCAACTCCACTGATCATCACACCTGATCATTACAATAAATGAATTTTCTGCCGTAATATGAAATACACAATGAAAATTATTTACAGTATATAATTAAAAATCTAAACATGTTTTGCTATTTTTTCAGAATTTGTTTTTCATTGTTAAAACGTACTCGGTTACTAACGTAACCTCGGTTCTCTCAAGAAGATGGAACGAGTACTGCGTAAGTATCTTACGCTAGGGGAAAATCCCTTTTCCGCGAGATATTGAAGCCAAACAATTATCCTTAATTTGTATTATTGTAAAACGCGTTGCGGCAGCATACAGACATAGGCAAGACAGCTCGCGTGCCTATTGGCTGTTCTGCGGCAACTGCAGCAGCCTATTGAGCGAGGCCTAGCGTGACGTCAGACCCAATGAGGGTGCTTCGTGCCCACTGCGTCATGTCCCGCTGAAACGGGCGTGGCTTAGGCCTATAAATCCGGCTCGCAGGCAGCTGATATCTGGTTTTTCATCGCCGAAGCGAACCAGAGCGTGTGCATGCACGGCAAGATACGCAGTACTCGTTCCCTCTTCTAGAGAGAACCGAGGTTACGTTAGTAACCGAGTACGTTCTCTTACGAGAGGTCTCTCGTACTGCGTAAGTATCTTACGCTAGGGGACCCAAGGTAAAACGGCGTGTGTGCTGGGATCTGACACCAAAGACCGAGGGCAAAAGACCGGGGTTCATATAGTGCACAATCACCAAGGGAACTCACTGGGAGTCCGGGAAGAGGGAGGGGCGGAACCGCGCTCTTCCACATATAGCAGCGTCCCTCAGACGCAAATTACATCATACAGACAGGGCGGAGTACGGCCTGAACTAATGGAAAATTGTGGGTCTTATTCATTTGCCCATAAGCATTTTATGGTCGATCAGCGAACAGTGCTCAGCGAGCAGTGCTCAGCGGACACAGTATTCTGAACCGATAGCATCAGAACAGACAGTACTGGTTTATTTAGATCGACAACAGCCTGGCCTGTAAGGCGGGAACCTCTAGGTTATAAAACCTTATAAATGTAGATGGGGAGGCCCAGCCTGCCGTCATACATATATCTTGCAAGGCAATCCCACTTGACCAGGCCCACGATGAAGCCATGCTTCTCGTGGAGTGCGCTCTGACTCCCAACGGGCACTGCATGCCCTTGGAAGTGTACGCCAGTGCAATGGCGTCAACTATCCATCTGGATAGGCTCTGTTTCGACGCGGCTAGTCCCTTGGAACGTCCGCTGAACGAAACAAAGAGCTGCTCCATCTGTCTGAAGACAGATGAGCGAGACACATAAGCTCTTAATGCCCTGACTGGGCAAAGGAAGCTCGCGTCTCCTTCCTCGTCAGAGACCGGTTGGGCTGACAGGGAAATGACCTGCGCCCTAAACGGTGTGTTGAGGGATTTTGGAACATAACCGTGCCTAGGTTTGAGTATAACTCTTGAGTCATTAGGCCCAAACTCCATACACGTCGCGCTTACTGAGAGCGCGTGTAAGTCCCTTATGCGCTTCACTGAAGCGAGAGCCAGAAGAAACACTGTCTTGAAAGACAGGTGTTTAAGATCAATAGTCTGTAAAGGCTCGAATGGGTCACCTTTCATGGCTTCCAGAACCGTAGAAAGGTCCCATACCGGGACTGAGGGAGGTCTGGGAGGATTCAGTCTCTTAGCTCCTCTAAGGAAGCGGATGACTAAATCGTTCCTTCCTATTGACTGACCAAGCGTTGTTTTTGAGAACACTGCTATGGCCGCCACATAAACTTTGAGCGTGGAAGGGGACCTGCCCTTGTCCAACAGCTCTTGTAGGAAGGAGAGGACCTCCGTCACCCCACAGTCTGGGGGCGACACGCCACGAGCTGTGCACCAGCTGGAGAACACTGACCATTTCGAGGAATAGAGATGTCGCGTAGACGGAGCTCTAGCCTGCGTGATCGTGTTTAACACTCCGCTTGGGAGGTCAGCGGGTACCCGTTGATGGCCCAAACATGAAGGGACCACAGCTCTGGGCGCGGATGCCAAATCGAGGTCCCTCCTCACTGGCACTGGCCATGGGGCAGAGCTCGCTAGCTGCATCAGAACTGGGAACCAGGGTTGGTTTTTCCAGAACGGCGCTACGAGTAGCACTGAGCATCCTTCTTCCCTGATCCGTTCTATCACCTGAGGCAGGAGAGAGACGGGAGGAAAGGCATAGAGCGGGCGGCGGGGCCATACATGAGCCAGCGCGTCCCTGCTCTTGAAGAAAAAAATTCCAGACAGTGAGCGTTTTCTTGAGACACGAACAGGTCTACTTCCGCTCTGCCGAATTTCTTCCACAGCAGCTGGACTGTCTGTGGGTATAGAGACCACTCGGCTGTCGGAACATTGTTCCTGGACAGTCTGTCCGGTCCTACGTTTAAAAGCCCTGGCACATGCGCTGCTCTCAGCGAGAGCAGGTTGCGCTGAGCCCACACCAGGAGGCGTTCTGTCAGCCTATGCAGGTTTCGGGACCTGAGGCCGCCCTGGCGATTTATGTAGGACACCACAGACATGTTGTCTGAGCGGACCAGGACGTGGTGTCCTCGTATTTGGGGACAAAAACGCGTCAGCGCGTTGTCTACTGCCAGCATTTCGAGGCAGTTTATGTGTAGAAGCTTCTCCCGTTCTGACCATTGGCCGAAGAACGATCTGCCCTCGAGCAGCGCTCCCCATCCCGAGGTGGATGCGTCCGTAGACACTACCTTCACACTCGAGGAAGTCCCCAGGCTTACACCTGATTGGTACCAGTCGTTTGCTTTCCAAGGTTTCAGAGCTGCAATGCATTTCTGATTGACCTTGAGACGAAGCAGACCGGAAGCCCACGCTCGGCGCGGCACTCGCGCTTTTCAGCCAGAGCTGTAGCGGGCGCATGCGAAGCAAGCCCAGCTGAAGTACTGATGATGCTGAGGCCATGAGACCTAGCATCCTCTGAAATTTCTTGAGCGGGACAGATGCGCCACAGCGGAAAGAGCTCGCTGTGCGCTGAACGTCTAGTACGCGCTGTGGTGACAGTCGCGCTATCATAGACAGCGAGTCAAGTTCTGTGCCCAGAAAAGATATTATCTGCCTGGGGGACAGAGAACTCTTCGCCCAATTGACTCTGAGACCCAGATTCTCTAGGTGATCGAGTAAAATGGTCCTGTGCTCTATGAGCACAGAGTGAGATTGAGCTAGAATCAGCCAATCGTCCAAGTAGTTCAATACTCACATGCCCTGTAGCCTGAGGGGTGCGAGCGCTGCGTCCATGCACATCGTAAATGTACGGGGTGCTAGGGACAAGCCGAACGGTAGGACTGTGTACTGGTATGCCTGGCCCTCGAAGGCGAATCTCAAATATCGCCTGCGACGTGACGCTATCTGTATTTGAAAATACGCGTCTTTCAGATCTATTGACACAAACCAATCTCCTCGGCGAATCTGCGCAAGGATTTTTCTGGTCGTGAGCATTCTGAACCCTCATTGGGTCTGACGTCACGCTAGGCCTTCCTCGATAGGCTGCTGCAGTTGCCGCAGAACAGCCAATAGGCACGCGAGCTGTCTTGCCTATGTCTGTATGCTGCCGCAACGCGTTTTACAATAATACAAATTAAGGATAATTTTTTGGCTTCAATATCTCGCGGAAAAGGGATTTTCCCCTAGCGTAAGATACTTACGCAGTACGAGAGACCTCTCGTAAGAGAATCTATAATTCTAGCTATAAATGCTAAGTATATTTTGAAAATATAATGCTTGTTTAACAATTTTATTTTCAACTTTTCATAATTATTCATGCCATTGTTTTCTCCCATCTCAACCTGACAAAGTGAAAGTGTCTGTATTTTTGTTTTTATATACATCAAAATAAACCAAACTATGATAAAATTGATAAAGTATATCAAAGCTGTTTCTACCATTTCAATTACAAAATGATCTGTGATAATACTGAGGTAAATCAGATGTTAATTCCTCAATATATATCACTGTATGATTATTACCATAGTCATACACAACACTATGGATCTTCAAAACACCATGATATTATGATCATGGTAAAAACAAAAAAAATTAAAAAAGAAGAAGAAGACATTGTAGGTCTATTACCAAGTTACCATGTCAAATGTTTACCCCATGGTAAAACTAGGTTTGTTTAACCATAAGAATATAATAGAATAATAGACAAATTTCAACACACATCAGATTCATTTAAATGCTATTGTTTTATTGATACAGTGAATACATCTTCAAATAAAATATAGGACTGTTAAATATCTGATGGTGCTGATATGAAGTAGAGATGCAAATATGAAACCGTATAAAAGAGTAGGCCTATCTTATAAAATTAAACCTTATAAAAAATATTTTCCTTCTATCAGGACATAGTAGAGATTATTCTATTAAAGATGCCTATTTATATTGCTGTTTATGTTTAATGTCTTTTGATCTGTATGAAAATTGAGCACAGCTTCTTTTTACAGTAGATAGTGATAAAATAAGGTCATTGTTTTGAAGGAAAAAAATATATATATAAAGCTAGTCACATATTCTGGTCTTTTCACATTGTTCTGTGTCCTGAGAGAAAGAGTGGAAAACTTTATCTCTTTAAAGTAAACCAGTCACAGTAAAGAAACTCATACAGGTTTGGGGAAAGTAAATGATGATAGCATTTTTATTTTTGTGTGAACTATTACTTTAAGATTCTCTGATGTCTCTGTGCTACAGCATTACTGTAGATAATGTTCACTAGGTGGCGCTATAGTTTCAAATCAGAAAATACAGAGAAAACAATGAGGTTCACAGAGTCAAGGAAAACCTGGAAATATGTTATTTAAAATATTTACATTTAATTTGTTTAGTGATTTGTTTTTAGTTTACTTAGTTAAAATGGTTCTTTGTGAGTGCTATGTCCCGTAAATAATTGTTTATCATGCATTTAGTCCTAATTATGATTAATAATAAATATATATATATATATATATATATATATTGTCATGATATTGAGCTGACAACTTGATGATGAACTCAGAGTTTAGTATAGTATAAATATTGGGGGGAGATTGGAATCCACTGCTGCTTCAATGTATATGTAATGAGTGATTATAATCAAGGTATTAATCAACATTTTTCCTTCTAAATATCAAATGATTTGATATCTGAATGCAGTACCATTGCTTGCTCATTTAGCCCGGCTTCCAGAAATGAAATAGGGACTGGTTTTGTGTTTGAGAAAGGTCTTCAACGTGTTTAAACATACAGGGGTCATTGAAGCCAATAGTTTAAGGGACCATTTCTTTGTTAAAGCCTTACTTTCAAGTTAGACTAAAGTGTAGTTCTCCTTGAGAGAAAGAACGCATTATTGAGAGGACTCTCCTGTTTATAGTTAGAGTCTGGCCGAATCCAACCTTGGAAAAGCTGTGTGTCAGTGTGTGTGTTAGTCTTCTTGGTTACAGGTTAAGGAACCACTGGCATTATTGGAGATTGACTGAGTTGTTGTTCGGGACACGCTGGCGCCCATCAACCCAAATCTGAGACCTGGAAAGTCACGACGTGCCTAACTTCAGGGTCCCAGTGTCAGCTGCATAATCAGATGGAGATATGCTTCAGTGTATCTGTAGAAATCTGTGTGGAAAATTACTATGTTTATTTATTTCTTAGCCAAAGAGAATCATTCAACCTGTAAGCAATGATGTAGCTTAGACCTTGGAAATGGTATAACTGCTGTGATCTTTGTTACTGTAAGCGGGGCGTCCTACGAACTCCTGTGTGAGTCTTGAAGCTGAACTTCTGCTGATGAAACTGCAAACTATCTTCAGTAAAACTTTTCTTAAATTTTTTAATAATTCTGACTCCGGGTCTTCTTTCAAACATCTGGTCTTTGGGTCCTAAACTGTTAACCCCTAACAAGTCATACAGGTCAGCATCAGCTTTCTTCTGCTTTAGGAATTCCAACAGCAAGACTGATCGGAGGAACAGGAAGTTCAAGGAAGCGGAACGTCCTCAGAAGTGACCAGACACGGAAAAAAATAGTTTTTTAATGATATGTTTAATATTCCCAATGTTTATCTCTGCAAACACTGGGAATATGATCTCTGCAAGCATACCTTCTATGGGGGCCACCATTGGTTAGCAGACCATCACCTGCTGTTAGCATTCCATTGACTCCCATTCATTTTGGCGTCACTTTGACAGCGAATAACTTTACATCTGAGGCGTTTAAAGACTCCATTTGTCCATTGTTTATTTCTAAAGAAACACGACAATGTATAAAAGGCTCCATTACCTTGTATCTTACACTATGGCCCCGTAGAAGCCGTTTTTGTAAAAATAGGCTAACGATTGCGTCATAACAACGCGACTCTCTGTCGCACAGTAGAGAAATTACCGTATAGACAGGAGGAGAAGCTCTCAGGCAATCGGGGGGGCGTGGAGGCATAAAGTCCGATAAAGTCAATTGAGAAGCCCATAGAGAGTCATAAAGTTGCTCCTGCTCCTAGCTCATGGACACCTCCTACTCACACTCTCCGTCTCTGCAAGATTCGGAAGGGAATGATTCAGATTTCTCTTGGCACAGCTACTAGAAGACAGACAGGTTGCTCATGTCACATCTACGTCGTCAAGCTCAGTTTGAGTCTGCGCAGTACGCTCAGCCGTGAGTGCTTCTAATTGACTTCTAACTGACTTCACTTGTTTCCGTTGAAGTCTATGGGGTCGCTGTGTCCATTTCTTTTACTGTCTATGGGATTTATTGGCGGGTCGCATACCAGCTTTTACCATACTGCCACCTCCTGTACTGGAGTGTGAAGAGATTTAAGAGATTATTCTTAAAGGGTAACTAAACACTAAACCAATTTTTTTAGTTAATGATCTGTAAGAATGGGGCTTTATTAGTGCTGTTCATTGATTCGAGTAACTTTTTTGACATTTGGGTATAAAGTGTTTTAATTCTACAATATATGGTGTAAACATTTCTGAGTGATGCCCTCTTCAGGTTGAATGGTGGCTACTGCAGTTGAATTTTCCAATTGGATGTTTGCGGTACTATGTGACGTAAGCGGTACTGCGTGACGTAAGCAGGTTCCAGCTCACCACGCCCTTGGTACGAGCTACCACGCATAGTATTGCATCAGTCTGACAGCAGCTGTCAATTAATCTGTCACCTTTAAGGGTAACTAAACCCCGTAAACTCAGGCGTGCACCTGAGACCCGCAGTGACGGATTAATTGACAGCTGCTGTCAGACTCTAAAAATGGAGAGTGACTCACAGGGTCTCAAGATGACGTAAAGTACATGCATCTGATGAGTTTTATCGAGTTGATGTGAATAGCGCGCGCTCTCTGTAGGCATATTCATATTTTGCCGCTATGTGAAAAAATCCAGCAAAATGCGCCAGCGCGTTTGTCGACCCCAGAGGATTAACTTTAGCCTAAACATAAATTGTGATCAAAATATATATGATCATTCACATCAAGACGCCGCTGCGGTGGTGGAGTCCATGCAGGAGGAGCAGCGTTTGGCACTGCGTTGCTTTTCAGCGCGAGCTGTGTGGAGAAGCTCATTTCCACCTCTATTGCGTTGGAGAAGCAAACCCGCGTAAAATGCAGGTTGCACACTTGAGCTCTAGGCGGGAACTCACGGTCTTCCAGGCCAAGTGCATGCAACCACTGGCGCCTAATTTCAAAGTCTGCTGGAAAGCTATGCAGTCCAGCAGTGCTTTTGCAACCAGCAATGCTACACCTACGTACCCTCCTGACCACTGTACTAAATACAGATAAATCTACGCTAACTTGAAGCTATCCTAACTGATGCAATACTATGCGTGGTAGCTCGTACCAAGGGTGTGGTGAGCTGGAACCTGCTTACGCCACGCAGTACCGCAAACTTGAGTGGGGGCTCAAGATGGCACCGTGAGCGGTTGTGGTTTTGCAAGCTGAGAAGCAATATCGGGTATTTCCCCACAAATGAAGATACAGTTTTCGTAAAGTTGCTAGCTAATATTTATAGGTTGTTACTGGTTGCTGCATCTGATAAAATTTTGGAGCGGTGCGAAATCAACCTTCCAAAAGGCATAAAAATGTTGTGGCCTCCGCTGCCAAAGAAAGTGAACTCTCTTTAAGTGAAGTGTAGGAGAATATCATCCGAATTCTCTCTGAGAAGATTAACAAGAGATCCGACTAGATTGAAAGGATGGTGAAGGAAAATTCTTCCAACATTGAAGCTTTGGGCAAATCTCTTACGTCAGTTCATGATGATGCCGCTGCAGAAAGAAAACAAAATCCTAAAAAATGCAAATGCTCTCCTAGGAAAAAAAGTCAAGGAAATGAATTCGAAAATTCATGACCAGGAACGTTACAGCCGCAGATGGTGTCTGCGTTTATATGGACTGTCCGAGCAATCCAATGAAAAAGTGAAAACAAGAGTTGTGGAAATATGCAAAGAAGTGTCCACTGACACAGTGGACAGGCGTATGGTAGCGGATGCTCTGGATGTGGCACATCGTTTTGGCAGACATAAAACCTCGGATGATGGCAGAAGAGTTCAACCAAGACCGGTGATCATGAGATTAATTTCTCGCACAGCCAGAGATTTAATCTAAAAAAATAAATAAATAAAAATAACGGGTATCTGACCACCAAGGGACTGCGGTTTAAAGAGGACTTGACTGCTTTTGACATTGAAGCACGGAATCGTCTTTGGCCGGCTGTGGAGAGGGCGAGGAAGGAGGGCAAAAGCGCATACTTCAGCAGAGCGAGGGCTTTCGTTGATGGTAAAGAGATTCATCCTGAAGAGGGCAATGGTAGGGCTGGGAATCGATTCCAAAAAGAATAGATTCCGAGGCGTTGGGAATCCAAAGGTTGGAATCGATTCCATTAAGGGGAATCGACTCCTCTTTAAGATTTTTTTATTAACACAAACCGCGAACTGTAGCCGATTTCATTTGTCAACACAATCACGTCACCTGTAAAGAAATAAAGTTCAGACTAAATAAATGGATCCAGTCGTGACACAGAGTATGGTTTAGGGTAGGATGATTATTTCAGCATTGTGTAGGCAATCAGCGCAATGACT
This sequence comes from Leuciscus leuciscus, assembly GCF_965113295.1. Classification (NCBI taxonomy): domain Eukaryota; kingdom Metazoa; phylum Chordata; class Actinopteri; order Cypriniformes; family Leuciscidae; genus Leuciscus; species Leuciscus leuciscus. The sequence continues at coordinate 37,445,031 of NC_138736.1, forward strand.
GACCCAATGAAATCTTTAGAATCGGTTGCTGGGCGGGGTTTGATCTTACTCGTTGTAGTTTAGGACAAGAAGAATAAATCTGATTTATTAAATCAATCGACAACAACAATCAATCACACTCACGCGAAGAATGCCTCCAAGTTATAAAATTTCTTTTACGAAAACTTGAAACTGTGGGAACAGTGCTTATAGTGGTGCGCACTTCATAGTGAGCACGCGACCTACATTTATTGCATTCGCAGCGTGAGCTGGAGGAATGATTACTGTGGGAACAGTGCTTGTGTGTAGGGGTGCGAACCATAGACGGTGCGAACATTATAGTGGGCACGTGACCTACATATGACACAGACAGAAAATAGCTCTTTTCGTGCTTTATTTGTGTTGCCGTAAAACTGTGTTAGTTTGCAGGTGTGCGTGTAAAAAAAGTTTATATGTGTAAAGGCCTAAAAAAAGTTAATATGTGTAAAGGGCCCTAAAAAAAAGTCTGTTTCTTAACAAAATGCTTTTAGAATTCAATTTAACAGGAATTTTAGCTATAGTTTTTATATACTGTCTACACCTAACGCAGGAAGCACGACGTGACAAATCCCCGAAGTAAATGCCTCGTTCTATTTATGACTAAGCACTCGCAATACGTCTAATAGGACGGACAAATGGATTTGCAATGGTCGCTTTGTCACGCAGAGTTTCTCGCTGTGTAGAGAGTTTCATGTAGACAGTTTCTCGCTGTGTAGCACGGTAAGACGCAGACGCGACAATGTTAGACATGGTGTTGGTATTAAAAAATTAAATAATCGAAAATAACAGTGAGGAATCGATTCTTGGAATTCTCCGAATCGATTCTCCAGAAACAGGAATCGGAATCGATTCCAAAAAATCCGGAATCGAACAGCCCTAGGCAATGGAACTTCATAGCCTGGTTAAAACCAGACCATTCTCAGTAGTAACTGAGTTATGGTCTGGCAAAGCTTCATTAATAACTCATTTCCAAAGGGGCGTCACCAACGGATGTCGCTCAAATGCCTCTGGGCACAATTGGATAGACCTAAAACCAATCAGAGCGATCGCGATTGTCATCGTGTAAAGCCATATGCTGCGTCCCAATTCGCCTAAGTTACACTACGCCATAAAAGTATGTACTCTTTTTGTGAAGAAAAGGTATTTACTTTTGAATGTGTAGCAAAAAAGTAGGCAAGCTTTGGGACATACTACTTCGTCATCTTTATCAGACGGATCTGTCGCGTGCATCCTGTCACGTAAACTGCCCTGTCAATCATCTTGTCACAGTTAAAATCCTCTATTAAATCTAATTTCATTTCCTACCGTTTCGGAGAGAAATGTAGTAGCACGTTCATCTGCCAGTGGGTCTTTCATGGAGACTGTCCTCATGTGTTTGCAATTTGAATATAATAATGCATTTAAAAGTTGCTGCGCTTCACCAACAGACGTCGCTCAAATGCCTCTGGGCGCAATTGGATAGACCTAAAACCAATCAGAGCGATCGTCATCGTGTAAAGCCCGCCCCAACGTTTCTGATTGGTGCCGCGATTTCGAGGGATTAGAAATGGGCTTGAATGAGCTCTTTGCCAGATTACTTGCAGAGCAAATCTAAATTTGCCGGAAGTTGTCTGGGTTTTCCCAGGCTAGGAACTTCATAGACTTGTGGTCGTTTGGTAGGAGTCTGCAGTTGGCGGTATCCTGAAAGTCAAGGTTAATTTTCTCTATTAGAGACAAGAAGTGGTTGCTTCTAAGTTCTTCGGATGGTTAAATAATGGATGCACTTTAAGGTTTATTTAAATGTTTGCAACTGTTATAATATTTGAAGATTGTTTGTGGGAATCCCATTATGTTAAAGTTTAAAGTTTAGGCTATTTACCTACTCTTGTGGTTTATTTTTCACTAATTGGCTACTTTTGACACTTTATGTCTCTTTCTTTGTTTTCTATCAATGCCAGAGGTATTCGTGATATCCTAAAAAGAAAAGCTTTATTTTTGTATTGCAAAGGGAAATGTGTAGATTTATGTTTAATTCAAGAAACGCATGCATGTTCTTCAGATGCCATGCTCTGGAAAAATCAGTGGGGAAAAGAGATTTGGTTGTCATTTGGCAGTAATCGATCATCGGGGGGTCACTATTTTACAAGATACATTTACGGGGCGGATACTGAATTATGAAAAAGATGATTGTGGTAGATGGATATTACTTGTGATAGATAAGGATAACGAACAATGTATATTAGTTCATTTTTATGCCACCAATAACAACATTAACAACGAAATTCTCTTTTTGCACACTAAATCTAGAATTCAGCGTTTTATTTTCTTATATCCTTTAGCTAAAGTTATTTGGGGAGGAGATTTCAATACTGTGTTTGATGCAACCATTGATAAAAAATTGATCACCATTGATCTCCTAAAAGTGGGCCTGGCCCTTCGAGTGAACTAGTTAATGTATGTTTAAGATTGGGCCTTACTGATGTGTGGAGAGATAAGTATCCAGACCGGGAGGAATATACGTGGAGTAATAAGAACTATTATCTCTTCATTCTCATATTGACTATTGGTTAGTGTCTAATGATTTAACTAATAAGGTGGCCTCTGTACTGATAGAACCTTGCATAATGACAGATCATAAAGGAATATTCATAAGAATAAATATGTTGCAAGATAAATCAGTCAAAAAACAACAACTAATAGTTACTGGAAATGAAACAATAAATTGCTTGAAAAAGGAAAAAAATCAAACACATTATTGAAAAATATATGAGAAAAGACGTATGGAAAGTACAGGGAATTAATGAAGTTTGATGTCAGAACGGCATCCTTTAACCAAGGGAAATTGGAAGCAAAAAATAAAAAAGGAAATAAAATTAAAGCCACAGGTTTCAAGCAATACGGGAAAGAAAAAAAAAAGATCTCTCTGCTGCGGAAAAGCATCAAATAGTGCAATGCCTTGGACAAGGTATGAAAACATTAGATATTTAAGCGTGATCATTGGACTGTGAAGAGATTTGTGTCTGATCCAAATCTCCCCTTCAGAGTTTCTTTTTTTTCCCCTGTGGAGTTTTAGTGCTTACTCTGGTAAAAGCCCCATTGTGAGTGAAAATGGACTTGATTACTCTTCCTCTCATAGGAGATCTGGTTTAGAGTTTGATCGATTGCTCGATTGCTCCTGTCTGCCGTGAGTGTTTTTGCTTCGGTGCTGTAAGCTCCGTCTTAGTCTCGTATTTCCTTGTTTTGAACCAGAATTTACTACAATTTCTAGTTGTTTATACTACTACTAAATACGGCTTGCCCAACATCGCTGGCTTCCGTTGCTACTAGCACAACACGGTAGTAATTCGCTAGCCTGCTAACGCGCCACCCGTGCGCTCAGCTATTTTTATTTATTTATTTGTCTCTCGCGCGCTCGCGCCTTTGAGTTCATAAAAGCTCAGGTGAGTAAGAATCACTCAACAAACACGGTGAGTAATGTCTTGTCCTGTTATTATCATGCGTCGCGTCTGAATGCGTTGTTGTTTTTGGAGCTCTATCGATTTGATTTATAATTCTTGATTTTTCTCGCTGCCTGCTGTGAGTGTGTTTGCTTCGGAGCTGTAAGCTCCGTCTTAGCCTCGTATTTCCTTGTTTTGAACCATCATTTACTACAATTTCTAGTTGTTTATATTACTACTAAATACAGCTTACCCAACCCTGACGCATAACACGCTAGTAATTCGCTAGCCTGTTAACGCGCCACCCTTGCGCTCAGCTATTTTTATTTATTTATTTTCTCTCGCGCCTTTGAGTTCATAAAAGCTCAGGTGAATAAGAAACACTTAAGAAACACTCAACAAACACGGTGAATAATGTCTTGTCCTGTCATTATCATGCGTTGCGTCTGAATGCGTTGTTGTTTTTGGAGCTCTATCGATTTGATTTATAATTCTTGATTTTTCTCTTTAAACCCGCTTACAACGAACATTTTCTACTCTTCCTCACTGAGAAGCACTACTGCTCAAACCTCATTGTTACAACGCGGACTGTTGAGCAGACGCGTCTCAAGCCTATTAGTGATCCAACGCTGCATACTCTTAAAGGTTACGTCCGTGGATCACGGCTGAACGCGTCTTCTCCACACTCACTTATAAACAAACACTTTTTTTTCGCCTATCGTGCGTCTACTCTACACCCCTACCACTAAAAAACCTCATAGTTACAACGCGGACTGTTCAAGCCTATTAGTGATCCAACGCTGCATACTCTTAAAGGTTACGTCCGTGGATCACGGCTGAACGCGTCTTCTCCACACTCATTTACAAACAAACTTATAATATAAATTAGTATTAATATTGATAGCATCACTGGTAGCTTCGTTGCTAACTCACTGTCCATCTGTTAAAATGGCGAATATATCAGATGTAAGTAGTCTACCGCTTGGTGCAGGTGAGGACACATTTGAGCTTCACGCACTGCAGTCTGAGCTGGAAGCTGTTGAGAAACAGATCCACAACCTTTTATTGAGACAGGCCGAGCTGAGAGACCGGTGTTTGGCTCTTGAAACATCACGCGCCGACGCACACAAATCAGTGTTTAACGTTACTAACCCGCTGACTCCGACCGCGTCTACTCCGTGCGTTCCTCAGCATCGGTCGCAATCAGCCATGGTCTCGTTCACTCCGGCTCCAACACGCCACCACGAAGCCTGGGTGGTTCCGCAGCGGAAGACGCGAGTCAGGTTTAGACCAAGACTTTCTCCGACCCTCCCGGTTTTCGAGTTATCGACACAAAACCGCTTCTCCCCTCTACGCGAAACAGAACGCGATGCTGTGATCATCGGCGATTCCATCGTTCGGCACGTACACGCTACGTTAGGTACAAGTAAGGTGCAAAGTCACTGCTTCCCTGGTGCTCGTGTTTCTGAAATCGCTGCTCGCGTTCCCGAGATCCTGAACGGTGACGAGCGCGTCGGAACTGTGGTCCTGCACGCGGGAGTGAACGACATCAGGCTGCGCCAGACGGAGATTCTGAAGAAAGACTTCAGGAATCTAATCGATACGGTACGCAGCACATCGCCTGAAACAACGATCATTGTGTCAGGACCGCTTCCCACGTACCGACTAGGGCATGAAAAATTCAGCAGATTATTTGCGCTAAATGAATGGTTAATGTCATGGTGCAATGAGCAGAAACTGCTCTTTGTAAATAATTGGAATCTGTTTTGGGAGCGTCCTAGGCTTTTCCGTGCTGATGGCTTACACCCAAGCAGATTCGGAGCGGATCTTCTGTCAGATAACATCTCCAAAATGTTAAATACCCTTTGACTAGTAACCAAAAGTCCAAATCATAGTCTCTGCTGCACCAATTCAACTGATATAAATACTAGTGTAGAACATTGCATAGAAACCGTGTCTATTCCTCGTTTAGTGAGATCAAATAATAAATCTAATGCAGGATCTAGGAAAAATCTAATTGTTATTAAAACAGAAAATGTTGCTATTAGTAAACAAAAACTATTTCTAAAGCTAGGTCTTCTAAACATTAGATCACTCACACCTAAGGCAGTTATTGTAAATGAAATAGTCACAGATAATAGCTTCGATGTACTTTGCCTTACTGAAACCTGGCTTAAACCAAATGATTATTTCGGTATTAATGAGTCTACTCCTCCTGGATACTGTTATAAGCATGAGCCCCGTCTGATTGGCCGTGGCGGAGGTGTTGCAACCATTTATAAAGATATTCTAAATGTTACTCAGAAAACGGGTTATAAGTTTATTTCATTTGAAGTACTTGTACTAAATGTTACGCTCTTAGATGTTAGAAAAACATCCCTATTATCTCTAGCCTTGGCTACCGTATATAGACCGCCAGGGCCTTACGCTGATTTCCTAAAAGAGTTTGCAGATTTTCTCTCAGACCTATTAGTCAATGTCGATAAAGCATTAATTGTTGGAGATTTTAACATACACGTAGATAATCCAAATGACGCGTTAGGAGCTGCGTTTACAGATTTATTAAATTCATTTGGGGTCAAGCAAAACGTCACCGGACCAACTCATCGTCTTAATCATACACTCGATTTAATTATATCACACGGAACCGATCCAACCGATATAGATATCATTCCACAAAGTGATGAAGTCACTGATCACTACATGGTAACTTGCATATTACGTACTGCTGTAATATGTCATGCGGCGTCGCGTTATCAACCAGGCAGAACAATACTCCCATCCACCATAGATAATTTCTCAAATTGCTTATCTAATCTGTCTCAGCTGCTGCCTGAACCCAAACAAACAGATGAACTAGAAGAACTAACTAGCACTATGAGCACCATTCTCTCTAGAACATTGGATGTGGTTGCACCTATTAAATTAAAAAAGGTCAGAGAGAAAAATAAAGCACCATGGTATAACAATACTACGCATGTTTTAAAGAGAGAAACCCGTATTTTAGAGCGTAAATGGAAACAAACTAATTTAGAGGTCTTTAGAATCGCGTGGAAAGACAGTATGTCACGTTATAAAAAGGCCCTAAAAGCTGCCAGGGCTGAGCACCTCCGCAAACTAATAGAAAACAACCAAAACAATCCAAGGTTTCTATTTAACACCGTGGCTAGACTAACAAATAAACAGACGTCACCCGAACAAAATATCCCGTTACAGTTCAGTAGTAATGATTTCATGAACTACTTCACTGAGAAAATAGAAAGCATCAGAACCACAATTATAAACGTTCAATCTTCAATCGCGCCTTACAATTCAGCTTCAATTATCACCCCGAAAGAACAATTACAGTGCTTTACAACTATAGAACAAAAAGAGTTAAATAAACTTATCACTTCATCTAAAACAACAACATGTTTATTAGATCCTATACCAACTAAACTACTGAAAGAAGTGTTATCTGTAGTGGAAGAGCCTCTCCTCAATATTATTAACTCGTCTTTATCTTTAGGTCATGTTCCAAGAACATTTAAACTGGCAGTTATAAAACCTCTCATTAAGAAACCACAATTAGATCATAATAATCTAGCAAATTATAGACCCATTTCAAATCTTCCATTTATGTCTAAAATATTAGAAAAAGTGGTGTCCGCTCAACTGGGCTCTTTCTTGCAACAAAATGATATCTATGAAAAGTTTCAGTCTGGATTCAGACCGCATCATAGCACTGAAACTGCGCTCGTTAAAATCACAAATGATTTACTTTTAGCTTCTGACCAAGGCTGTATCTCAATACTAGTTTTACTTGATCTTAGTGCTGCGTTCGATACTATAGATCACACAATACTCTTAGATCGACTACAAAATTATACTGGTGTTCAAGGACAAGCACTAAGCTGGTTCAAATCATACCTATCTGACCGCTACCATTTTGTCTATTTAAATGGAGAAAAATCGATCATAACTCCAGTAAACTATGGAGTGCCGCAGGGATCTGTATTAGGCCCCCTGTTATTTTCAATATATATGATGCCACTTGGAAATATTATAAGGAAACATGGAATTAGTTTCCATTGTTATGCTGATGACACTCAAATATATATTTCATCACGGCCGGATGAAAACGCTACATTTTCCAAATTGACAGAGTGTGTTAAAGATATAAAAGATTGGATGACGCGTAATTTTCTTTTATTAAATCCAGACAAGACAGAGGTAATACTTATCGGTTCAAAAAACCGCCCACAAAACCTCGCACAATACAACTTTAACATCATAGGATGTCCTGTTACTTTATCCTCTACAGTAAAAGACCTGGGTGTTATACTCGATTGCAACCTGTCTTTTGAAAATCATATTTCTTATGTTACAAAAACAGCCTTTTTCCACCTTAGAAACATTGCTAAGCTACGTAATATGCTATCAGTTTCTGATGCAGAAAAGTTAGTTCATGCATTCATGACCTCGAGACTGGATTACTGTAATGCTTTATTAGCTGGTTGTCCTGCATCCTCAATAAACAAGCTACAGTTAGTCCAAAATGCCGCCGCTAGAGTTCTTACGAGATCAAGAAAATATGATCATATAACACCGATTTTATCATCACTGCATTGGTTACCTATAAAGTTCCGTATTAATTACAAGGTATTGCTACTGACTTATAAAGCCCTAAACGGCTTAGCTCCAGTCTATTTAACGGATCTTCTATCGCCCTATAATCCATCGCGCTCTTTGAGATCACTAAATTCAAGGCTTTTGGTCATACCTAGGATATCCAGAACCACCAAAGGAGGGAGAGCATTTTCACATTTGGCTCCAAAACTCTGGAATAGTCTTCCTGATACTGTTCGTTGCTCAGACTCGCTCTCCCAGTTTAAAACTAGATTAAAGTCGCATCTCTTCAGCCAGGCATTCATATAATCCTACAGTTCAAACTACAATCCGGCCTCTATCCAATGCCAGAGGAGAACTGGCCCCCGACTGAGCCTGGGTTCTCCCAAGGTTTTTTTTTTTCTCCATTAAGGCACCTGATGGAGTTTTAGGACACCATTAGGTCACTTGATGGAGTTTTTCGGTTCCTTGCCACTGTTGCCTTTGGCTTGCTCAGTTGGGGATATTTTGGGGATATTTAATTTAATTTTATCAATCAATAAATTAGTGATCGACCGATATTGATTTTTTATAACCGATACCGATACCGATTATTTGCATGTTTATGTGCCGATTACCGATATGCAGAACCGATATTTATTTACTGTTATACTTCTGGTTTTGACACAATTATTACAACACAAATGAACTGAACAAACAATTTTATTTATAACAATCACTCCCTCCTTGCATACATAAAAAACTTTATATTTATACACAAATAAATAGAGGGGTCTGAGTCCAAAAAATAAAGTGCATTGTTACTAAGTGTCTATGTTTAAAAATAAAAGCTTTGATGAGGTAAAAAATAAAGCACAAAAATTATTCTAACATATATTCAAAGATAGTTGAGTGATGTATCTTTAAGTGGTTCCACATGTTGGAGGTATTTTTTGTATTGTATTTTGTATTGAAATGTAATTCATTTTAAACAGTTTTAGAAGGTTTATGTGCCGTTTAATAGGTTTAAAGAGTGAGGATTCACTGGGTAATATTAATTCACTGAATAATATTAGCTGGAATATAACATTATCAGGAAAGTAACAAACAAAACAGCATATTTGCATTTTCCAACTAGTATGTTATTAATTATTAATAATGTTTTTGTCGGTCTAGATCATGAAATCCTTTCTGACAAAGTGCTGTTTATCTATGCGTTTACACAGAACTATATAACTTACTCAACCGCGATCGCGCGTGGACATAATAAATAATTAATTTCCACAGAGCGGTATTTATTTAGATTTGTATTAGCGAAATAATGGTTATGCAGTAAATGATAATATAATTTAGGTTGTTTAAACGAGATAATCTTGTCAAAAGTTTCATGCAGTAGCCGTGCTTGAGCATTCCTGGTCATCAACCCAGTGAGTGCGCAGCAATATAAACTTTTTTTTTTCGAGACTATAAACAGCACTTTGTCAGTTGACATTTCATGATCTAGACTGAATCTAGATCATGAAATGCCAACTGACAAAAGTGCTGTTTATCTATGCATTTATTTTACACAGAACTCAACCGCGATCGCGCGTGGAGATAATAAATAATTAATTTCCACAAAGCGGTATATTTAGATGTGTAACGTTATTAGCGAAATAATTGCTATGTAGTAAATAATATAATCTAGGATGTTTAAACAAGATAATCTTGTCAAAAGTTTCATTCAGTGGCCGTGAGCATCCTGATCATCAACCCAGTGAGTGCTCAGCAATATGAACGAACTTTTTTCTCGAGACTAATGGTGAGCAAATACAACTGATAGAGAATTAAATTCAGTGCTTTTATTTTCAACATGCACTCATTCATGTCTGTTTTATTTAATTCATGTAAAGTTACGTCTTTATTGGGGCAGGACATGACGGATTACGCTACGTGACTCCATGAGTTCGTCTCAATTTTTTAGAACCAAGCTGCATAAATAAACTAGGCTATATCAGGCATTCATGTCTCAAATCTCATTTCTGCATGTCTGTTATGTTAAATAAAGTTGAAAAATTAAAGCAAAGCAAGCAGAACATATGTTTTACCTGTGCACAGAGTTGTTGTTGACTGATCTCCTCAGACGCGGGCTGCAATGGCGGAATTCTCAAAACGGCCACAAGATGGCGCCGTTTATCGGCGAATCCGATATTACAAAACCGATACCCGATTATGGGAAAATGCTTAAATATCGGTAAAAATATCGGTAAACCGATACATCGGTCGATCACTACAATAAATTCCTCTTGAAACAAACTTTGTTGTATTATTTTAATTTAATACTGTGAAGCTGCTTTGATGCAATCTGTATTGTGAAAAGCGCTATACAAATAAACTTGACTTGACTTGACTTAAAGTATTGAGGAAATATTAAATTTGAATAAAAAGAGGAAAGAAGCCTTGACTGATTTTGAATTAAAAAATGTTAAATCAATTACATACTGAACTTGATAATACCTATATGAGGATAAAGCAAAAGGAGCATTTATTCGATCTAGACTTAAATGGTTAGAAAAAGGGGGAAAAAAATTAAAATAATTTTTTTTGGCCTCGAAAAAAGAAACTGATTTTGCCTCAGTTTCAAAACTAATGATTAACAACAAAATAGTAGATAATTCTTTAGATATTTCAAAATATGTGACTCAGTTCTTTAGTAATTTGTATTCTTCCACAATGGCTACTTCCAACATTGATATTTTTTTAAATAGCTTTATGAGTGATTCCAAAAAAATAGATCAGAACTTCCAAAATGTGTGATAAAGAAATAGATATTGAGGAGCTGAGAGAGTGCATTAACTTGCTAAAAAATAACAAATCTCCAGGCAATGACGGGCTAACAGGAGAGTTTTACAAGACATTTTCTAAAGAACTTTCCCCCTTTTTATTATTAGTATTTCTAGAAGCTTTAGAAAAAGGTGAATTGCCTGCTTCATTAAAACAAGGGGTTATAACACTGATTCCCAAACCTAACAAGGACAAGTTACTCATTGAAAATTGGAGGCCTATTAGTTTGCTCAATAATGACAGTAAGTTGTTTGCAATGATTTTTGCTAGAAGAATGAAACGAGGTTTAGATCAAATAATTGATATGGAACAGTCTGGTTTTATGCAAGGTCGTCATATTAGGAATAATATTAGACTAGTTTTAGATATGATAGATTATAATCAATTAATTGATGATGATAATTTTATTTTATTTATACATTTTTATAAAGCATTTGATACGGTGAATCATGATTTTATTTTCAAAGTTATTAAATTGTTAGGGTTTGGAGATGTATTTTTGAAAGCAGTTTAAACATTGTACAATGGATGTAATAGTTCCGTCAAACTTCACAAAGGTTTGATATTCACCGTGGCATTAGGCAAGGATGTCCCCTCTCTCCTTCTTTATTTTTGTTAGTCACCCAGGTTTTGGCAATGCATGTAAAAAGAAATCAGTATAATGGTATCACAGCTTTAGGTTTAGAAATTATAGCCAGTTTGCTGATGACACTGCAATTTTTTTGAAAAACAAATTTGAGGTACCAAAAAATAATGAGATGTATTGAGGCGTTCACTGCTGTATCAGGCCTTAAAATGAACTGTGATAAATCTGTATTGTTTCCCCTGAAAGATTGCTCCTACAACATCCCAGTTAAACACCAATTAACATATCTAGGTGTAGTAATTTGTAAAAATGAAAAACAGAGGAGTCAGTTAAATTTTGAACCAATTATTGAGAGAACAAAAAATAAATGTAATTGGTGGTTAATGAGAGATATATCAATAATTGGGAGGGTATTATTGTCAAAGGCGGAAGGTATTTCTAGATCAGTATATACATCTTTATCATTAGATGTGCCTCCTAAGGTGATTAAGGAATTAGACAAGATACTTTATGACTTCATATGGAGAAAAAAGCCGCATTATTTAAAAAAGTAAGTAATTTGTAACACCGAAGAGCAAAGGGGGACTTGAGGTCTTAGATTATAGTACACTTAATGACACTTTCAAGATTAAATGGTTGATAGAATTTTTGAAGAATAGAGAAAGTTTTTGGAACGTATTTCCTAATTACATATTTAATACTCAAGGCATAGATTTTTTGTTGAAATGTAATTTTTCTGCTGACAAAATTCCTGTAAAATTGGCCAGTTTTCACAGACAAGCCCTGCTAGCATGGACATTGCTGGAATATAGCTTACCATAAAAATTTGAGATGTATTTTGAAATAATAATAGGGTCCTGTGTTTCATGGCCATTAATATTAAGCTTTTTAATAGATGTATACTCTCCATTCCTTTTCTCCAAAATATATGTTCTGTAGACAAAATAGATGATTTTTTTAAAGCCCCTAAAACATAATATAGATCGTATCGATGGAGAATTTAAAGCTCTTTTAAATGAGAGATTTAGAGATAAGAACAGCTATAAAAAAAACTTAAATTAAACAAGTCCCCCGGTAATGATGGCTAGACGATCTAGCTGAAGTTCTGTTAATGGTCTTTAAAGAATCTATTGATCAGGGGGTTTTGCCCTCCATGACACAAGGTCTAATATCCTTAATTCCAAAGCCTGATAAAGATCTATTATCACTTGATAATTGGCGACCTATTACCTAAATTAATAATGACAGTAAAATGATTGCTTCCATATACGCTGAAATGTTAAAGTTAGGATTAGAATTTATTATTGATGAGGCGCAGTCAGGTTTTATAAAAAGAAAGACTAATTTGTAATAATATTTGTATATTATTATATAATAAGACTTGTATTAGATATTATAGATTATACTGAAATTATCAATGAAAATAGTTGTATTGTTTGTCGATTTTTACAAGGCCTTCGATACAATTGAACATGACTTTATTTTTAAAACTCTTAATTTTTCGGATTTGGGAACACATTTCAAAAAGTAATCAGAACCCTATATAATAAGATTAATATCTCTGTAAAACTGGCATATGGAACTTCTCATAGATTCAGAATAAAAAGGATTCGACAGGGCTGCCCTATTAGTCCATTGCTTTTTTTTGTTGGCTACACAAATTATGGCCATTCATATTAAGAAAGACATTTTTCGTGGTATCAAAATAGAAGATACAGAAATGAAATGCACACAATGAGCTGATGACGCTACTCTTTAGTTGAAGCTGAAAAAGCAATGAAGTGTCTGCAGTTATTTTCATCTGTATCTGGTCTTTCCCTAAATATTAATAAATGTGAGCTTATGGCTCTAGGTTCCTGTGACTTTACATTTACATTACATTTACATTACATTTACATTTATTCATTTAGCAGACGCTTTTATCCAAAGCGACTTACAAATGAGAACAATAGAAGCAGTTAAACTAACTGTAGGACACAACACTGTTTTTTTTTTTGTTTTTTTTTATAGAGCAGAATAGAATAGAGTAGTATGTATTACTATTACTATGTGTTAGTATTACTGGATCGAGTGCTCTCAAAAAAAAAAAAAACTTTACCGCAGTATGCAATATTCCCGTGAAAGAAGTTGTCAAATATTTGGGTATTAAAGGGACTATGTGTAGGAATTTCTCCCATCTAGTGGTGAAATTGTATTTTGCATTCAAACGAATAATGCTCTCCAGCGCCTCACTTTTTCAAATGCGCGTTGCATCTGCGGTAGCCGTTATGTACCAAAAAGCTATGACAGGATGTCTTATAATAGCACTTCATCGAGTTTTTCTTCGGGTGAACAGGTTTGTTATTTAAAACAAACTGAAACTTGAAACAACGAAAAAAAGAATGTTACAGTATGAATTACTGACTGTGAAAAACATTAACTATGGTAATTAGTAATGCCTTCTTTACTCGTTATATTTTTTGAAGTACGTGCATTGTTAGATATCATCATCATCAGAGCCTTCTCTAACGTTACTTTACTCAATAGCTGCTATTCATCAAAGAGCCTGTTTAACTTTTAACTATAAATGTTCTACTGTCTATATAATAAAGTACACAACCAAGCAATGAAAAAAAAGCTTGTAATTAAGACGTAACATTGACTTACCTGTCGAGAAGAAAGCAGGCAACTTCAGCGTCTCTTTTGAAAGCTTTCTCCTGCATTAGCTATCCCGACATTAACTCTTGTTTTTGTAATCTCCGGTCACGTTTCCTTTTAAACTTGCCGGGGCAGTGACAAGCGCCTCTCACTGCTCTGCTCCTCCGCTTCTGCTGGCTTCAGTCACGTGACGCTGGTTCTGAACGAAAACGCGTTGTGGAAATGCGTTGGCCTAGTACTTTTTGTCCCTCTCTGCTATTATAGTTTTTCAAGATGGCAGAACTACATGGAAGCCTCCGTGGACCTACCCGTCCCATGTATATAAAGATAATAAATTCTTCGTTTACGAGGATTAGTCTGATCATTGGCATAGGTATTTGTACACCATTGAGGGCATATTTATGAATAAAAATATTGATTTTAGATAATAAAATACCTAAAAAGCTACACATTGTCCCTTTAAGATATCATAAAATGAAGAAGTCAGGAATGAGTTAAACTTCACTCCCATCATTCCATCATCTGAAAAGAAACTGAATTCTTGGCTGATGAGACATCCTTCTTTCACTGGTCGTGTGTTATTGGTTAAAGCTGAGGGTTTGTCCAGGTTGGTTTATAATGCTCAAGTGTTAGATGTCCCCCCCTTAGTAATTAAAATGATAGACACCAAACTCTTTACATTTATTTGGAAGAACAAATCACATTATATTAAAAAATAAAATATTTGTAGGTCAAAAATTGAATTGAAAATTGAAAATTGAGGATTGAATGTTTTGGATTTTAAGACCTCTAACATGATATTTAAAATAAAATGGCTCCAAAATGATTTAAAAAAAAAAAAAAAGCAAAGTATATGGTATACAGTAGCTAATTTTATCTTTCATTATCTTTTGGTTTGACATTCAATTCCCAAGGAAATTTGGAGATTATTAGAAGGTCATAATAATTATTCTCTACAAACAACAGTAGAAGAATTTATTTCTTGTATTAAGGTGCAGGGCAAGTATTTCACAAGTTCTGAAGTTTTGCAATAATACTTTTCTGCGTTCCCTTCTTCAATGATCTAGAAATACCTTCTGCCTTTGACAATAATATCCTCCCAATTATTGATATATTTCTCATTAACCACCAATTAAATTAATTTTTTGTTCTCTCAATAATTGGTTCAAAATTTAACTGACTCCTCTGTTTTTCATTTTTACAAATTACTACACCTAGAAATGTTAATTGGTGTTTAACCGGGATGTTCTCTATTTCTGTAGAGGAGCAATCTTTCAGGGGAAACAATACAGATATATCACAGTTCATTTTAAGGCCTGATACAGCAGTGAATGCTTCAATAAATCTAATTATTTTTGGTACCTCGAATTTGTTTTTCAAAAAAATTGTAGTGTCATCAGCAAACTGGCTAAGTTTAATTTCTAAACCTAAAGCTGTGATACCATTATACTGATTTCTTTTTACATGCATTGCCAAAACCTGGGTGACTAACAAAAATAAAGGAGAGAGGGGACATCCTTGCCTAATGCCACGGTGAATATCAAACCTTTGTGAAGTATAAGCAAGTTTGACGGAATTATTACATCCATTGTACAATGTTTTAACTGCGTTCAAAAATACATCTCCAAACCCTAACGATTTAACAACTTTGAAAATAAAATCATGATTCACCGTATCAAATGCCTTATAAAAATTGATAAATAAAATAAAACTATCATCATCAATTAATTGATTATAATCTATCATGTCTAAAACTAGTCTAATATTCTTCCATCTACCACAATCATCTTTTTCATAATTCAATATCCGCCCTGTAAATGTATCTTGTAAAATAGCGACCCCCGCTGATCGATTACTGCCAAATGACAACCAAATCTCTTTTCCCTACTGATTTTTCCAGAACATGGCATCTGAAGAACATGCATGCGTTTCTTGAAATTGAGCGAAGCGTCAGTTCTGGCAGGCCAGGTAGTCAAGACGCTGCTAACGCTATTGGCCAACAACACGGTCTCATCAGCTGTTTCTGCTCAGCTGAGATGCATCAGCTGTTTTGCATCAGCGCATCAGCTGTTCAACTCCCCTCGCTGCTAATGGCTATGATATAAACAGGGCGCCCTCTTCAAACAGATTCAGTTCGCTCCTAACTGCTGCTTGCTAGCTCTTTGACCCACAGCTCATGACCATAGGTGAGAGTAGGAACGTAGATTGACCGGTAAATCGAGAGCTTCGCCTTGCGGCTTAGCTCCTTCTTCACCACGACAGACCGGTACAGCGACCGCATTACTGCAGAAGCTGCACCGATCCGTCTGTCAATCTCCCGTTCTATCCTTCCCTCACTCGTGAACAAGACCCCAAGATACTTGAACTCCTCCACTTGAGGCAGGAACTCTCCACCAACCTGAAGCGGGCAAACCACCCTTTTCCGACTGAGAACCATGGCCTCGGATTTGGAGGTGCTGATTCTCATCCCAGCCGCTTCACGCTCGGCTGCAAACCATCCCAGTGCATGCTGAAGGTCCTGGTCTGATGGGGCCAGCATGACAACATCATCCGCAAAGAGCAGAGATGAAATCGTGTGGTCCCCAAACCTGACCCCCTCTGGCCCCTGGCTGCGCCTA
The DNA here is from genome assembly GCF_965113295.1 of Leuciscus leuciscus. Taxonomy (NCBI): domain Eukaryota; kingdom Metazoa; phylum Chordata; class Actinopteri; order Cypriniformes; family Leuciscidae; genus Leuciscus; species Leuciscus leuciscus. Next base: position 37,461,716 of record NC_138736.1, read on the forward strand.
GAAATTCTGTCCATAAAAATTATGAACAGAACCGGCGACAAAGGGCAGCCCTGCCGGAGTCCAACATGCACCGGGAACAAGTCTGACTTACTGCCGGCAATGCAAACCAAGCTCCTGCTAGCAAAGGGCCCCGAACCCCATACTCCCAGAGCACCCTCCACAAGATGCCGCGAGGGACACAGTCCAATGCCTTCTCCAAATCCACAAAGCACATGTGGATTGGTTGGGCAAACTCCCATGAACCCTCCAGCACCCTGTAGAGGGTATAGAGCTGGTCCAGTGTTCCACGACCGGGACGAAAACCACACTGTTCCTCCTGAATCCGAGGTTCTACTATCGGCCGGATTCTCCTCTCCAGTACCCTGGCATAGACTTTCCCGGGGAGGCTGAGAAGTGTGATCCCCCTATAGTTTGAGCACACCCTCCGGTCCCCCTTCTTAAAAAGAGGGACCACCACCCCGGTCTGCCAGTCCAAAGGTACTGTCCCCGACCGCCACGCGATGCTGCAGAGGCGTGTCAGCCAAGACAGCCCTACAACATCCAGAGACTTGAGGTACTCAGGGCGGATCTCATCCACCCCCGGTGCCTTGCCACCGAGGAGTTTCTTGACTACCTCGGTGACTTCAGCTTGGGTGATGGACGAGTCCGCCTCCGAGCCCTCAGCCTCTGCTTCCTCAATGGAAGACGTGACGGCGGGATTGAGGAGATCCTCGAAGTATTCCTTCCACCGTCCGGTGATATCCCCAGTCGAGGTCAACAGCTGCCCACCTCCACTGTAAACAGCGTTGGTAGGGCACTGCTTCCCCCTCCTGAGGCGCCGGACGGTTTGCCAGAATCTCTTTGAGGCCGACCGATAGTCCTTCTCCATGGCCTCACCGAACTCCTCCCAGGCCCGAGTTTTTGCCTCCACAACCACCCGGGCTGCAGTCCGCTTGGCCCGTCGGTACCCGTCAGCTGCCTCAGGAGCCCCACAAGCCTGCCAGGCCCAATAGGACTCCTTCTTCAGCTTGACGGCATTCCTTACTTCCGGTGTCCACCACCGGGTTCGGGGATTGCCGCCTCGACAGGCACCGGAGACCTTACGGCCACAGCTCCGAGTGGCCGCGTTGACAATGGAGGTGGAGAACATGGTCCACTCTGACTCAATATCTCCAGACTCCCTCGGGATCTGGTCGAAGCTCTGTCGGAGGTGGGAGTTGAAGATCTCTCTGACAGGGGATTCGGCCAAACGTTCCCAACAGACCCTCACAGTACGTTTGGGTCTGCCGAGTCTGTCCAGCTTCCTCCCCCGCCATCGGATCCAACTCACCACCAGGTGGTGATCAGTTGACAGCTCCACCCCTCTCTTCACCCGAGTGTCCAAGACATACGGCCGGAGGTCAGATGAAACAACCACAAAGTCGATCATCGACCTCCGGCCTAGGGTGTCCTGGTGCCATGTGCACTGATGGACACCCTTATGCTTGAACATGGTGTTTGTTATGGACAAGCTGTAACTAGCACAGAAGTCCAATAACAGAACACCACTCGGGTTCAGATCAGGGGGGCCGTTCCTCCCAATCATGCCCCTCCAGGTGTCACTGTCGCTGCCCACGTGGGCGTTGAAGTCCCCCAGTAGAACGACGGAGTCCCCAGTCGGAGCACTTTCCAGCACCCTTCCCAGAGACTCCAAGAAGGCCGGGTACTCTGCACTGCCGTTTGGAGAGGTAGAGGTAGGTAACGTTCCATGTCCCTAGAGCTAGATTCCGCGTCCAGGGATTGGGTTGTCTAGGCCCCCGCCTTTGACTGCCGCCCGATCCACTTAGCACCGGCCCCTTACGGTCCCTCCTGCAGGTGGTGGGTCCAGGGGAGGGTGGCCAAACCAGGGAGTTATTCTTCAAATATTATAACAGTTGCAAACATTTAAATAAACCTTAAAGTGCATCCGTTATTTAACCATCCGAAGAACTTAGAAGCAACCACTTCTTGTCTCTAATAGAGAAAATTAACCTTGACTTTCAGGATACCGCCAACTGCAGACTCTACCAAACGACCACAAGTCTATGAAGTTCCGTTGCCCTCTTCAGGATGAATCTCTTTACCATCAACGAAAGCCCTCGGTCCGCTGAAGTATGCGCTTTTGGCCTCCTTCCTCGCCCCTCCACAGCCGGCCAAAGACGATTCCGTGCTTCAATGTCAAAAGCAGTCAAGTCCTCTTTAAACCGCAGCCCCTTGGTGGTCAGATACTCGTTGTTATTTTTATTTTTTTTTCAGATTAAATCTCTGGCTGTGCGAGAAATGAATCTCATGATCACCGGTCTTGGTTGAACTCTTCTGCCATCATCCGAGGTTTTAGGTCTGCCAAGACGATGTGCCACATCCAGAGCATCCGCTACCATACGCCTGTGTCAGCGGACACTTCTTTGCATATTTCCACAACTCTCATTTTCACGTTTTCATTGGATTGCTCGGACAGTCCGTATAAACGCAGACACCATTTGTGGCTGTAACGTTTCCTTGACTTTTTTTCCTAGGAGAGCATTTGCATTTTTTAGGATTTTGTTTTCTTTCTGCAGTTTCATTACATCATCATGAACTGACATAAGAGATTTAAAACCACAACCGCTCACGGCGCCATCTTGAGCCCCCACTCATGTTTGCGGTACTGCGTGACTTAAGCGGTACTGCGTGACGTAAGCAGGTTCCAGCTCACCACGCCCTTAGTACGAGCTCACCACACATAGTATTGCATCAGTTAGGATAGCTTCAAGTTAGCGTAGATTTATCTGTATTTAGTACAGTGGTCAGGAGAGTAGGTGTAGTGTTGGTGGTTGCAGCAGCACTGCTGGACTGCATAGCTTTCCAGCTGACTTGGAAATTAGGCGCCAGTGGTTGCATGCACTTGGCCTGGAAGACGTGAGTTCCCGCCTAGCTCAAGTGTGCAACCTGCATTTTACGCAGGATTGCTTCTCCAACGCAATAGAGGTGGAACTGGGCTTCTCCACACAGCTCGTGCTGAAAAGCGACTCAGTGCCAAACGCTGCTACTCCTGCATGGACTCCACCACCGTAGCGGCGTCTTGATGTGAGTGATCATATATATTTTAATCACAATTTATGGTTAGGCTAAAGGTAATCCTCTGGGGTCGACAAACACGCTGGCGCATTTTGCTGGTTTTTTCACAAAGTGGCAAAATATGAATATGCCTACAGAGAGTGCGCGCTATTGACATCAACTCGATAAAACTCATCAGATGCATGCACTTTACGTCGTCTTGCGACCCTGTGAGTCACTCTCCATTTTAGAGTCTGACAGCAGCTGTCAATTAATCCGTCACTGCGGGTCTTAGGTGCAAGAAGAGTGCACCGCACCGTCACTGCGGGTCTTAGGTGCTTAGGGGTATGCTTAGATCTCATAATATGCCTAGACTGAAATCTCTTCACACTCCAGTACAGGAGGTGGCGGTATGGTAAAAGCTGGTATGCGACCCGCCAATAAATCCCATAGACAATAAAAGAAATGGACACAGCGACCCCATAGACTTCAACAGAGACAAGTGAAGTCAATTAGAAGCACTCACTTCCTGATGGCTGAGCGTACTGCGCAGACTCAAACTGAGCTTGACGACGTAGATGTGAAGTGAGCAACCTGTCTGTCTTCGAGTAGCTGTGCCAAGAGAAATCTGAATCATTCCCTTCCGAAACTTGCAGAGACGGAGAGCGGGAGTAGGAGCTGTCCATGAGCTAGGAGCAGGAGCAACTTTATGACTCTCTATGGGCTTCTCCCTTGACTTTATGCCTCCACGTTCCCCCCCCCCCCCGACAGAGTCGCGTTGTTATGACGCAATCGTTAGCCTATTTTTACAAAAATGGCTTCTACGGGGCCATAGTGTAAGATACAAGGTAATTGAGCCTTTCATACATTGACGTGTTTCTTTAGAAATAAACAATGGACAAATGGAGTCTTTAAACACCTCAGATGTAAAGTTATTCGCTGTCAAAGTGACGCCAAAATGAATGGGTGTCAATGGAATGCTAACAGCAGGTGATGGCTTGTTAGCCAATGGATGCCCCCATAGAAGGTACGCTTTCCGGGTGAAAAGTTTGTAGATCTTGCAAATTGTGAAATTGTGTTTTACCATGGTAAAACTAAGTTTGTTTAACCATAAGAAGAGAATAGATAAATTTCAACACACATCAGAAATCATGTAAAAGCAACATCCCACAGTTTACAAATAAACCTGAGAGTCGTGTTGTGAATTCTTTCCTCTTCAAGCCTTGAATTTGTATTTGGTGTCATTTTGTGTGTGCGTTCAAATCAAATAATTTCAAATAATTTTTTATGTATTGTAGTAAACCTTTCTATTTTAAAGAGGTTTAACCAAATTTAATGGAGGACAGAGGGTACATCACACACCAGACTTCATGGAAAAAAAAATCACTTTATTGACAAGTTCATTTAGAAAAATATACTCATTATGTAAAGCAGCATTTAAAGAAGTGTAACAAACATTTACTCAGTACGCTCCCCTAAGCCTAAGGCAAACGGCAATAGACAAGTGAAACTCCAAAAACGTCACTACACTGCACTCAGCCCCGCACGGCACAATAGCAATCGTGATCAAACAGCAGTTTATCAGTTTATCAAGTTGGAAAATCAGCGCGTCCCCAGTCCAGCGTACCCGAAATATAATGTCCATATAACTTCTAAAACTCAAAACCACAATCACACTCACACCACACATAAAGAATTAAAATATAAAACACTTTCCAGGCAACAAGACCCCACCCCGGGGTCTAGGGAAAGGAATCCGCCGTGCCAAATTTGTCCACAGCGAAAGCACGCGCTCTTCTTCGAGTTATTCCCGTCCCCGCAGTCGCAGCGATTACTCACAATGGAACTGGCATTAATTAGTCCTCTTTGCGCAGCACGCTTCTCTTTGGGAATCACAATGTCTCTTTGCGCAACACAGCTCTTAAAACCGCTCCTGGAACATGTGGCCAGCGCTCCTACACACCCCGTCCCACTATTATCTAACTACACCGATAGCTAGCTAGCTATCTTCGTTGCCGGACAAACCCTAACGGTCTCGAGCAACACCAAGCGTCCCCATTCCTTTGCCGAGCGCAGAAAGCCAGTCACGTTCACCACCGTCGAGCCCTGAATCTCTCACCTCTCTTAAATGTCCTCCACTCCAGGTGAAATCAAGTATCCCTGCCTTCAGGTAATATGACAAAGTGATGCAGAAAGGTTCAGATGGGCGGACAAAGATAAATCCCCGCATTCATCACAGTATCATTGTGACAAAGTGCAAGTTGACAAAGAGGACATGTCTTTTGTTTTTTCTTCCAAAAAGACATATGCAAACAAACCTGATAATTTGATTAAATGGTGGGTCATTAATGTCTACTATTAATGCTCACCAATGTATTTGGATATAACATTCCCAATGTTTATTTTTATGGATAAACATTGGGAATATGAAACGTATCATTAAAAAAAAAAAAAAAAATAAAAAAATGTACCGTGTCCGGTCACTTCTGACCGCGACGATAACAAGTTATACTCCCAAATGAGGAGCACCAGAGGGTTAATTATTGTTTAATATCTTTGTTATTATTTCTAATTATATATTATACTGACTGCCACTGATGTGACAGAGGACGTTCCGCTTCCTTGAACTTCCTGTTCCTCTGATCAGTCTTGCTGTTGGAATTCCTAAAGCAGAAGAAAGCTGATGCTGACCTGTATGACTTTAAGATTCATATTATACTAAACTCTGAGTTCATCATCAAGTTGTCAGTTCAATATCATGACAATATAAATATATTTATTATTAATCATAATTAGGACTAAAGATGCATGATCAAAAATTATTTACCAGACATAGCACTCACAAAGAACCATTTTAACCATGTAAACTAAAAACAAATCATTAAACAAATTAAATGTAAACATTTTAAATAACATATTTCCCAGCCCGTTCTCATACCCAAATCGTCACTTTTTCGTCACTTTCAACCATGCTTCAATATCCGACGCACAAAGCACCCTTTAGCGTCCATATGAGACGCATAACCCTACCACATACCTAAACCTACCCATAACCGAAGCGTCACATATGGACGCTAAAGGGTGCTTTTTGCGTCGGATATTGACGAACTTTCGAAAGCGTCAGTTACATGACGCCTAAACCTACCCATAACCGAAGCGTCACATATGGACGCTAAAGGGTGCTTTGTGCGTCGGATATTGAAGCATGGTTGAAAGTGACGAAAAAGTGACGATTTGGGGTGAGAATGTGTCCAGGTTTTCCTTGACTGTGTGAACCTCATTGTTTTCTCTGTATTTTCTGATTTGAAACTATAGCGCCACCTAGTGAACATTATCTACAGTAATGCTGTAGCACAGAGACCTCAGAGAATCTTAAAGTAATAGTTCACACAAAAATAATAATTCTGTCATCATTTACTCTCCCCAAACCGCCTCGGTTACGACTGTAACCTCGGTTCCCTGAAGAGGGAACGAGCGTTGCGTCGAAAACTGACGCTATGGGAACGCTTTGCGTGATGACGTCTTGAAGCACATGTAAAATCAGTCCAATGGTGTGGCGGAACGTCAGAGGCGGGTGACGTCACGTACCAGGAAGCTATAAAAGCCGGCCCGAAACAGAAAACGAAAGCTTCGTAAAGTCTGAAGTCGCGCTGACAGGCATGAAGGAGATATGGCAAGGCGACGCAACGCTCGTTCCCTCTTCAGGGAACCGAGGTTACAGTCATAACCGAGGCGTTCCCTTTCAAGGGAACTCCCGTTGCGTCGAAAACTGACGCTATGGGAACGTCTATACCAACGCCTCAATAGCTACAAATGTCTGTCCTGTGTGTAATCATGTGAGCAGCACTAAGAAGACAAAACATGAGACCCTGGAGAAGAGTCTAAATCCAGAGAGTAGAACCTGACGAAGGTGTGCGGTGAGGACCAGCCTGCCGCATCACAGACGTCCTGTAACGATACTCCTGATATAAGGGCCTTAGAGGCCGCCATACTCCTAGTAGAGAGCGACCGGACAGCCCAAGGAGAAGGCTGTCCAGCCGCCTCATAAGCCAGTGAGATAGTCTCAACCACCCACTTGCTCATCCTTTGCTTAGACACTGGACCTCCCTTGTTAGGGGAGCAAAAGTCACTTTTACGCCACAGGGCAGCTCTGTGGACATACGCGTCTAACGCCCGAACAGGGCAAAGCAAATTATTCGCCTCCTGGTCCGATTTCGAAAGGGAGGAGGACCTCCAAGTGCCACGAGGGAAACGAGATACCAAAGGGTCTTTCCCTACAGACATTCCACCCAAAGGACTGTGGTAAGCACCTACGGCCGCCACATAAACCTTTAAAGTGGAAGGGGTCAGACCTGCAGTGAACCGGTCCTGCAGGAACTCCAGAACTGTACCAATTGGGCAGTTGACTGGATCCAACCGACGGTCATTACACAAAGAGGTGAATACTCTTCAGTTCAGGGCATAAAGTTTCCTCGTGGAGGGAGCTTGGACTGTAGAATGGTCTCAACAACCTCAGTTGAGAGACCTGACTCTATGAGCTGGGCCCCCTCAGAGGCCAAGCCCACAGGTTCCACAGTTCTGGGCGGGGGTGAAATATTGAGCCCCCTGCTTGGGACAGAAGGTCCCTCCTGACGGGTAGCTCCAGAGGATGCCCGTCGAGGAGGGACACAAGATCGGGAAACCATACTCTGCCCGGCCAGCGCGGGGCTATAAAAAGCAGGCAAACCCGGTCCCTGCGAACTCTTTCCAGAACTCCCGGGAGCAGAGCAACTGGGGGAAAGGCGTACAGACGTAGCCTCGGCCACGTCTGTACCATAGCATCCAGTCCCAGAGGAGCTGGATGCGTGAAGGAGAACCAAAGTGGACAGTGAGACGTCTCTCGAGACGCAAACAGATCCACTTATAATTTCCATATCAGCTCCACCACCTCGGGGGTGGAGCCACCATTCCCCGGGCCTCGGCCCCTGTCTCGACAGAGTGTCTGCTCCTATATTCTGGACCCCGGGGATGTAGGCTGCCTTGAGTGACAGCAACTTCCCCTGGGACCACAAGAGGATATGGCATGCCAGCGCAAACCCCCTTGATATATAGGCGACTACCGACGTGTTGTCCGTATGTACCACACATGGTGTCCCCTGAGACCTGTGATAAAGCTCCGGAAGACAGCTAACATCTCTAGGCTATAGAATGCCAGGAACGATGATGGTCTTCCCACAGACCTTGAGATGAGCGACCCTCAGGATCGCTCCCCAACCCGTGAGGGAAGCATCCGTCGTTAGCAGTTTGCGACGACAAGGAGCTCCCAGCACTGGGCCCTGGGACAGGAACCAAGGTTTCTTCCACATAACCAAGGCACGTAGGCATCACCGCGTGACCTTGATTGTGCGAAACGGGTTGCCCCTCGGGGAAAAACCCTCTGGTCCTGAGCCACCACTGCAGGGGCCTCATGTGCAGCAGTCCAAAAGGTATCCCGTTGGAAGCTGCTGCCATGAGACCCAACAGTCTCTGGAACTGTTTGACAGTGAGTAGCTGGCCTAGCTTTACACTTCTCACAGCTGCCAGGATGGAATCGAAGCGTGGCGATGACAGGCGCGCCTGCATCGACACTGAATCCCAAACCACGCCTAAAAAAGTGGTCCTCTAAAATGGAGAAAGCACACTCTTCTTGGCGTTCAGCCGTAACCCCAACTCTTTCATATGGGCGAGAACAACATCTCGATGTTGAACCGCCATCTAATGCGACTGAGCTAAAATCAACAATCGTCGATGTAGTTCGTGATGCGAATACCCCGGAGGCGCAGAGGTGCCAGAGCTGCATCCACGCATTTGGTGAAAGTGCGGGGTGATAAAGCCAGGCCGAATGGAAGAACTCGATATTGGTATGCTTTGCCCCCGAAAGCAAACCTCAGGAACTTCCAATGACACGGACGGATGGAAATATGCGTCCTTGAGGTCTATCGTGACAAACCAGTCCTCGGACCTGATCTGTGGCACGATTTGTCTCAAGGTTAACATTTTGAACTTGAGCTGCATGTACTCGTACAGAACTCGAAGATCTAAAATGGGACGCAATCCCCCGTCCTTTTTTGGAACTATGAAGTACCGGTTGTAAAACCCGGTTTCCCTGTTGGAGGGGGGTACATATTCTATGGCCCCTTTCTCTAACAGAGTGTTTACTTCCTGTTCCATAACCAGAACCTGCTCGGGGCCCACCACTGTGGGCAGGACCCCCATAAACCGCGGTGGGCGTTAATAGAATTGTATCTAATACCCTTTTTCCACGGTCTGCAGGACCCAACGAGAAACATTTGACAGTAGCTTCCACGCTGTCAAAGATTCTACTAGAGGTACCAGTCTCTCGAGACTGGTTTCTGGATTTTGTTGCTGTTGAGTAGTCGGTTCGTCGCCCTGTAACGGCGCACCGGCAGGGAACGACCAAACAGACTGCTCCAGCACCCTCCTCAGAGGGGGCGGGCATCCCGAGGCCACTACGTTTCCGGGTGGACCTTGAGATATGTGCTCGCCGGAGACCGCTGCGCCCTGTAACACCGGAGGCGGCAGGGTTGGCAGAACGGTCCCCTGAGGGCACCGAAGAGAGACGGCACCGTATTTTTCTCCTGCTGTTGAGTAGTCGGTTCGTCGCCCTGTAACGGCGCACCGGCAGGGAACGACCAAACAGACTGCTCTAGCACCCTCCTCAGAGGGGGCGGGCATCCCGAGGCCACTACGTTTCCGGGTGGACCTTGAGATATGTGCTCGCCGGAGACCGCTGCGCCCTGTAACACCAGAGGTGGCAGGGTTGGCAGAACGGTCCCCTGAGGGCACCGAAGAGAGACGGGCACCGTGAAAAGAGGTGTTAACCGCTCTGCTTCGGGGGGACTACCCTCATTTGTCCTGAGCCCTCAGACATCAGGACTTTTTCCCAGCAGCCTTCTTGGCGGTAATAACGGTCCGCAGATCCGTTTTACCCCTCGAAGACTGCTGGGTTTGAGAGCGCCCTCCGTGTCCCCGAGATTTTTGTGGGGGAGCACGAGAGGACACACTCTGTTTTTGAGTGGCACGATGTTCAGCGCTCTTTTTAGAGGAGTGAGGCTGCTCCCGCTCAGCAGCCTCAATGAAAGAACGGCGGGGGAGAAGTTTTTGTAATGCAGCTGCCTGTTTAGCAGCTTCCTGAGATTTAGCTACCGCACTGTTTACTGCATCACCAAATAAACCAACAGTGGAAACCGGAGCATCTAAGAGAACGTGCTTTTCTTTCTCTTTTATATCGCTCAAATTGAGCCACAGATGCCTCTCAGTGGCCACCAGGGCTGCCATAGACCGCCCGATTGATTTAGCGGTCTCCTTGGTGGCCCTGAGAGACAGATCTGTGGCTCTGCGTAGTTCAGCCACTGTGTCAGGACCAATTCCCCCGCCCTCCTCTAAATCCCCCAATAATTCTGCCTGATAGGCTTGCATAATAGACATCGTATGCAGACACGCTGCAGCTTGACCAGCGGCTGCATACGATTTATGAACCAGAGATGATGTGAATTTTACTGGCTTAGAGGGAAGTGAAGGAGCTTTCAGGGAAGATGCCGTTGCTGGAGAGAGATAGCTCGCGAGCGTCTCTTCCACCTTCGGCATCTCCCCATAACCATATTCTTTATATTTGTGAATGGAAGAATAGTGGGATGTTTGTGGTGCATACACTCTGTATGAAACCGGTTTTCCCCACGATTTCGACACCTCGGTGTGGAGATCGGGGAAAAACGGAAGGCTTCTTCGCTGAGGCTGTGTACGAGATGGCAGGAAGCGTTCGTCGAGCTTACTTTTCGAACGAACGTCCTGCCTATCCTCTGGCCACTCAATAGATAATCTGTGAACTGCTCTCGTGACAACATCGAGCAATTCCTCAAAAGCGTGAGACTGAGGTGGCGAATCCTCAGACTCAGCTTCAATACTAACAACGTCCAACTCCTCAGAGCTGGACAATTGCAGTATTGGTGCCTCCATCGGGGGGGAAGAAACCGCAGCGCGTGCTTCCACACCCTGATGAGAGGCACTGGATCTATCAGAAGGATGTTGAGATAAGGCAGAGCCCGTCTCAACATCCACTGATAAATCCATTTGTGAACCCCAGGTCTGAGATCGACGCCGTGCCTCGGCAGCGGCGGGACCCAAACCCTGGGGAACGTGATCGGGATTGAACCGAGCCAAGCGGGATCGGAGCGTACGCAATGGAAGCGCCTCGCAATGCACACAGTCACCACCCTCGAGTGCTGACTGGGCATGCTCCTCACCCAAACAAACAACACAAAGAGTGTGAGTATCACCTCCCGTTAAATAACGCGGGAAGGGATGGACACACACTCTAAACTGCTGCTTGCTCGCCATACTGAATATATATATATATATATAATATAGACAGACAACACCAAATAACAAGGACAGATTCAACACAGAGCGCAACTGAAGACTCAGAAAGCTTTCGTTTTCTGTTTCGGGCCGGCTTTTATAGCTTCCTGGTACGTGACGTCACCCGCCTCTGACGTTCCGCCACACCATTGGACTGATTTTACATGTGCTTCAAGACGTCATCACGCAAAGCGTTCCCATAGCGTCAGTTTTCGATGCAACGGGAGTTCCCTTGAAAGGGAACTGTATGAGTTTCTTTACTGTGACTGGTTTACTTTAAAGAGATAAAGTTTTCTACTCTTTCTCTCAAGACATTAAACATAAACAGCACTATAAATAGGTATCTTTAATAGAATAATCTCTACTATGTCCTGATAGAAGGAAAATATTTTTTATAAGGTTTAATTTTATAAGCCTACTCTTTTATACGGTTTCATATTTGTATCTCTACTTCATATCAGCACCATCAGATATTTAACAGTCCTATATTTTTCTTCTTCTCTGCGTCTTCTTCTTCTACTTCTTCTCCTTTTATAATTTTTTGTTTTTACCATGATCATAATATCATGGTGTTTTGAAGATCCAGTGTTGTGTATGAATATGGTAATACTCATTCAGTGATAGGAATTACCATCTGATTTACCTCAGTATTATCACAGATAATTTTGTAATTGAAATGGTAGAAACAGCTTTGATATACTTTATCAATTTTATCATAGTTTGGTTTATTTTGATGTATATAAAAACAAAAATACAGACACTTTCACTTTGTCAGGTTGAGATGGGAGAAAACAATGGCATGAATAATTATGAAAAGTTGAAAACAAAATTGTTAAACAAGCATTATATTTTCACAATACAATTTGCAATTATAGCTAGAATTATAGATTTGAACAATGTTTAGATTTGTAATTATATAAATCATTTTCATTGTGTATTTCATATTACGGCAGAAAATTCATTTATTGTAGTTGACAGGTGTGATGATCAGTGGAGTTGAGTTTTTACCTCCATCATTAGCGCACGGGTTAAAATATGGATAGAGTTTCCCAGTAAAAGACTGATCAGTGAAAGAGTAGAGATGAGAGCTGGACTCCACATCATAAAAGGAGAGCAGACCCTCCTCATAATCCACAAACACACCGACCCGCTGCGGCTTCACTCTCACACACAGAGAGACAAGATAATCAGTACAGGCTCTATATTCATTCCCATTCATCAGAATCACAGTCCAGCATCCATTACTGGGACTCGCTGTGATCACTCCCTTCCTGTCAATGGATTCTCTGACCACTCCTAAATACCATCCAGTCTTTCCCTTCACCTGCACCTCAAAATAAAATCTCCCTGAGGAGAATCCCTCCTTTCCCAGGACACTTAAATATCTATCAAATCTCTCTGGTTTGTCTGGGAGTTTCTGTGTAATGTCTCCACATCTCACTTGGTTTCCATCATCAGACAGAATGAGATTAGGACTAGCTGTATCAGGATCCAGAGTCACATCCACTGAGAAAACAGAGAATATAAATCACAAATTCACAATACATATATTTAGTGATGATGTTTGTAATATGAGTGTTTAATCATACTGTCGGTCAGTGATGAAGCTGTGAGTATCTGAATGTAATCTAGTGTAGTGCAGACAGCACACTGTACCTGCATACTGCTGTCTCCTCTTCACTTCTGTAGAGACTAATGACAATAAAACACCATCAGATCTTTGACATGTTTATGTGTGGAATTATAGACAAGATTTAAGGTTATATTTAAAGAATTGTGTACAACATCATGTTTTTTCTGATCAATGTTTCTCTGCTGATATTTAGCAGCTTTCCTGTAACTCAAAAAGTTTTCCTGTAGCTCAAACAGTAGAGCGTTGGCGCTAGCAACGCCAAGGTCATGGGTTCGATTCCCAGGGAAAGCAAGAACTGACAAAAATGTAAAATGTGTACCTTGAATGTAATGTAAGTCGCTTTGGATAAAAGCGTCTGCCAAATGCATAAATGTAAATGTAAATTTAGAGAATCCCTGAACTCCTATTGTGTTTGAGCCCGAAATATTCCTCCTTTTTAGAACATCTTTGGGAATGTTTTGTGAACATTTTATGAAATTTTTATTTTAGATATTTTATGCCTAATGTTATTCATCTCAGTTTTGGAGTGTATTAGTGTTGTGGTTATTCAGCAAAGACAACAATATAAAAAATAACCTTAGAGAAAGTGAAATGAAAGCCCAGCACTGCAAAGCTGTTTGAACTACAGGTCAGAAATGTTCCTCAAAAAAAGAACAAATCTGTATGAATAGACATTCATGATGTCTATGATTTGATTTTCTTCTGCTAAACTGATTTTATCTGACACATAATCACAACATTTAGATGAAACAGCTGAAAAGACTAAAAATGGCAGAAAATGAATGTTTCTTTCTGTCGTTTCTCATCTAAAAGTGTTCACAGATTTACTAAAGCCTCAAGGTTCTGGTTACAGTGATGAAGCTTCTAGTACAAGATGAATTTACTGCATGTTTTCTGAAATTAGAGATGAATATGACCTGCTCTCTTCAAGAAGAACTGTGATGATAATGAGACACAAACACATGATCACACACTTCTCTTATTTCAGCTTTAACAGACTCATTCTTCATTACTGATATTAAAAGATGATAAATATATGTATCTGTACGGTGTATTTGATATTGCTGTACCAGTTTGCGTGAGTTTCTCCTGTAGAGAGTCCTGCAGTTTAGTCAGAGTCTCCAGACTCTTATCAGTCTTCACACTGATCTCAGACCAGTTCCTGGTGTTTCTAGAGCTGCACAGGGATGAGTAAATCTACAGCAGGAGAGAGGAGAAATCCTTCAGCATGGGGAGTGTTATGGTGTCATATACTGCATTATCATTGATCAGAGAGATGTTGACTGACCTGTAGGAGGTGGAGGTGATCTTCAGTGTGTGAGAGCTGCTCCAGCTCAGTGTTTCTCATCTTTAGCTCAGTGATCTCCTGCTCCAGCTCTTCAATGAGCTCTTCCTCCTGTTTCTCTGCTGCTTTCTGCTGCTCCTCCATCATCTCCAGCAGTTCAGTATAAAATATCTAAAGCAAGATTCAGTATTACTATTGATCATATTTCAGTGTGTTAGGGAGTTTTTTTTTCTTTCAGTTTAATTTGGACTGTTTGGACTGAATAATTCCTCAAATCATGTGCCTTGTAAAGGAGAGTTATGCTGTCACTTTAAGTGATCAGAATAACAACTAATGAAATAGCAGCAGGTAATCACAATTAGCGCTTTTTTACAACAATTCACTAAACACAAATTTAATATTCATTAACTTACGTTATAGACACAATATTGACAAGTTATGCATACTTCATCTATTTTTGCTTCAATGAAAACATTTCCAAACAAAACCACAGAAGAAACAATTGTTGAACATATCTGAGCAACACTAACAGGTGTTTATGTGGTAGACACATGTTATGTGGTTTAGTCGGTAGACCAAATGAATCAAAATCGATGTATCAATGTAACCTGCAGAAAGAGTGACTATACAGTCCAAAGCACTAATATACAGACTGAAGGCTGGTTTATACTTCTGCGTCGGACCTAAGCCGGAGCCTCTACACTGTAGACTACTGGTTGGTTTTCATTTATACTTCAGCATCGTTGTCCGCGTTGGTGCAATTACACATGCAGAGGGAGCATGTGAAACCCGAGGGAGGGGTCCTAGCAGACCAATCACAGCGCTTGCAGTCCGTGTAGAATTGGCGTGTTGTTACATTTTGGAGAGGTGCGCATCAGGGTACGCTGAAGGGTATGTGCACTGCACACAGCAGACGTATAGCTACGTCGTGAGTTCGACGCAGAAGTTTAATTTGGGCTTGACTAACAGACTGTCGAACAAACACAGACAAGAAGAGTGATGCAAACAGTGAAAAATCCCCCAAAACTAACTGATGAAATAAATATTTAAGAAAACTGAATTACATAACTTAACTTAGGCTACCTTTCTGACTTCTGCTGAATGTTTGACGTCTTGAATCTTCTTGATTCTGTCCTGGATCATCTGCTGTGTGTCTTTCTGTGTCTTCATCAGTTGAGTCTATAGACAGAGAACAACACACAATATGTTTTCAATTGGTTCATTTATATTAAGGAACATGTGTTTCCTCATGATAAGAGCCATTTTAAATCAGTTTGTCATTAACTTTTACCTTCTTCTCTTCACTCTCCTCTTCTAAAGAAACAGTGTTGTGGTTCTTGTGATCTCCGTCAGTGCAGGACAGACACACACATGTCTGATCATCTCTACAGAACAGCTCCAGAGGTCTCTCATGTTTCTGACATATATAGTCCTCCAGATTACTCACAGGATTGATCAGTTTGTGTTTCTTTAAACCTGCCACTCTCGAATGAGGCTCCAAGTGAGTTTCACAGTAAGAGTTTTGACACACCAGACACGACTTCAGGGCTTTCAGCTTTCTTTCCTCACAGAAGTCACACAGAACAGGCTTTTTCAGAACTTCAGGTTTTTTCTCAGGACTTTTGTCCTGCTCTACGAGCTCTCGGAGTGTGGTGTTAATCTTGAGATCAGGTCTGTGCTTGAATGTTTCTTTACAGTATGGACAGTTGCAGGTCTGGCTGTTGTCCCAGCACTTATTCAGACAGGTCTTGCAGATGTTGTGTCCACATGGAGTGCTGACTGGATGAGTGAACACGTCCAGACATATAGAGCACTGAAGCTCCTCAGTCAGTGTACCGCTGGAGGAAGACATCACTGGAGAGAGAAATGATGAAGATAAATCACCTGCACATCTCAAATATATTAGAGATCATGTACAGTCAGCTGGTCATTACTGCTAAATTAACCCAGACAAGCTGAACCCTAATGTGAAGCTCACTACACGACCACTAATCAAATAAATAAATACACAAAGGAGCAATATTTATTTGAAACATATGATTTTAAATGATTTTGCTACTGTACACTCCTGAACTGTACATAATCAAATATTATATGAGAAGAGTGAAAGTTATTCATGCACTAATTCATTCTTCTTGTTTTTAATTTTTTATTTATTGACTTACATGGAGGTGTTTCTCCAATACTCCGACGCCTGGTTTTTCTTTCTTTGGTTGATGTTGGTGAAGATTCTGCCATCCTTCCCCCTTCTTCAAACCTTGTCAAGAAAAACAAAAAAAATATTATATTTAACAGTAAATTATGAAAAATGATTTGCTCCTTGTAATATTGAGTGTTTATTTGGTCACTGATGTTTAAATTAAATTTACATAGTCAGATTGTGGGTTACTTATTCGTATTATTTAAAAATAGATAATTTTACGGAGCAGTATTTTCGGCTGCAGTGAGTAAATGGTTTGTGTTCGGTCTGTCTGCAGGATTTACTTCCTGTTTCTTGAGGGCCAGATTCAAAGTTCAGCACGAGATCTACTGAAGATGTGCAAATTAAAGAATACAGACACAGCCGGATCATTTCCATAATGACCAACACGATCATTTAAATACTCACCTCCCATAAATTTTGCGTCTGAAAGGGAAACTTTTTCACTGCGTGTCTTTAGTAAATCCTGACAATATTTTTTAATGCCAAAAGAGGGTTTGCATGGACACATGCTGTTAGTAAATCTGTTTTAATCTTATGGAAATGATCTGTTCTTTAATATTATAGTCTAGCCTGGATGCCTGGCGAATTTAGTCCCGCCCACACATTTTTTAGGACTAGAATCTGAGTTTAGCCCTGTCCCAAATGGCGCACTTCATGAGGACTTTCGGTCTCGTGGACTTAAATTGCGCGTGCTCGCCGAGTCTTCGAGTCCGTAGGCCAGGGTTCCTCAAACTCGGTCCTGGAGGGCCGCTGTCCTGCAGAGTTTAGCTCCAACACTGATCAAACACACCTGAGCAAGCTAATCAATGTCTTCAGGATCACTAGAAACTCACAGCTAGGTGTGTTTGATCAGGGTTGGAGCTAAACTGTGCAGGACAGTGGCCCTCCAGGACAGAGTTTGAGGAACCCTGCCGTAGGCCGTTCATTTCAGCATTTTAACGCTCTGAAGTGTGCTCAGCAGCGCCCCCTTTGTACCCTTGAAGCGGTCTTCCGCGAAGCCCGCATAGATGCACTTTAACTACCCAGGGATCCTTGCGAAAGGCCAATCAGACAACGGATGGGAGGAGATTTCGCTCACGGATAATTGTTGACATGGCTGAGAAGAAAGTATTACGTTTTTTATGACCTAGATGTACATTTTACCAGTTGTAACCTACAATTTATACAAACATTATGGTCATCGACCAGTGGTTGATGTCTCAAACATAATAATAGTGCGTTGAATAATACGATCACATTATGATTCATTAAATAAATAGAACCGAATGTCAGGGCTTTACTGAGTCATATGTAAACATAGTATGAATATTGAAACCTGTAAATTCATCTGAAACTCATGCACATTTTCATTATGTGTTAAAATTGTAATCTTAGTTCAAAGGGAACATTATGTATTATTATGTACAACTGTATACATCATTTAAATAAGCATGATGTATCTATTGTCTAATGCCCAGGTGGCATACACAATATCAAAATATAGAACTGTAAAAGTAGGCTGTGTAGATGACATGGAGATAAGACGTCGGAGCGCAAAAATGTGATTTCTCCTGTCCAACAACAACCAGACCGTTATTTCCGGCTTGACGATCGAGTCTGTCCCAAAAAATACCTCTCAATGCGCCCTCGTGGACTCGCACCAAGGGCCCTATAGGTCTGCACTACATGACGTCACCAAAGTGTGGACTCTGAGGAAGTCCACAAGTCCGGAGTGTGCCATTTGGGACAGGGCCTATGACGACGTCAGGCTAATGCTAGTCGTCAGTAGAATTTCTGAATTTCCCTGAAATGCAGAATTTCCCACTTCCGTCTGCGCTTTTATGGGATTGCGCTCTCACACTAGAACTCCCAATCTGGTCGTTTATGTAGTGTGACAAATTGACAGAAACACCAACATTTGCTTTTGCGTTACAACCAGTCAAATGAAATAAATACAATTCTGAAAGGTCTACCATTTCAGTGCAGTAAACAACTAAAATAGTTGAGTATTAGCCTATATATGCTTAAGCCTGGTTCTGTTCAACTTATTCCAGTTTGACATAAACCAACTAAACCACTTCACATCCATTAGAAACCTGTTCAGCACAATCTCTCTTATATTTCTATCTCTTACCTGTGAGGATCAGATGTGTCCACAAGACTCTTTGAACGGATCAATAAATATTATGTTGTTTAAAGAGGAAGATCGTACATATTGTCATTGATCAAGTTAGTGTTGTTTTCTCTGAATCTCTCACTGAACTAAGGTCATTGTCCAATGTATCTGTTATCAGTTTCCAGAACAAAGGCTGCACATAAAATCATCTGCTTAGACTGACATACTCTTATTGGCTTATTGTTTTACAACAGATATGTGGATTGTGAAACTTCTAGGACCAGGACTGTTCAAAGTATAAAATTATTTTAAAGTGGCAATGCCAGATAAATGCATTATTTAATATACAAAGCATTTGTATGCTCATCTGCAAGCTATTGTAGTAATTTGTGAAGAGATTATAGATATTAATGGAGTAATGAGAGATTTATAAACATTAAAAATATGACCTTTGAGTCCTTTCTATATTTTAGTCTTGCATCACACAGAAAGAAGCAGTCATCTCCAAAAGTCTCCAGTAGAGGCCGCCATTCTCTCACAGTGACTGCTGTGATCAGTGTTATTGTTATGTGTGGGTGGGTGTTAATACTGTTATTCCCCATTGAGCCTGCAGGTGGCACTGCCACTTGTAATTGTAAGTTGTTGAGTAAGTAGAGAATGTTGGCTGTGTTCTTTTAACATGGTATACACCCAAGTGTTTTCTACATGTTGATATTGAGAGACACAACAGTTATATCAGATGTGCTGCGATCACACCTGGACTGGTGATTGTCTGGGTTTCTTGTTTTTATTTTTTTAACACATAATTTTATATTTTTTTATTTTTAATAACAAGTAGTTATTTGTAGTTTAGTACACACAGAGTTTGGCAAATGATAATTATTCTAATTTGCTTTATGAATATCCAGTAAGTTGTTAAATTGTCAAATGGTTAGTCCACTTTTTCCTTTAAAAATAGTCTTGATAATATATTTTTTTTTAAGAACATTTGCATATCCACCTATGATGTCCACACTATTGATTTTCTGCATCATCCTGTGGCTTGAAACATTCTGAACGCTGGATTTGTCAATATTATAGGCCTGCGTTTTTGTTCCCTGTAAGATTTCACTAATATTTGTCACTACGAAGTTCTTATTCTGTAGTTTATTCTTAGATTTTCATATTTTTAATATTTTATGCTGTAAAGTTGTGTACACTATTGTTTATGCAGCAGTATAATCATAAAATAAGAGGCAGATATGTGACTTGCTCAGCAACAGCAACTGCAGGCTCTGCAGGCTCAGCAACTGTATTGACAACAGAACAACCAGCGAACAACCAGGGAAAAGCAATCGACTGCCGATCGCATGATTCATTACATTCCGTAACATACCCCTTTACAAATATGAACTAAAGAATTCCCTTCTAAAATAAGAAGTAAATAAGAACAAAATAGTATATAAACTTTAGGCCACATAACATTTAAAACGACTGCAATAAACTTCAAATTAGGCACTAATGACCTGAAGTATCGCTGACTATAGAGTCCTTGTTACACTAACCGTTCTTTTCCTGTCCTAAAACTGCCACAGCAGCATTTCTAACCTATTACAAATCAAGCCTCTTGGGTGGCTTGGACAATCGGCCAGCCCTAGTGTAAGTGTGTCCATCTGATGATGAGGGTTTGACAGGGCCAAGTGAAGCCTGTGGCATGGGCTTCGCAGGAGGTGAGTCAGCGGATGGAAGGGCCTCTGCAACACTCCCTTCCAGCATAAGAGGCAATTCGGGTTCAGTACTGTCCAGTGCTTGTGTGGTGGTTGACTCTGCCGTTCTTAGGTGCACTCTGTTTCGTCTATATATAATATATATATATATATATATATATATATATATATATATATATATATATAAATAAGAGCGTGGTGCCACTTTCTGAAGGCAGGTGCCGACCCTCCATAGCGCAGGGTTTTTCCCTGGAAGGGGCTTCATGCGGATCCTCTCTCCTATGTTCAGCTCTGGCAGATCACAAGCTGACCTATCATAGGATTTTGCCAACTGCTTTCGTTGGTGAAGCCCCTCCACAACCCCAGTTACAACACTTGGCTCTGGCAGGGCTACTGTCCATGTATTCAGTAGGGGTGTTTCTCCAATGAAGGATTGCTTTCCAAGGGTCAGTTCTGTCGTGCATAGCTTTGCGCAGAAGGTTCTTAGCAATCTTGATGGCTGACTCAGCCTTTCCATTTGATTTAGGATGTCTTGGTGAAGAAATGACATGCTCAAATTCCCAGCTTGAGGCAAAACACTTAAACAGAGCACCAAACTGAGGGCCATTATCTGTGATCACTCTTTCTAGCTGACAATGTTGAGCAAACTGAGCCTTGCAGCGCTTAATGACCGTCTCCTGCAGATAGATCAGTAAGCAGTTCAATCTCCCAAAAATCTGAGAAATGATCCACAATTAGAAGATAGTCCTTTTGCCGGTGACTAAACAAGTCCATGCTGACGATCTGCCATGGCCTTGCCGGGGATGTCATGAGATAGCATGGTTTCCTTCTGTTGGTTGTGCGCAAATTCATTGCAAGTCGAGCAGTTATATTTATATTATATATATTAATGCTAACATCAGGTGATGGTCTGCTAATCAGTGGCAGGCCCCGGGGAAGCTTCAGTTTTTTCTGAAATATCAGAAAAAAGTTTGTAGGTCTTGCAAATTGTGTGTGCAGAAGAAGACTGGCTTCATTGATTTGGATAGTTTATGGATCGTTAGGTAGAGCTCACAGCGGGTGATCGGTCAGAATCACGCAAGATTTCTTCATTGGAAGTATTTATTGAATTTACAACTGCATGATTGAATATGTACATTGATGTGTGGTTCTGAAACAAATAAAGAAATAAAACAAACATAATTAGTTGAATGCGAATAAATGATTATCATGCAACAAACCTCTATTTGTATTAACTGCATCCTATTCTAACATATATAGCAGAAATAAAATACAACAATATCTTAACATGGCCGAAACTGACAGTAAAGAATGAAAAAGGCTGTTATGTAGGTCTAAGCAGCTACAACTATAACAATAAGAAAGGATAAACCATTCGCAATACAATGGCTCCCTCTGCCGGTCACATAAATAACTACACCAGGCCGCTCCGAGAGGTGTCACGTGACGACCAGTGTACATGCGGGAGGTGCGTGCTAGTGATGGGATTTATGGCTCTTTAAGGGGATCCGGATCTTGGCGATCCGTTTTAGTCAGTTTTAAGAAGCCAGCTTGGGGGCATCTCAGTTTATCCTGGAAATAATCACTGGGAGGAATTATGAGGTTAGATTTGTAGTCAAATAATTCAAACTCAGATATCACACACCAATATCTGAGTTTGAATTATTCTGAAATATTGATTATTACCTCATTTGTCATGTGTGGACTATATTCCATAGGGTTGCACAACATCCCTCTGCTTAGACAGTGACATCACTATTTTGGATTTACCTTTAGTACAAAGTGTGTGTATGTGTAAAGCTACTGTGGCAGGTGGAATATATATGGCTGGGCTTAGACCCAGGCAAATAGCAGACTACGCCACGATGGGACTTACACCCAAAGACTTAATGGTTTTTTCGCTAACAAGGCACTCAGGTTCGTGAAGGGATCAGCCAGAGACAGTGGTCAAATACAAAAATATAATTTTATTATTATTAATTTCTATTCTTTTACTTTTTATAAAAATGTACAACCAATGGAGCCATACACACCAGAGTCACTCCAAAAATTCAAGATTTCACAACAAACATTTAGTACGAATTTCACAGCAAATAGAATGTAATTGACACCAAATCAAATAAACACACAGTATACTCTAGTCACAATGTACACACACACGAGGTGAAGCTAGGGCTGAAACTTACCAGTGGGAGGCTAGTGGCCCGAGCAATGAACATCCATAACACAACACCCCACTCACACGTGATAGATTTCACACACGCACCACAAGGGAAATGATCATATTTGGTGAACGCACCGCCACTGCACACACCAAGGGACCCACCACCACAAGGGGCACTGCTCCCACTGGCGGTCTTCAGCACCTAGACAAAAGACAAACACGTGAAAATCAACCAAAACTACACACAACAATTGCAAAACACTATTAAACCCAAGATGGTACTAGAGTTAAAGATTGGGTAGCAATTAAATCACAACTCGAAATACAAATTAAACAAACAAAATATCATAGCCCATCCAGCACAATGGGGCAAAAATGCCCTCTGGCTTAACGATCTTTGGTCGGGGTAGACAAAGCAAAACAAATAAATAATCAACCCAAATAAATCAAAATAATGCTCTTGTATATCAGCAGCAGACAAAAGCCTCCATACAAGAGTTTAAATAAACAAACAAAACACTGAGCCTATAAAATATAGACCAAAATAATTACAGTTAGTGGTGTCAGTCCATCCAACACTCCACACTTAAACCATGAAACTGGCCATATGATGCTGAATGAAACCAATTCACGGTATAACAGGAGGAACGAGATCACCAGGAAGCTGCCGATTAACGTGAGCAAACCACGGTTCCACTTATTCTAGGTCCCGGGTGAAAAAGGCAGCCGCAGCTGTTGACATGAGCATATTATATCCGCAAACAAATCGTGACATTAAAACGTAAGCAAAGCAGCAGATGTTCAGTGTCGATGTAGTCAACTGGCGGCCGCACCCCCGGTTAAATAGCACTCCCTAAAAATGCACAGGATGTCCATTTACAAATATGTCCCACATTAACCATTCAACCATTACTCAGTATAGCAACATACCCATGATTAACAGCGTTGCGTCACAGGCCCTGAGCTCTGATTGCTGATCGCAGGGCGCACACTCAGCTGGTGAAAGGGCTGCTGCCGCACCGGGGATTCTATGGCATGGAGGTCCGGGTATCGTTCGTTCATTTGTTTTTGCTCTCACATACGAAAAAGAAAAAACGAGAAAACAGCTCCTTTTTCCGTTTTTTCGTTTTTTTAGAAAAACGAAAAAACGAAATTATGACTTGATTTTTGGTTTTCCCGTCCTTGCACGGAAATCAGAAAAACAACTTGATAGAAACGAGAACACGGCCCCTTTATTCGTTTTTTCGTTTTTTAAAAAAAAACGAAAAAACGAGATTTCGGCTTGAGTTTTCGTTTTTTAGTTCACAGGCAAAAAACGTACTCGGTTACTAACGTAACCTCGGTTCTCTCTAGAAGAGGGAACGAGTACTTGCGTAAGAATATCTTACGCTAGGGGAAAACCTCTTTTCCTCGAGATATTGAAGCCAAAAATTATCCTTAATTTTGCAATTATGTAAAACGCATTGCAGCAGCATGCAGACATGGGCGAGACAGCTCGCGCGCCCATTGGCTGCTCTGCGGCAACTGCACCAGCCTATCGATAGAGGCTCCTCATGACGTCAGAACCAATGAGGGCGCTTCGCGCCCAATACGTCATGTCCCGCCGAAATCGGGTGGGGCCAGGGCTATAAATACGGCCCAGAGAGGCTGGTTTGGTCAGTTTTTTTCATCGCTGAAGCGAATCAGAACATGACGCATGCACGGCAAGATACGCAAGTACTCGTTCCCTCTTCTAGAGAGAACCGAGGTTACGTTAGTAACCGAGTACGTTCTCTTACGAGAGGTCTCTCGTACTTGCGTAAGAATATCTTACGCTAGGGGAACACAATGTAAAACGCCGTGCGTGCTTGAGACATAACACTAACGTCCCAAGGGCAGGTGCCCGGGGCTCATACAGTGCTTAATCACAAGGGACTCACAGAGAATCCGGGAAGAGGGGCTAGAATAGCATCATTCCTGTAACATTGAGCTCTGATAAGAGCATATTATATCAAGTGTTCCACACAGCCAGGGCGAACTCAGCCTGGACTGGTAAATATGGGGGACTAACGTATTGCCCACAGAAGTATATAGGCTATCAGTGATCGACGCTCTAGCAGTTTCAGCATCCCGAGCCGATAGAATCGGGCGGGCAATACTGAAAAATTAAACCGAGAGCAACCTAGCTTGCAAAGCGGGAACCTCGAGGTTATAAAACCTTATAAATGTAGACGGGGAGGCCCAGCCTGCCGCCATACAGATATCTTGCAAGGCAATCCCACTGGACCAAGCCCACGACGAGGCCATGCCTCTTGTGGAGTGCGCTTTGACACCTATCGGGCATTGCAGGCCCTTGGATGTGTAAGCTAGCGCTATAGCATCAACTATCCATCTGGATAGACTCTGTTTTGATGCAGCTAGTCCCTTAGAACGTCCGCTGAACAAAACAAAGAGCTGCTCCGTCTGTCTGAAAACAGATGAGCGAGACACATAGGCTCTTAACGCCCTGACCGGGCAAAGGAAGCCTGCATCCCCTTCCTCTTCAGATACCGGCAGGGCCGACAGGGAGATAACCTGTGCCCTAAACGGTGTGTTGAGGGATTTAGGAACATATCCGTGCTTTGGTTTGAGTATGACTCTCGAGTCATTCGGCCCAAACTCCATACACGTCGCGCTCACTGAGAGTGCTTGCAAATCCCCTATGCGCTTCACTGAAGCGAGAGCCAGAAGAAACACTGTTTTGAAAGACAAGAGTTTCAGGTCTATTGACCGTATTGGCTCGAATGGGGCACCTTTCATGGCTTCCAGAACCGTGGAAAGGTCCCAAACGGGAACTGAGGGTGGTCTGGGAGGGTTCAGCCTCTTAGCTCCTCTAAGGAAGCGAATGACCAGATTGTTCCTTCCTAATGACTGGCCAAGCGGTGGTTCAGCGAACGCTGCTATGGCTGCCACATAAACTTTGAGCGTGGATGGGGTTCTGCCCTTATCCAGAAGCTCTTGTAAAAAGGAGAGAACCTCCGGCACCCCACAGCGTGAGGGTGAAGTGCCACTCGCTGTACACCAGCTAGTGAACACAGACCATTTTGAGGAATAGAGCCGCCTCGTAGATGGAGCTCTAGCCTGCGTGATCGTGTTTAACACTCCCGCTGGGAGGTTAACAGGTACCCGTTGATGGCCCACACATGTAGGGACCAAAGCTCCGGGCGAGGATGCCAGATCGAGCCGTTCGCCTGCGAGAGGAGATCCCTCCTCACCGGTATCGGCCACGGGGCGGTACTCGTCAGCTGCATCAGGACTGGAAACCAGACTTGGTTTGTCCAAAATGGAGCGACGAGTAGCACTGGGCATCCGCTCTCCCTGATTCGCTCTAACACCTGGGGTAGGAGCGTGACAGGGGGAAACGCATAGAGCGGGCAGCGGGGCCAGCGCATCCCTGCTCTTGGAGAAGAATTCCTGACAATGAGCATTCTCTTGAGACGCAAATAGGTCTATTTCCGCTCTGCCAAATGTCCTCCATAGCATTTTGACTGTCTGTGGATGTAAAGACCATTCTCCTGTCGGCAGATTGTTTCTGGACAGTCTGTCTGGTCCCACATTCAGATGGCCGGGCACATGCGCTGCCCTGAGCGAGCGCAGATTGTGCTGAGCCCAGACCAGGAGGCGTTCCGTCAGCCTGTGAAGGATTCTGGATCTGATACCTCCTTGGTGATTTATATAAGCCACCACTGACATGTTGTCCGAACGGACCAAGACGTGGTGTCTTTTTATCTGAGGACAAAAGCGCATCAGCGCGTTGTCGACTGCCATCATTTCCAGGCAGTTTATATGCAGAAGCTTTTCCCGTTCTGACCACTGGCCAAATAACGGTCTGCCCTCGAGCAGCGCTCCCCATCCCGAGGTTGAGGCGTCCGTAGACACCACCTTCACACTCGAGGAAGTCCCCAGGCTTACACCTGACCGGTACCAGTCGGTCACTGTCCAAGGTTTCAGAGCTGCGACGCATTTCTGATCGACCTTGAGGCGCGCGAGACCGGAGGTCCAAGCTCTGCGCGGCGCGCGCTTTCAACCTATACTGCAGCGGGCACATGCAAAGCAGACCCAGCTGAAGCACTGAGGATGCTGAAGCCATGAGACCCAGCATCCTTTGAAGCTTTTTGAGCGGGACTAAATAAGCGCCGTGGCGAAAAATCTCTGTCATGCGCTGAATACTTAGTCTGCGCTGCGGCGACAGCTGTGCTGTCATAGACAGCGAGTCCAGATCTGTGCCCAGAAAAGATATTTTCTGACTGGGAGACAGTGAACTCTTTGCCCAATTGACTGTGAGACCTAAATTCTCGAGGTGATCGAGTAATATGGTCCTGTGTTCTATGAGCTCCGACTGTGATCGAGCTAGAACCAGCCAATCGTCCAAATAATTCAGCACTCGTATGCCTCGGAGCCTGAGGGGTGCGAGCGCTGCATCCATGCACATCGTGAATACGCGAGGTGCCAGGGATAGGCCAAATGGCAGGACTGTGTACTGATATGCCTGGCCCTCGAAGGCGAATCTCAAAATTCGCCTGTGACGTGACGCTATTTGTATTTGAAAATAAGCATCTTTCAGATCTAACGACATGAACCAGTCCCCTTGGCAAATTTGCGAGAGGATTTTCTTGGTCGTGAGCATTCTGAACCGTCGTTTCAGAAGTGCTTTGTTTAGTCGTCTTAGATCTAAAAATGGGTCTGAGACCCCCGTCTTTTTTGGGTACCAGAAAATATCTGCTGTACATGCCCCCTTCGCTCTGAGCTTGTGATAGGGGTTCTATAGCCCCTTTGCTCAGTAACTTCGCTATTTCGGCCCGAAGTAGGTGTGCTACTTCCTTTTTCACCGTAGTATCGATTCGCGCCACTCTGCGTTGCGGGCGTCGACCGAACTGTAGCGAATAGCCTCTTTCTATAATGTCTAGCACCCACTTCGAAACCCCGGGTAGCCTTGCCCATGCGTTTGCACGAATGGCTAGGGGTTGAATGCGAAGCGCGCTCTGGTCGCTCAGCGACAGAGGGGCTTCAGTGTGCTGCAACATAAGCGTCGCGCTTATGACATTTGAGGCAGGGGGCGCGCTGATAACAGCGGGCAGATTGCCCGCGCTCGACTCCTCTGCGGTGGTCAACCGAGAGGGGGAGGGCTGGGCGAGTCCCGTAAGACCTGTCATGTCTATGTGTGAATGTGGGCGTGGGATAGCGGGCACATTTACAACACTGAGAGCATTGTCTGCCTGAGCAGAGCGAATGCATGTTGGTTTCGTTTTGCAGAAACCTTGAGACATGCAGAACGTAGTGTTTGTGGGCACTGGGCAGTGGGCACATTTACCACATTTAATGCGCAATCGATCTGGGTCGATTTCATGTGCGCGAGCCCTGTGCGACGGGCTGTGTTCCTGTGTAGGAATGAGCACTGGGCAGTTGGCATTTCGTCTACAGTCATAACACCATCGGCCGTGGCCGGAACACCAGGAAATACACTCTATGGGATTTATCTGGGTAGCCGTAAAGCGGCGTTTGTGAGCAGGCAAGCGGGCTGTGTCGCCGACTTGTTTACTGCAGAATACACTGGAACAGTCGCATTTACTGGAACTGAACGAGCGAGAAGTTGCCATAGAAACAGAGAGCGTCAACATGCTGGCGTTTGTTTGCAGGTGTGCGTGTATTACAGTAGGCTCGTCCACTGCAATATTGACATTTCCAGAGAAATGTGTGAGAATGGAGGTAGTGGCACGGAAACCATAGAAACGGTGCTTGGGTGCAGGCGAGCGGGTTGTACAACGCGCTCGTTGGCTGCAAAAATACACATCTGCAGTCGCCTTTTCAGGGAACTGACAGAGGGAGCATTGACGGCATAAACATTTTTTTTTTTTTTTTTTTTTTTTTTGCCGGTAGACCCGGGATCAAACACGGGTCTCTCGCGTGAAAATCTGAGAATCTGCCACTGGGTCACAGGGGAAGACACAAAGGCTTTTATATAGCGCGAGTATTATCAGAGAAACCTGTGTTTCTGTGTAGGAATGAGCACTGGGCAGTGGGCATTTCGTCCACACTCATAACACCATCGGCCGTGGCCGGAACACCAGAAAATACACTCTATGGGATTTATCTGGGTAGCCGTAAAGCGGCGTTTGTGTGCAGGCAAGCGGGCTGTGTCGCCGACTCGTTTACTGCAGAATACACTGGAACAGTCGCATTTACTGGAACTGAACGAGCGAGAAGTTGCCATAGAAACAGAGAGCGTCAACATGCTGGCGTTTGTCTGCAGGCGTGCGTGCATTACAACAGGCTCGCTCACTGCAGTATGACATTTCCAGTCGCCTGAACTTCAGAGGGGAATGAGAAATGTATGAGAAATAGAATTCGGCCCAGCCGCGGCGGGACATTTTAACGCTCTTTTCTCCTTTCGCCAGTGACGCACGGGAACCATAGAAACGGTGTTTGGGTGCAGGCGAGCGGGTTGTACAAGGCGCTCGTTGGCTGCAAAATGCACATCTGCAGTCGCCTTTCAGGGAACTGACAGAGCGAAGCATTGGAGGCATAATTAATCTGCCGTCAGACCGAGATTCGAACCCCGGTCTCTCGTGTGAAAAAACAAAAATTCCGCCACTGAGCCACAGGGGGGGAACACAAAGGCTTTCAGATGCACGAGCATATAAGAGCGTCATGATTGACGCGTGAATGGGGCGCAGAGGCAGGGTAGCTTTCTTGTACGTAAAGAAAAACTAACCCCGACCGTCCGCTTCCAGCCTCCCCTGTGAACGGCGCATTTTGCGCGGCTCGAACAGAGGGAGAGAGAAAGCTAGCCCCGTGACCGTCCGCTCCTGACATCCCCTGTGAACGGCGCGGTTTGCGCGGCTCGAACAGAGGGAGAGCAGGTATCATCCTCCAAGCAGGCAAGGCAAGCGGGCGCACCGGCGAGCTTTGCGGGTTGGGGGGAAAAAGGGGCGTCTTGAAAAAGACGTCCGGCTCTTTTAGTGCAATGAGAGTGTGTGTCGCGGCGGCGAACACACACACATACACAAAACACAGTAACAGAGAAAAGGATATGTACGCCGGAAAGCGTCAGCAGGAACGGCGACTGAAGGCGGCGAGTTGTCGACCGGCAGCTTCAGATGCAGAGTAATCCCGCTGGGTGCTTGTAATCAGACGGCGCGGCTTCCTCTCAGGATCCAGCGATGCGTGAGCCCGCTGAAGAGATAAAAAACTGACCAAACCAGCCTCTCTGGGCCGTATTTATAGCCCTGGCCCCACCCGATTTCGGCGGGACATGACGTATTGGGCGCGAAGCGCCCTCATTGGTTCTGACGTCATGAGGAGCCTCTATCGATAGGCTGGTGCAGTTGCCGCAGAGCAGCCAATGGGCGCGCGAGCTGTCTCGCCCATGTCTGCATGCTGCTGCAATGCGTTTTACATAATTGCAAAATTAAGGATAATTTTTGGCTTCAATATCTCGAGGAAAAGAGGTTTTCCCCTAGCGTAAGATATTCTTACGCAAGTACGAGAGACCTCTCGTAAGAGAACGAATAAATGACTTCAAAATTCGTTTTCCACATGTGGGCGGCCTGACACGCCCCCTTCCGCCGATTGGTCAAGCAAATCTGAGCATGTGACGTCATCAGTTGTCGCTCCGGTCAGGTCTGCTCAACAAAATAATAGTCAAGTCAAGTCAAGTTTATTTGTATAGCGCTTTTCACAATACAGATTGTATCAAAGCAGCTTCACAGTATTACATTTAAATAATACAACAAAGTTTGTTTCAAGAGGAATTTATTGATTGATAAAATTAAATTAAATATCCCCAAAATATCCCCAGTCCTCTACTATGGCTACAGATTCTTAAACTGTACAGGGCAGGTCCTACTGGGCT
Organism: Leuciscus leuciscus; assembly: GCF_965113295.1. Taxonomy (NCBI): domain Eukaryota; kingdom Metazoa; phylum Chordata; class Actinopteri; order Cypriniformes; family Leuciscidae; genus Leuciscus; species Leuciscus leuciscus. Next base: position 37,492,102 of record NC_138736.1, read on the forward strand.
TTCTTCTGTGCAACTTTACACGTTTCACAGAAATATTTACATCAGAAATATTAATTATTAGTCTGCCACCAGCCCGTTTTATGTAGCTGTGCGGAGTTAAATCTGCTGACAGCGCCGAGCGGGAGACGCTCACTGACCAATGTTCAGTCAGCAGTCAGAACTTTTCTTTTAGACGCTCCGTTTTGCCACGGGATGGTGATTGCAAATACTGTAATGCCAATCGGCTGAGGGTGGGTACCGATGATGGTGAAATACATTTTTACTGAAGCTGTAATCATAGCCGCGTCCCGCGAGAATGAGACAGATGATTGACAGGACGATAGCGGAGGCAATTAAAGGCGCAAGATAACTTCTGTTAACAAAAACATAAATAAAAAAAAAGTTTAATATAAGTGACTTTGTCTTTGTTTTATTGTTTTTGTTGGTTTTAATCAAATCATTGTGAACCACAAACTGAGCCTTTATTTAAGCCTATACTGAGCCTATATTAAATTTTTTTGTTATAATATGGGTATTTTATAATACAGCATAAATAAAAACAAACACACGTAATATGTATGCCTATAGGCAAAACACCACAGTTTTTTGGTTTTGTTTGTGTTAACTTTTATCCCCAACCATATTTCTTCATGGGCTCCACGCCAGGGGTCACGCTCAGCACCCCTACTTCCCATGGTAGCCTACTAACTGTAATTATGCTGACCCAGTTTATATGTAAAATCTTTGGTATATGTAATATCTAAAAACACTTTACAGTGTGATGGAAATAAACTTTTCTTAAAGCGTGTTGTATATCACCACAGATTTATTGACACCCTTCTATCTGTGTTGTATACTGAAATAGACAATTGTCCTGCAGAATGATGAGGTTTTTTGTAATAACACAATTATACCATGAAAAAAAAAAAAAAAAAAAAAAATAATAATATATATATATATATATATATATATATATATATATATATACAGTGCTTAATTTGTAAAGTGGGAGGTCCCGGAGCGCAGAGGGGGTGTGGATCCGGCCACTCAAAACGGGGGTTGGAGGTAACAGAACAAAAAAAAAAAAAAAAAATTTAATAAAAAATACACTGCCTACGTAGCTTCTCTGCAGGGACAGCGCCAGAGAATTGTTAACGCATGTGCTGAGTGGGTGCTAGATCATTGACGGGGAGCTGCGCAAAACTTGGCCACTAAATATTTAATATTCAGTTATGTTAATGATCACAATTACAGTTTTAATTTGATTAAATTGAACAAGCGCAACATTCAGCATTCAATCAAATAGGCCTATTCTAAAAGCCTGATTACATAATCAGAAAGTAGCCTTTTTCTTTTTTCGTTTTGAATTATTTCGTTTAAAGACATTTCAAGCTTTGTGTATTTGATGTATTTGTCATGTCTGTGTGAGGCATACGCTGAGTTTCGTTAAGTTAGGATCGCGCGGGCGCCTCCGTTATATTTGTTTCATAGGCCTATTCATTAAATACAGGCAATTGGTTGATGAAAAATTGATTAAAATTAAGATACAATTTATACAAAACGAAATTCACTTTAAAGAAAGGCTTTCTACAAAACAACTTCAACGGTCAAAATCATGTCTGACCCGCTCCATGTCTCATATTGCGCATCCTATCTTACTCGGTCGTGCTGTTCACTTTTCATAAATCAACATAAATGGAAGAAAAAATAAAAATAACATTATAATATTTTAACAAATATGAAACTAAATGCGCTTTTTTAATGGCTACAATAGTACGCCTACATAGGCTACTCTCTATTTGTACAAATTTCTGCACATTCATTTAATTCTGAATTTTGCAAACACAAGTTGAAAGGCATTTGTTCAAATCAAGTTCACGGATAATTGTGCGTGCATTTATTAATCATTATGATACTAAAATCCTAACAAATAGGCTATGCTATGTACAAAAAATCAGATGAGCCCATAATATGAACGCATTTACACGTTAAGCATTTTCCTCCCATAGAAAAACATTATCGCTTAATGTGGCTTAATGCAGATTAGAATGTCCCCTTATTATGTCGAAATAACAAGATATTATGTCGATACTAGGCTACTGTGTCCACTCCACCGTGGTCTCCTTTTTGATCAGCGGGAACGATTTTTGCTTTTTTGGGATCTGACTGTCCAGCGTATTTGAAAAAGTTAAGCAAACTTTCCTGTCTTTTTGACATTTTTCCCCTGAGTGAAACGATCGAGGCTAACAGCAATCTCAACTCGTACAACAAGCGCGCAAGTCATGTGTCACAAACATTGAACACTACACAAACAGGAAAATTATTATTTATTTTTTTCATTTAGGCAATTAATTTTAGTGACACAGGAGGTGCCGGATCCAATAAAAAAGGTTCCGGATCCAATGTCGGAGGTGACGGAACATGTTCCGGCGTGTTCCGGCTCAAATTAAGCCCTATATATATATATATATATATATATATATATATATATATATATATATATATATATATATATATATATATATATATATATATATATATATATATATATATATATATATATATATATATATATATATATATATATATGTGTGTGTGTGTGTGTATGTATATATGTGTAAAGGCAGGATCACCTACTGGTGGAACCTAAACGGAAGTCCAGTCCTGGGGTGCGTTTCCCGAAAGCATCGTTAGCCAACTATGGTCGCAAGTTCCGTCGTTATCAGCATAGTTCAACGATTTGGTGTTTCCCGAAACCATCGTTCAAACGAACGTTCGCAAACAGCATCGCAAACTTGTGTGGTTGGAACGACAGCTCTCGAGCTGTCGTTAGAAGCATAGTTTCTAGTTTACATTAGATGTAGACTGAATAAATCCTTATCTTTAGCAAAATAAGCAAGCTGACATTCAGTACAACCCGTGTTATTTATTTAGAATACATACAAATGTAATTTATGTCTTTTAGTTTGTCAAGAGATTTAAAGCACCGTTTTTGAAGACTGCGCATGTGCGAACGTGCTCTACTATGTAAGAACGAGCCAAATATTGAGTCTGGTAATAAAGCAAAATAACTGAGAAAAATTAGAAATGGTCTTCAGATGCCATGTCTGTAACTTATATGACAAAATCTAGCGTTAATTCGATCTTAAACAGATTAATTAAAATAAGTTATTAGTCCACCACGTGCGAGACGTCATAAACCAACGTGGTTGAACGATACTTTGCGACAGACGGTTTCGGGAAACAGTCGTAACTAGCTAGTTGATTTCTCCAACGATGCATCGTACTATGGTAGTTAAGCAGCGAGCTATATAGTTGTACGGGAAACGCACCCCTGGCTGTATAATCAAACAATAAAAACGAGAAACAATGCATGCCATCAAGAACATTTATTGATTCCACAGGAACTTGATCCAGTTTCCCCCATTTTTACTAATAACTACTTGTTAATGAACTACTTTCCGTTTGGGTTTCACCAGTAGGTGATCCTGCCTTTACACATATACATATACATATACATATACATATACATATACACACACACACACATATATATATATATATATATTCATGGTATAATTATGTAATCTGCTTATTGTGAGCCTAAATGAGTAAATTGGTATTCAATCATTATCAGGCTGACTTGCCACCAACTACTGGTGTTTTTTTATATATTGAAAGTAGTGTTTCATGTTGTCACTTCACATTTAATAGCCTCTTAGAATGAAATTGCTATGCAAATTCACAGTGCCTCCTTTGAGCTGCATTAGACAGTGTGTAATGTACATCTAAATGCAGGGTCAGATGCTGCTTCTGTGCCACCTATACTGCAAAGCTGGGAGTTTGTTCATACAGAGTTCATCAGACAGCCTAAAGCCTCTTACGTTGTTGATTTATATTTCAAACAACAATTCAACATTTGCTCACAATGTTTTTCTTACAAAAAACCTCATCATTCTGCAGGACAATTGTCTATTTCAGTATACAACACAGATAGAAGGGTGTCAATAAATCTGTGGTGATATACAACACGCTTTAAGAAAAGTTTATTTCCATCACACTGTAAAGTGTTTTTAGATATTACATATACCAAAGATTTTACATATAAACTGGGTCAGCATAATTACAGTTAGTAGGCTACCATGGGAAGTAGGGGTGCTGAGCGTGACCCCTGGCGTGGAGCCCATGAAGAAATATGGTTGGGGATAAAAGTTCACACAAACAAAACCAAAAAACTGTGGTGTTTTGCCTATAGGCATACATACGTGTGTTTGTTTTTATTTATGCTGTATTATAAAATACCCATTTTATAACAAAAAAATTTAATATAGGCTCAGTATAGGCTTAAATAAAGGCTCAGTTTGTGGTTCACAATGATTTGATTAAAACCAACAAAAACAATAAAACAAAGACAAAGTCACTTATATTAAACTTTTTTTTTATTTATGTTTTTGTTAACAGAAGTTATCTTGCGCCTTTAATTGCCGCCGCTATCGTCCTGTCAATCATCTGTCTCATTCTCGCGGGACGCGGCTATGATTACAGCTTCAGTAAAAATGTATTTCACCATCATCGGTACCCATCCTCAGCCGATTGGCATTACAGATTTGCAATCACCATCCCGTGGCAAAACGGAGCGTCTAAAAGAAAAGTTCTGACTGCTGACTGAACATTGGTCAGTGAGCGTCTCCCGCTCGGCGCTGTCAGCAGATTTAACTCCGCACAGCTACATAAAACGGGCTGGTGGCAGACTAATAATTAATATTTCTGATGTAAATATTTCTGTGAAACGTGTAAAGTTGCACAGAAGAAAGCCCAGTAGGACCTGCCCTGTACAGTTTAAGAATCTGTAGCCATAGTAGAGGACTGGGGATATTTTGGGGATATTTAATTTAATTTTATCAATCAATAAATTCCTCTTGAAACAAACTTTGTTGTATTATTTAAATGTAATACTGTGAAGCTGCTTTGATACAATCTGTATTGTGAAAAGCGCTATACAAATAAACTTGACTTGACTTGACTATTATTTTGTTGAGCAGACCTGACCGGTGTTACAATATATTCGGTTCCTGAAATATTTGGTTCCAATGGGTGGAGCTACCATGAATATTTACGATACCATAGCGTGGGCGGGGCGACAAATACAAGCGAGTGGAACGGAAAGCGTGAGCGCCTGCTCGTTTTGTTTTATGGATTATTTCTTTCAAACAGGTAATAAAGTTGAACGAAGTTAATCTTAAACTACTCGTTTACATTTTATAAATAATTCATTTTGTAGCATATGTGTTTCAGTACTCTTGAGTTTACTGAACTAATCCTGTAGGAAGCGTTGCAAGACCTACAATAAAGGCATATTTCTCCACATTTCCCCAGATTAGTTGTTGCTGACATTATAGAACTGTTCGTTTCTCATGAGTGACTGAGATTAGGGTTTTTAAAGTTGTGTGATTGCTGTTTAAATAAATATTTACAAATATATTCGTGTCTTTATTCTGTCTCCCAAAGTTGTCTGCATATTAAAATAGCCTTTAAATTATAGGCTGATAGCTCAAGACGACATAAGAACTTGGAGTTGCATGTTGCTTGCTTTGGATGTTGCTTTATACTGACTCAACTGAAAATCGTTTTGATACACAACCTTTACTTTATCAAAGGTTATCATAAATGTTAAGCTTCAGATGCATTAACAGTTGTTTTCTCTAGCAATGCTTTAGAACAGTTGTCAAATTAATTGATAATAATGACTAACCATTAATCATAAAAATTAGGCCTACATCTTATCAGTTTAGTAATGTTATCATTCTTATGTAATCTTTTTGTAAACAAGTGAACAGAAAAACACACTGGTGTAGAAGGCATGGGTATACCAAAATATTAAGGAAAGGTATATTTATAAATACATATTTGAATAATATAGTAAATATTTTATTAGTCCTGCTGTATTAATTTTGTCCTTGATCCCATTTTTTCTCTTGTCTAACATTCTTGTTTTTACAGCTGAATATGAATAAAATATGTAATTAAGACACTGTATCTTACTATAAAAATAATTTCGAGTTAATGAATGAATGCTTTAAAAAAACAGATGTTTTTGTTAATCAATTTTAAACAGTCTAGATCATATTTAGGATAGGTAGATAACTTTATGCATAGTTTTATATTATAAAAATTATATGTATTATATTCTTTAAATGAGAATACTTTTTAATTATCTGTCCATATCCCACACCCGAAAAACTGACCTCTATTTCTGACCTCTATGTCTGTGCAATTTACTATTGTACACAGCTTTATAGTTTGTGAAGCATTCAACATCCAATTAGCTATAGGTTTTAAAATAATAACGAGTCTCAACCACAATTCATATAAATAAACCTACCCATCTTTGTTGAATTTGTCACGTGGGCTGTCAATATAGGTAAGGAAATGTTTAAAACCTTAAAATCTGGAAAGGTTCCTCATGGTGTTTCTAAAAGAAATAAAAAATATGTCCTTCACAATGAGAGGTGAGTTAAGTAACACTTAGTGATTTCTGTCTCTTCATGATCAAAACATACTACTTTTAGATGAGGTCTTATACTATATTATACAGTGAGGTTTTTATTTGATGCAAACACGCTTCATTTTGTACTCCCATGCATGATATCAATGAAAGAAAATTTGAAATTTGGCATTGCCAAATAAAAAACGAAATTAAATGAATCAATTTGCTAGAGTTTTGTCTCTGTTTTATTACAATTAAGTGCACTTACCTTTGGAACGGTACATTCAAAACTACAAATTGCACAAACTGAATATAAAATTACTTTAGTTGGACCTTGCTATCAATACAACTGAAATAATTATCACTTAATTTGACCAATGTTCTAAAGCATTGCTAGGGAATACAACTGTTAAAGCAACTGAAGCTTAACATTTATGATAACCTTTGACAGTTGTGTATCAAAAAGATTTTCAGTTGAGTGTAAAGCAACATTCAAAGCATGCAACACCATGCAACTCCAAGTAGCCTATGTTGTCTTGAGCTATCATCCTATAAAAGCTATTTCAATAATAGCCTACAGACAACTTTGGGAGACAGAATCAAAACACAAGAATATATTTGTAAATATTTATTTAAACATGCAATAATAGACATTTAAAAAGCTTAATCTCAGTCATTCGTGAGAAACGAACAGTTAGGAGTAGTTTAGGACAAAACGCGATCTGAGGTGCTCACGCTAATAATTTCTATTCCACTCGCTTGTATATGCCCCGCCCATGCACGCTATGGTCTCGTGAATATTCATGGTAGCTCCACCCATTGGAACCAAATATATCAGGAACTGAATATATTGTAACACCGGAGCGACAACTGATGACGTCACATGCTCAGATTTGCTTGACCAATCGGCGGAAGGGGGCGTGTCAGGCCGCCCACATGTGGAAAACGAATTTTGAAGTCATTTATTCGTTTTTTGCCTGTGAACTAAAAAACGAAAACTCAAGCCGAAATCTCGTTTTTTCGTTTTTTTTAAAAAAACGAAAAAACGAATAAAGGGGCCGTGTTCTCGTTTCTGCTTATTTCATTTCAAATTGGAAAACAAACTATCAAAACGTACACGGACCAATATCAAGTTGTTTTTCTGATTTCCGTGCAAGAACGGGAAAACCAAAAATCAAGTCATAATTTCGTTTTTTCGTTTTTCTAAAAAAACCAAAAAACGGAACAAGGAGCTGTTTTCTCGTTTTTTCTTTTTCGTATGTGAGAGCAAAAACAAATGAACGAACGATACCCGGACCCATGGAACATTCCCTATAAGCTCACGTTATAAAGTTAACAAGTGGAAAGAGAAACGAAGCTAACCATACCTGCAGCGCTACGGTAGACAGATAACCAGGCAGACATCAGGTCGCTGGGCAGGTAAACAAGACAAGTCGCGTACCGGTGACATCATTTGTCAAAAGAAAAGTCCCGTTTATAAAGGGGTGTAGCCCTCGTGATTGGCTCAAAGTTAACTGCCCAGAACCACTCACAGCTGCAGCAAATTAAGCGTCACTTAAGGAGGCATGAGCCAGACAACTGCATCCTGCTACACTACGTTGACTTATGTTATTCACACAATACCTAACGACCCGCTATTACTGACGTTGGCACTGAGACAGAGAGGCACTCGCACGTGTTTTTATTTTTATTTTTTAAACTGGAGTAAGCATGTGACGGCAGCGTGCACAAGTCATGGCTCCGCTCCTACCCAATGACAGAGGCACGCAGGGTTTTTTCCACTGGAGTACTCACGTGAAGGATGCGTATGAGGAGTGGATAGTGCCACGGATAACTTACCGAAGTCGACAGTCGTGTACTTTTACGTGACAGAAGGGGTACGCCGCACCACAGACGCGTGACACCAACGCGTGACTCCAACGTCGCACCACAGCACGCCGCACCACTATGGAAGGCCAAAAGGGCCAAAACGTGTGAAACTGTCGCGTTAACGCGTATTTACGTGTTAACACGCAATTTACGCGTTAACACGTCATTACGCGTTAACGCGTATTTACGTGTTAACGCGTAAATTGCGTGTTAACGCGTAAATGACGTGTTAACGCGTACCTAAATTTGGGACATTAGCACCACCTACTGGTTTGGTGCTGCTCTTGCTCAAACACAGAGAACCTAAATTAAGCTTGTAAATAGCAGTTTTTAAGGTGAAAATACATGTTCAACAATTACTTTTCAGAATATAGGTTACAACTAGGCCTACATATAATTACAGCATATTTTAAATTGGCCTCTGAAAGTCATGACCATTTTCACAATCACAATAGAAGTTGTGTTAGGATAATATTACACATTTCCTTCAAATAGTATTTTCATGTAGCCTACACTCCTACTGTAGCATATTTCTAAAGCATCTTTTTATAATTTAACTACTATGCATTATTTGTTAGAGAGCCCCTTCTGATAACACATTAAGCCTTGTGAATCTGACTGATATATATCGTATATATATCAACACACACTTTGCACATTATACATTATAATGTGTAAAAAAAAGCTACTTTCAATCACCTCGCGCCCAACGACCTACCCACTGTAGATATTTAGTGGCAGGTGTCCTTTTGTCATAAACACAGGAATTTTGTGCAAATATACTGTCTGTTATTGGAAATGTAAAAAAAAAAATTCTTCCACTTGCTTGGGCGAGAAAAAAATCTCTTGGTGTGACTAGGGCTCTTACTGGCGCCCCCCGGCTGTTTGCGCCCTAAGCAACTGCCTAGTTTGCCTATGCCTAGAAACGGCCCTGGCTACATGTGTGTGAGTATCTCTCTGTTCTGGAAATTATTTTGAGTATTAAAGAAACTTTCTTCATCATCCTGTTCTAGTCTGTCTTCCACTCAGCGCGTTGTGACAATAGCCAGAACTTAGAGTTGTTTATTTTTTTACAACATTGAGTTATTATTTATTTTATTAACGAAATGTCAATCTTCGTGTTTATAACAGATCATGGTTACTACAGTGATGGTTACTATGGTTTTACTGTATTGATACAATAGAACTGTAGTAAAACCATGTATCTATCTATCTATCTATCTATCTATCTATCTTTACTTATTTGTTGTGTTATTCAGTTTATAATAAAGTTTATAATAACTGCATCCAATTTCTAGATTTTTTGTAATTGTGTCATCATTTTATTTGATTAGTTGTGCCATAAAAGTAAAAGCCTTAAAGTATTTATTTTTTTATATATAATTGATATCGATTATTTAATTATCTTGTAAATACCATACAAATGTGGGGAAACTCTGGGGGAAAAAATGATTAAATGTGTTAAGACATAGGCTAGCCTATTCTAGTACTATAACTCGCTGTTAATAGACATATCACAGGGGGTTAAATGACCAAATATGTGAGTCGAAGAAAATGCATAACTCTGAAACATCAACTCTTATGGATTCCATGCAACGGTATTTTTGATGTATTGCATATAATGGCAGGCTGTCGCGCTAATTGCGAAGCAACAATCTCATGACAAACTTAAATAAAGTTTTAAAAAAAAAACTATTTTCAACCCACCGTAATATGTTTAACAGTGTTTATTATAACCGAAAGCTAGTTTGTTCACAGTTACCTGTAAAGAAGTGTAATATATAATTTGGAAAAACGATGTATGGATTCCCGTCTCTCTATACGATTCTCATCACGGGCGCGCACCGAACGGAAGATGCCAGGTGACGTAGGCTCATCGTATCCATGAGGTAAGCGCTTTTTCGCAATCTCATGAATAAATACAATAAAACGAAGGTGTGCGTCACCAAATTAATAGTCATGAGAATGATTACAAACAGTAACGACAGGCGGTGTCACCGTGACACAACACCTTTATTTTATTTGAATTATTCATGATAGAGTGACTCAAGCACTACGCTGAACATACCTCATGAGCCATCATGAGCAACGACACTGATGGAAGGGTAACTTCCAGGAAACTGAATAGATAGATCACGAGTGTATTAGCACTCCAAATCTATCCAACATTTTGGCGAGAATATAGATTAATCTCTTGTTCTGTGTAGTATTAATAAAATATATATTATTACTTTTGGTCCTATATTCATGATTTCACAATGTAATATCCATTGTAAAAAAAGAAAAGCAGAAGTTCTGTTTCATTTCATTTATTAAAAATTCAAGCCAATCACTTTAGATTATTATTATTACGCATGTGTGTGTGTGTTTGTGTTTGTGTGTAGTGTGTGTTGTAATATAACTTTGTAATATAGCATATATATATATATATATATATATATATATATATACACATATACATACAGGTGCTTCTCAATAAATTAGAATGTCGTGGAAAAGTTCATTTATTTCAGGAATTCAACTTTACAGGTGAAACTAATATACACTTTTTACATGCAAAGTGAGATATTTCAAGCCTTTATTTGTTATAATTTTGATGATTATGGCTTACAGCTTTTGAAACCCCCAAATTCAAAATCTCAGAAAATTTTAATATTACATGAAATCAACAAAAAAAGGATTTTAAATACAGAAATGTTGGTTCTCTGAAAAGTATAATGCATATGTACTCAATACTTGGTTTGGGCCACTTTTGCTTATGGACAGTTTCACCTGTTAAGTTGAATTCCTGAAAAAATTAACTTTTCCAAGACATTATAATTTATAACCACCTTTATAGCCTATATATATATATATATTATTTGTTATATTTTATTGAGCTTGTTATCTTCGAAAAATACTGCAAAACAATGCATCTCAAATCTCAGATTCTTCTAAATTCTCAGATTCAAGGCTTAATGGTGTTAACAGAAGGGGTTCTCTAACAAATAATGCATAGTGGTTCAATTATAAAAAGATACTTTAGAAATATGCTACAGTATAAGTGTACATGTAAATACTGTTTGGAGAAATGTGTAAATATATTACACAATTTCTATTGTGATTTGTGAAAATGGTCATGACTTTTAGGGCTTGAACAGTTATAGTTAACTGTCTAAATATGCCCATTTAAAATATGCTGTAATTATTCTGAAAAGTCATTGTTGAACATGTATTTTCACCTTAAAAACTGCTATTTACAAGCTTAATTTAGGTTCTCTGTGTTTGAGCAAGAGCAGCACCAAACCAGTAGGTGGTGCTAATGTCCCAAATTTAGGTACTCGTTAACACGTCATTTACGCGTTAACACGTAAATACGCGTTAACGCGTAATGACGTGTTAACGCGTAAATGACGTGTTAACACGTAAATACGCGTTAACGCGACAGTTTCACACGTTTTGGCCCTTTTGGCCTTCCATACACCACAGACGCGTGACACCAACGTGTGACTCCAACGTCGCATCACAATAAAATAATATCTATTTTTCCCCCTAGCTTTTCTTATCTTTCCTTTGTTATCTTTCTAATCAATCATTCTTTTCTTGTATTCTGATGACATTGAAAATATCACTGATACAAATTTTGAATTTTGTATTTTTTTAAAAAAATAATTCACTCACTTTCTACTGGATATGAGGACTATGCAAATTATACACCATCAAAGTCACAACTTTTTGCACAATTATTAACAACAACTTTAAAGTTGAACAGATAAATTCATTAATTGTAATCTATAAACATAATATTCTGGAATGTGTCATTCTGAGTTTTTACTTTTGAAGGTGGTAATAATTTTAATTTACACAGTTGACCATAATGGGCGAATACACAATATGAAACTATTCACGATATTGTTTACAGGAGAAGGTGACAAGAAAGTATTTTAATAGCCTATATTATTTACAAGAAATCAACAATGAAAAAATATAAGACAGGGAAATAGTCTTTTAGTCACAAAATGCAAAACAATGTAGGTTCATGTTCAAATGTTCAAAACTAGGGCTGTCAGTGTCGACTATTTTATTTATATATTTTTTGGTCATAAAGATAGATCTGAAGTGAACAATAGCCTTTATGACTTAAATACATATTACAAATGAGGCAATATAATTGGTTCAAATAAAGTAGGGTATTAAAAGTAATTAATTATTTTATTTTATTTAACAACACTATTAAAATACATGAAGAAATATATAAACAATGAACATATGTATATTATGTACAAATGCCAACAGAGGGCGCAAGAGGGCTGACGATAATTGTTACACTTTACATCAAGAGCAGTACTACGGTGACGCATAGCTGCTGCCACATACATATTATTTTTTCCCCTCAATTATGTTGTAATAACGAGATCTTGTGTCGTTTTAACGTCATCTTTTGTCGTAATAACGTGATCTTATGTCGTTAAAACGACATATTTTTCTCGTAATAACGAGATGTCGTTAAAAACGACATCTTTTTTTTGCCTTTATAAGGACATGTGTAGTCATGTACAAAATATGCCTTTATCCACATAAAATTGACAGCCTATAGCGCCTTTATCACACTTCTACGTTCAAAAAGCTTAAGCAAATAGTAACAGCCCCCAATCAGGCAAAATTAATCAATGAGGCCCTTTTTTTAAATATATTTTATATAGGCCTATAAGTTTTTTTTTTATATTATATATTATATATAGCCTAAGATTTATTTTTGTTAATAGGCTATATCTTCATTACCTAGAGATATAATTAAACAAAAAGTAGTCAAAACACATCTAACAGAACGTAGCCTAAGTTGTTTATTTTTTACAACATTGTGTTCTTATTTTGTTTAATTAACGAAATGTCAATCTTCATCTCTATAACAGAAGATACAATACAAAAATCTTCAAGATACAGCCATATAGGCTACAATCTTCACATGTATAACGGATTATCACCTTATAAACAGTCCTTTGTGTGGTGGAATAATCAATGCTATATAGAAATATATGGTTACCGGTAGTATAATTTAAACTTTATTTTATTATTTTATTTGTTCATTAACTAATTATGCTAACTCAACTAATTTAATGTAAAGAGCTGGATACTAATTACTAATTAAATAATGTCAAATATTAAATGTAGGCTATTGATTAGAGTTGCCATAGACTGAAGGATTTTTCTAAACTAGTAGTAATTTATTTAAGCAATTAGGACTAATCTCACGTTTAAATTCAATCCTGGGTGTATGGCTATTCCGCGCTCAAGCGCATAAAACTTGCCGCAAAGCACCGGCAAAAGTAGGCTAATGATATAATAAATGTGTCTGAAAAAAATAATGAAGCATTTTAATTGTTTATTAATGACTAGTCTTTTCTAAATCAGTGTAGGCTGCCTGCAAACATATCTACATCCCGCTGTAATTTAGCCTCTAGAGATGCGCCTCTCATACGGACAGGATCACATAATCAGATGGTATACCGTAGGCTATTTGCTTTCGATTGGATTTTTTTTCGTTGGTGGATAACATTTTTTATTTTTTTATAAACTTTATATAGATAGTTATATTTCTCATGTCTGTGAGGCTTGTCTATACACTGTTTTTCGGTTCATTTTTGAGACGCGCTCGAATTCACAGAGATCATGAAAGCGCGCCCTGTTCGTTTTATTTTATTTTACAAAAGCACAACGTTTTCTTGTTGTTGAGAGTTTACACAAATAAAAGTAGTTGCGACTGATGTATTATTCTTTTCTGTATGACCAGAAATGATGGAGTATTTAAGTTGTTTCCACTGTTGATAGGAAAATGCGAGTGATGGCACCGGCGCGTCCATGTCATGCAGTGCGCGCTCCACACTCCGCGCTCCACACTCCGCACAAACACGATATGCGCTTAATAATAGCGAACATTTATCTAGGTTAACGTTAGAGCGAGCGGCCATGGCAGACTGATAAGTCTTCTTCATGTTTAACAAATCAAATTCTGTTTTATTTTATTGCGCCAGTTTGAAAAGGATCGACGACTGAAACACTTAGCAGCCTATACAGATAAACGCCCAACGCTGGTGTTTTTCTTTAAACAAATTCGTTTAGTCTTTAAAATAAATATTGTTTGTGGGCTAATTAATGCCACAATCATTTGTTTATTTTATTGGCTACTTTTATTTTTCATTTTTGTTTTGCATTGAATACCATTTAAAGGATTTGCTGTGCACCGCAATGCCATCCTCCCATAGAAAGCCACGTTAAGAGCCACCTTTATTTTCTTTATAATAAGGGTTTCTATCGGAAAACGCTTAACGCATAATTAAATGCATTGCGTTCATATTCTGGGCTCATCTGCTTTTCTGTAGGATAGTATGGTTTATTAATAAGGTGTGTAGGCTATAGCATTTGATCTTTATCACTGAAGTAGCCTATTTAAGTCACATTAAGCTTTTTCTTTATTATAAGGGTTTTCAATGGGAGGAAAATGCTTAGCCTAATATGCAATTAAACACAATGTTCGTATTCTGGGCTCATCTGCTATTAATAAGGTGTGTACAGAATTTGATCATTTAACATGAATGTCCGTTGGGGGCTGTTATTTCTTCAGCTTTTTGAACGTATGATAAAGACATGATTGGCTATCAATTTTATGTGGATAAAGGCATATTTTGTAGCCTACATGACTACACACTTGAGTGGAAAAAATTATATGTATGTGGCAGCAATGCGTCACCGTAGTTTTTCATTAACTTCGATTTATGAATAAAGAATTTTCCAAGCAAAATTATTAAGTTGACTATATATTGTACAGAGAAATTTGAGTCAGAAAATTAAAAGAAGATATCAAAATTAGATAAATGTAGGCTATGTTTGAGCCATGTTGTCCATTAATGAAACATTGGCTATATCATTCCACAGAGAAGAGCTATGTGAGCAATTACAGAATGCCCAGCTAACACAAATACGTAACTGTTACGTAACTGCAACGTAATCTGGTGACCAAACTTTCGTCGTGGCGACGTAATTAGTTACGTCGTGGCAACCGGAAAAGTGAAATTCCCAGATACGTTGCTACAACGTAACTTTGTGACGTTACCAGTTAGTAAGCACGACGTTGTGACAACGTAACTTTGTGACGTTACCAGTTAGTAAGCACAACGTTGTGACAACGTCCTGTGCTGGTACTAAATATGTCATTTTCAAGGCGGACAGTTTGTGTCCTCATTTGCCCACGCCTCATTTAAAGAAGCTGTTTAAATCTGCTGAATGATGAATGCATACTCAAAATTAGGTAAATTCAGCTAATTTATTTTGAAAACAACAGTACACAACAGTACACATTAACATTTTAATTATAATTGTAACACAATTTGTTTGAACAAAGAAAGGGAACACTTGAGGAATGTAGAACAAGAACTACTCCAATTCTGCAGGTACTGGCAGTCGATCCTAAAGAAACAGCACAACAACAAAACAACAGGTTAGTCGTTTTCATTGTAACCTTTAAATAAGAGTTGTATTAGGCAAAAAAAAGGCAAAATAAGGGATATGATAACCTGTGTATGTCACATTATTTTTTGCAAATAATGCAATTTATAAACTGGCCTTTTGGTCCAAACGGCGAAATGATGTCTTTGAAGGGCACTTAGCTGGGATAAAAAATTTTTTTTTTTTTTTTTTGCATTCTCACTGCAAGCTCTTATTGTTCCTTATAGGGCATATGATAACGTCTACATGAAATTCACGCACCGTGAATTTGTCTGATAGTAGCCTATATAACTCTGCCTTAACCCCGTAGCAACAGTAAAACAAATTCGAAAAGACTCCGAAGGAGCGATTGCTGATTGGTTGTTATTATCCTCCTTTAAGTATATTAAAATAACGTCTGTTGTAACGACTCTGCTGAGGAAATTTTTCCAATGAAACGTTTTTTCCCTCTTCGCAGGACATGTTCAGTTTCTTGCTACTGCTAATTATTCAGGAATAATATGTCATTTTAAAATCTTCTCAAAGACAAAGGTAAGTCTGATTTTGATCTAACCTTAGCCCGTGTGGTAACTGCATTGATTTATGTTTGTTGATTAAATGTTGCATATTGTGAGGAAACTCGTAGGCTTAAGGTCACATAAATTACAGAGATTTTGCAAATTAAATCGAGGAGATAATATTAGGTTTATTGATATTTAAACCTGCACATGAGCTTAGTTATGGGAGCTGTCCAGGGTGATGAAACTTTTTCCTGACAAAAATTGTGTTTTGGGCTTAACTTAGCTTAAAATAAAGCTCTATTCTATAAAAGTTCTATTTAAAACAGACGTTAACGTGGACATTTGTGGAGCAAAAAAGTTTACAGACCGGTAATGTAACTATACACCTTTTATTGTTGTTATTTTTTATTATTTTGTATAGTCCTGATAAATAATATCGATTGGAAAAAGCAAAAAATTTAAGTCAGTCCTTTTCATAACATCTTGTGAGAAAAAGATGCAACTCCTGTGACATACGATCTTGTGGCAATCAGGGTTTTATATGAAAGGTAAAGCGAAATTTTTCTTGAATAACGAGATGTTATGTCGATAAAAAAAAATGAATGAGAGTAAGTTTCGCGAGAGTTACAGTTTCATGCAATTTCTGCATCACCCGACCCATGCGTTGGAAATAAATAAGTGCTAACTGGATAACACACCAAAAGGGTGAAACATATTCACTTAATTATATATAATTGGTGAGATATTGAGGCGATTACGTTGTGATATGTGATGATTGATGACAACTGATCTTGATCTGAAGTGTCAAAAACACACACAGTTCATTGACCAATCATAGAGCGTAAGTTCTGTTTGTAGTTGTAGCCAGATAGGCTACATTTCTTGTTTAACAGTAACACAGAGGGGAGAAATAGGCTGAATAGGCCCTCTTTGAGATCCAGATTGTGCTCGTCAGTACAGAGTGAGTTGACTATTTCATTGATATGGAAGTTTACTATTCATGCAAGTACTATGAAACTTGTGTAACTTTGACGTGCATGTTGATTTATTTGTGTTGTAAATGCAAGGAAATTTTCCGTTTTGCATTTCCTTGAAC
This sequence comes from Leuciscus leuciscus, assembly GCF_965113295.1. Classification (NCBI taxonomy): domain Eukaryota; kingdom Metazoa; phylum Chordata; class Actinopteri; order Cypriniformes; family Leuciscidae; genus Leuciscus; species Leuciscus leuciscus. The sequence goes on from NC_138736.1 coordinate 37,509,515, forward strand.
AATTTCCCCCAACATTAGTTTTTTTCGCACATTTAATTATTTATGTAGAATTTTGTAGATTGATTTATATATTTATTTGCGCGTTTAAATATGTATTGTTTTTTGCAGGTTTTGCCCTCTATTGTTTCAATCAAATCGAACCATTGTCTGATTAATATGAAATATTTTGACTTTGTTCCCCCTATTTTCCTATATTCAACATCAATACCTGAACATGTTTTTTCAGTTGGGCTGGCACATGTTTCAGTGTCTCTGCAATGTAACACTCTACGTCCTTCTCTCCCAGATCAGACTTGCATTTCATAACAGCATCTGGAACAAAACAGAAATCACGAATATTATGTAAGTAGCCTACCATTTATTTATGTGCTCAAATTCACTTTATCAATATAATACTATCATTTTAAGTTTTTAACACAAAAAAAAGTGCACAGTGATTTTTATACTTTTAAATGGCTTAACATTCCTTGTAGAAATACAGTTTTGAATGACATGAGGCCAAGTAAATGTTTTCCAGAAATGAAAAGAAATGTTCATTCTTTACAATGTTATTTATTTTTTCAGACTCACGTTTGATGACTTTACACAGAGTTGTGTCAATCAGAGGTAATTTCTCCCTTTTCCCCTTCAAACTAAAGTGGCTCCACACGATGTTTGTCGCTACTGCCCGCATCACTCTCCTCACACAATCCCCTGGATTTGCCCCACCAATAAGGCTGAGATGGTGAATCTGTGAAACATCATGGTTTGGCATGCAGGTTAGTACAGTCAACAAACTCTAGTCATTGTTCATTCCTCATTGTCACAATTTAGTTGTTGAATATGTAAAAGTAGAAACTTGCATAATTGTATATATTAAAAAAGAAATTGAGCATATTTGCTACAGAAATACATACTATAGAATTGTATCACCGATTTATAGATTTTATTTATTAGGAATGAGGAGGAATTCATTAAAACATTTTTTTTAATAAATATGACTAATAAAAATAATTGAAATAATATTAATGCAACTTTCCATTGCTTGTAAATTAGTGCTAAAAAAAACAATGACGACATAACCATGAATGTTTTTTTGTAATTGTTAAATCATATTTAAATAAATATATAATACACAGTTTTTTAAAAATATCAAGGTAATTTCATGCGCCCCGGAAATAACCAAAATCCTCACCACTCTCTTTCTGAAATCAGAGTCTTTAAGACTCTGGTCAAGGGCCTCAAGCTCCTCTTTGCTCTGAGCAACACTGAGCTCCAGGAGGTCTTCCGCTCTCTGATGACCCTGGCGTGTCCTCAGTAGGATGAGTATCTCTCTCTGGGTGGCTGCCAGGCTGTCTACTTTTCGCAGCAGAACCTCCAGTGTTTCTGCAATTAGAGAGCACCAGTTACACACTTGGTGAACCAAAAAGTAGCCTAATGTTAGTGTAATATATTAACTACAATACAAACATCATAAACCTGTCTAATTGGAGGAAAAATTTACTTTACACCGTAATTAACTTAAAACGCTATCTAAAGGAAGAACTCAGTATCAATATGTACTCTTTTTCTTTTTATAATTTACATTTGATGCATTTGTTTCTTAGGCCTATAACATGTACCTTTAAGCTCACTCTTCGTTGGGTCATTGGGTCGTTGGGTCTTCGTGTGGTCAGCCCTTGCAGATGTTTGTCTCTCCTCTAAAACAGTTATGTAATGTTATACAACAAGCACTCAACTTTGAATTATCCTGTGTGGGAAAAGTTATCTTGTATGGACAATTTGATTCCTCATGATATGACCTATTTAACAATGTTATTTTGTTGCATACGCAATGTTATTATCATTGCCTCATCTAACTTCTAACATCAGCTACTTTCAATTCAATCTAAAATCAATTCAAATAAAGTTTACAGATGGTGACTACAAATTAAATCTTACCTTCAGTAATATATTCTGCCACAGACACAGAATTAAATAGGGGTGATTCATCAAGATCTGGAAGCATGATAAAAACACAGTTGTCAACTTGAACCTTGAAAAACATCATATTGAGACGAATCCACTAAACGGATGTGCCACTTTTGCCTGTGATATTTTACTACAAAAACCTGTCTTAGTAGGCACCAGTAGAATGTTTTAAGCAGTTGCAATCTGAGTATTTAAATCAAGTCATTGTCATTCTTTTCTGTACAACAAGTACAACATTTATATATCTGACAAATTATTCTTAAATAATTTAAAATAATACATTTATCGTGAAAATTATTTAAAGGAAGTTTCTGTATAGATCATGGCAGCAGTAATTTATCCAATAATAATTTCCATTTGCATAGTTATTTTGTCAATTTGGCAAACCAGCACAGACAGTGTACACAAGAATATCAGTGGGCGCAATTAATTCTTAGTGAATTCACCCCATAGAGTTAAATCATTTATTCAATTCTACCTTTAGATAAATCATGTGATGTACTGGGATCTGAATCGTCATAGGTTGCATTCTGGGAAGACTCTTTGACTTTTTCTATTTTGAGTATACAAAGACAAAAAAGAATTACATGTAATTGCAGAAAATATATTTTATGTACTCATGGTACTATACTATACTTTTTGATGTGTTTGTACTAATGTACTTGGTTTATGTTGGGGTGGGATGGGAAGTGTAGCCTCTGTTGCTGTATCAAAGAAATGTAAAATAACAAATATGTTTCAGGGGGGAAATTTTCATTTTAAACGTTAATTTTAAATAATTTATTTAGTTGTTTAAAAAGAGCATACAAATATACTTATACCTTTGTCTGGCCTTTTCTCAACAAATGATGGGTTTTTTTTAGGAAATGGTCCATCTAAATAGCATGCAAAATGTTAATTTACTTTAACTTGAATTTAAATTGCCATTTGTTGAATGGAATTTACAATGGTACCTTGACGCTTTCTTTTGCTTGGGGTCGCCCTCAGTGGTGTCTCATCTAAATAGATCACACATTATTAATGTGCAGTTAGCAATGTATTCTTTGAAAGTTGATAATGATCTAACTTTTTCTGTTTCACTATCAGAAGACCTTAATGGACCACACAATACTCAAAGACTGAAAGTAATGCATACCATCGCTGCTGTCATCATACCGGACAGGTTTTCTTTTTGGCCTTTTTGTGTAGGTGTCAACATCACTCTCCACAGCAGAATGGTATTCTGCTGCTTTACACCACTTGAGGGCCTTTGCAAAATTGTATGAAAATATAAAGCCAATGGTAAAACAATTAAAATATAATCATAATGTACAATCAGATAATTAAAGTATCCTCAAGTAAATTAAACATTACCAGTATTTGCCAATACACGGATTTTCCTGGAAATCCAATTTTTTTCATCAGGAACGTCTTCTTTTTTTGCCCTTTTAGTGGGGTTTGTAGGTGGCCAGTAGCTGTATTGTTGCTAGCATGCGTCCAGTGAAGACAGAGACATTGTTAAAATATTTATATACATTTCTTAATATTTATATTTTTGATCAATATTATATTGTTAATGTGGAAGGTTATGAAAAATGTTCTTGTACCCCATTTTCCCTGTGTGTCCAGCACTGGGCTACAATGCCAACCGTCGACTCCTCCGTGAATTCAACGATGACATACATACTAATACAAAAAAAAAAAAACCCACAAAAAAAAAACCCACAAAAGATTCACTGCTGGTGTAAGATGGCCATGAATGTCACTGTGTCTCCATTTTCGATCTTGATTGCTCTCTTTTCAATTAGTTTTTTGGAGATCCACCTCATTGTCGTTTGTTTTTTACTGAAGTTGTACACCCCCAGAAGAAATGAGTGGCAGGGCTCGATGAACAATGGTGCAGGACTATGATAAATTCTGCAAAGAACATGTCCATCTTTCTCCTCATCATTGGTGATCTCGCAGCCATTGTCATCGTCTAGGATGAATGCTCTATCCTTGCTCTTCTTTGTTTGTCTGTCTTTGTTGTTTTTAATTGTGGATGCACGTCTTTCCTCAATCCTGTTGGCAATCTGGCTAAGAGGGTGTGTTCCACTTCGTACCATCTTCTTGATCGTATGCAGGTATGTTTCGAATTTAAATGCACTGCAGTTGTCCAGACCATTAAATTGAACAGCATCATCAGTGATGTGGAGCATTGAGTGGATGTTGTACACTATGAACTCATTTCCATAGAGCTCTCGTCCTCTGCTGACAAAGTAGCTGAGCAAGCATCTTGCATATTCTGAGTGCTTTTTGACCAGTGTTGGGGAAACTAAAATGCACATTGCCACACTGAATGCCAAGAAATGTAGGTACATGTCATGCCCAAGAATTCCTTTCAATACAAGCTTGCCTGTATACAGCATGAATTGACGGAATTCTGTTGCCTTCCATCTCTCCAGCTCATCCAGGCCTCGAGGGGTGCGAGCAAAAATGGAAGGAATTTGACTCCTAAGCTGAAGCAACCTAGAGCTGACTTCTTGTTTTTGGGTGGTGGAGAGCCTGACTCTTCTTTCTCCACGGGTCCAACTGACAAGAAGCCTCTTCATCACCCCCAAGCATGCCTGATGCATGTAGTCGATTGGGAAGCTTTTGATCATATCCATGGGCAGCTGGATGAGTGGAGTATTGGCATTGTGATGCTCAGGCTGAACTTGGCTCCTAAATGAATCATCTGTGCGCATGGTGAGGTTTTCTGTGGCTGGAAATGTTACTTTATTAAACCATTCACCTTTCTGGTCACATTTATCACATCCATAGTACCCAGAGCACAGCTTTGTGCCTCGTGTAAAGGCTTTTGCTGGAGCATCACACACAATGCAGAGAACATTAATAGTGAAATTTCTCTCCTTATACTGAAGGCCATGAGACATCAAATCATTGAGGTCTGCAATAACATCATCTAGGAAAGTCAGATCGGTGGGTTTCTTGTTTCCGCATGTCAAAGTTGCTGGAAAAACGATGATGGGCTTTAGGTGGACAGCACAGAGCACAGGCCACATCACTTTACTTGAGCTCTTGAACAATGGCAGGCCGTCAACGTTGAATGACAGATTAATTGTGTCATGGCCCAGGATCTCTTCAACGGGGTACTTATCCAGTTTGTCCAGCAACTGTTGACGCAGTGGGTAATGCAAATACTCCATGCCACATTTCTGCATTGTGGATATTTTCCTCGGTGTTTTGAGCAGAGTACGAGCAGAGGATGGAAGATCAGTGTGGCCATGTTTCTGAAGAATCTTCAACAGATGGTCAACAGCATTGTTCTTTACTTCGAACTGAGAAGACCAGGATGCCAGGTCTTTTGCCAGGGATAAGCTTGCCATGCTGTCTTCCTGGTCAGATGTACCATCTTTTTTTTCTGCAATGTCCATGACTTCTAAGTCATCCTCCCAGTCAGTTTCTTCTGAAGGCCAGGATGCTTCAGAGGACATTGGAGATGAAAGGTTCATTGTGTTCTCCGTGGAACCTAAGGTGGAACCTAAGGTGTCACCTGCATCCCATTGAGCTTCTGTGACTGTTTCGGACTCTTCCAGACTGTCCAATTCAGTCTTATTTTGTGTATATATCTTTTTAAGAACACGTTTTGTTGCTCTCCAGGATCTTAGATATTGCCTCGAACGTTCTTTTTTGTCACTCATTGTTAAGCCTGTAAATAGTTAAGTGTAATGTCTGAATGTGCTTCTGTTTTTCTAACAACAATTTAATGAAGGCCCTAGCCAACATCTCACTTATCATTTTTGATTGAATTATTTTGATTACTGTGTAAAATTCACTGTGCAAATGGTAACCCATCATTAAAAACACATGAAGTTACTTAAAAGTCTTAGACTACATAAAAGTCTTAGCTGACTACATAAAAAATAAAAATAATAAACGAAGCTTGAAGTGAAGCTAAATAATATTTCTTACCTTGAAATAAAAGATGGCAACAAAATAAACTCAATGGAGGAGGCACTTGAAAACGATGTAAAATCTAATAAATTAAAAAAAGATAATCATTGGGTTGGTTTAGGCACATGCATTGGTATCATGAATCGAAAAAGAGGTCAGAAACTGCAAGAGCTTGTGAATCAAATTGAATCATGAAATATATACGAGTCTCCAGGCCAACATCTGACTTATAACTTTTAAATACTAAGAATGTATCTGGTAGGCATTCAAAACATATACTTACAAAGACAAAGTCGCTATGTGCTAGGGCAGGGGTTTTCAAATTGGGTGAATGTGAGCCTCCCCTTAGAGTAGGTAAGGACAGCCGAGCCCCCCCTTCCCCAAAATCCCGTCCGCCTGCCCTAACCCACACACGCCTCTGCAGTAAATGCCATCTTTTGTGTGTTCCAGGCAGTGATGAGTTTCAATAACAACTGATAAAATGTAAATATTATTTTATTTCCACAACTTTCTTAAAAGTGCATTCATGAACGATTCTTTGCAACAGCAAATAATTTACAACTTCATGCAGGCCTAATTGAGGCTACTTTTAAAATCACTGAACATCAGTAGGCCTAACCACAAGTCAACAAAACATGCTTAACATGTGCAATCGGCGCCAAAGCTACCGCTGACGACACCTGATGGCTGAAATCGGCACGGTGTGTCTGGGCTTTAAGCGCACATTTGAAGGAGATGCACATCATCTCGAACAAAATCAGAAGTGGTGGAAAGAGTACTGAAAAAACATACTCAAGTAAAAGTACCATTACATTCCAAAAAATGTAGTGTGAGTAGAGTAAAAAGTACTTATCCAGAAAACTACTTGAGTAAGAGTAAAAAAGTAGCTTATTTAAAAGTACTCATGAGTAGTGGCACAGTGAGTACTGAGCTGCGGATTCTACCCCCTTATAATAAACACTGTGCACTACAATTAATAAAACATAAATAAAAAATTGCACTTACTGTAATTCACATTATATTTTGTTCTTTGTCAGAAAGATTGAAGAATATCTATCATCCATCTTTTAAAAATGCATCCCTTACATTTTACACGGGTACATTTACTCACATTGTAATGCTGATAATATAATTTGTAAGGAAAATTGTGCATTAAATAGGGAAGTTATATCCGGGAAACTTTTACAAAAGAAACACACACATGGGCGTAGGTTTAGGGGGGGACGCTAGGTACTAGTCCCAATCAATATTTTGAGATGACAAATTTGTCCCCACCAATATTTAGCAAGCTCCTTTGAACTGCTATTTGGATCTTTGCGCTGCTATTTGGATCGATTCCAACGGCCAAAACAACGACAGTACAAGAAACGCCGTAATTTGATTGGCGGCGGTGTATCTGACAGGCTACACGCGCGGGCCGGGACTACTTTTGTGCTTGCACTGGCAGTGAGCGGGTGGTGTGTGTGTGTGTGTGTGTGTGTGTGTGTGCGCGCGCGCGTCGACGACGCCGACCAGGGCTGTCTCTCTGCCACATACAAAGGCCAGAGTAAAACATTTTAATATTCCGTTTTTTGCCACTTTTTGTACTTTGTAGATAGATCAGCTATGCCACCCAAGAAGAAGAAAGGGGACATACGAAGCTTTTTCATAAAGCAGAGTGTAAGTAGGCAAAATAACTAGCCACACAAATAAACTAGCAGTAGTAGTGACTGACCAGGCTTTCAAATGCAGATTCTACTGTGGAAAATAGTATTGATTGGTGATAGTATGTGTTACCATGTTGTTACAGTTAAACCTAGCAGCAGCAATCTTTCAACTAAGGTTAAGAGTATTGATTAGGCTGTGCAGCACTGATAGACTCATAGAAGTCACGCTATCATGATAGAATGCTACGTTAGCAAGTCACTGAATGTTAATTAGCTGACCTTAACTTAGAATCTTGCAGTCAACATAAACAGTGGATCTGAGACATTTTTCGTTTCTACATTCTATTTATGTAATGTATTTGTGAGTGAGTGTAGCCTAAGAATTTAATATTTAAGAATAGAATATATCAATAGAATTTGATATAGAATAGTAGATACAATTTTAGTATTAATGGAATACTGTAATCATGGATAATAATAATAGATAATAATAATGGATTTGTTGTGTTGAATGCATACTATGATACGTGTGTATTTTATTCATTTGTTCATTATTTAATTACATATAGAAATCTCATTCCAGGGGGAGGGGGATGTCCCCACCAAAGCTGAGGCCAAACCTACGCCCTTGACACACACACACACACACACACACACACACACACACACAAATGCATGTCTCTTTGTAGTCTCGGCGAAGCTGTTTTATCAGCAGCATCCACACACACAAAAACAAAACAAAAGTTGAACATGAAAAATGTTTTTGCGCAAGTGCACTTGCCAAATGAAGACAGATTGTATGAAATGGATCAATAAAAAAACGAGCTTTATTAACGAGCTGTAGTCACGCACTGACAGAAATGCAGTTCAAGTTAACGCCATGGTTCATAAGGTGCACTGATACTGAAGCTGGCTGCATGGCGAGCGCGAGACGCGGCAGAGCACAGATCGTGACGCGCGTCTCTATATAATGAGATTGTGAAGTAAATGGGAGTGGGAATTCACTGCATTATGAACTAGTCACGCAATTATAATTATTATTAAAAAAATTACTCATATTAAATCGTATATATTCCACTCCATACCCGCTACAATTGAGAATCACTTTAAACATGCAGACACTGTTAAGACAATTTGAAGTATTCCACTTAATACACAATAAAACAATATACAATAAGATTCGTTAACAACGTAGGCTACCTTCTGGTGTTCTTCTAAAACGAGGACGAGCCACAAATCCGTGAGTACAGTTTACAAACCCGTGGGAACGGATTGCGAAAGTGTGGGCACGGTTTATGAATTTGTGGGTACAGATTGCAAAAACTGAAGGCACGGTTTACAAGTCTGAGAGCACGGATTAGAAACTCGTGTGTACGGTTTATTAATCCGTGGGTACGATTTGTTAAACCGAGGGAACAGTTTGAGAATTCGTGAGTACTGTTTATAAACTGAGCGGACGAATTGCAAAACCGTCGCCACAGATTGTTTTTTTTACTCACACAGGTGACTTCTCGGGCTCCGTATTCTCCATTAATGCTGACTTCTGTTGACTTGGGACAAGAGAACGACGCATTTTAAAGCTAATACTCGCACACACAATTACCGATATCAATAGAGCTGCATACAGTTATTTTTTTCTTTGCGTGTCACGCCTCCCCTGTGGCTCTTTGGCGCCCCCCAGGGGAGGCGCGCCTCACCTATTGAAAACCGCTGTGCTAGGGCTCTTAAAGGGATACTTTACCGTTTTTTCATATTAAACTATGTTATTCCCTTATCTAAGACGAGTTGATACATACCTCTATCGTCTCAGTGCGTGCACTAAATCCCTCTGTCTTGCGGCGAAACTTTGTTAGCCCAGTTCATTTAATATGGGCCAAGCAGAGAAGATACCAAACACCTCCACGTTTTCCCTATTTAAATACAGTTACTCGCGAAGTGTAACTCGACCTAGGACGGTGACACAAAACAAAACGTTGCGCTTTTCTAAGCGTGTAAAATGGATAACTATTTTGTATGGCGGAATACCATAGCAAGTGCTTGTAAGCACTTCGACTTGGCGCAGTAATATCTTCACTCGTGAAAAATCCTCTCACCGGCCCCCGCTCCCTCTAGTGAAGATATTACTGCGCCAAGTCGAAGTGCTTACAAGCACTTGCTATGGTATTCCGCCATACAAAATAGTTATCCATTTTACACGCTTAGCAAAGCGCAACGTTTTGTTTTGTGTCACCGTCCTAGGTCGAGTTACACTTCGCGAGTAACTGTATTTAAATAGGGAAAACGTGGAGGTGTTTGGTATCTTCTCTGCTTGGCCCATATTAAATGAACTGGACTAACAAAGTTTCGCCGCAAGACAGAGGGATTTAGTGCACGCACTGAGACGAGAGAGGTATGTATCAACTCGTCTTAGTTAAGGGAATAACATAGTTTAATATGAAAAAACGGTAAAGTATCCCTTTAAAAGAGCCTTTGGGGTGTAGTCAGGGGCGGACTTTACCATTAGGCAAAGGTCGGCAATTGCCTTGGGCCCCGAGCTACCTAGGGGCCCCCAAAATGCCCTATTAACTTATGCTTAATTATTATTTTTTTTCTATTATTTTTTTTATTATATATTTCTAAAACTCCGTTTGCGAAAAATGGCATCAAATCATTATTGTCGTGTCGCAGACAGGAGGGGGCCCCCCAACTCACTACATTGGACTATTCCATTATCTCACTTAGCCTACTGCGCATCTGCGAAAGTGACAAGGCTGTGCCAAAAAACTGACGGAGAAAAATAAGTGATTGACAGACAGAGTGTACAGAGTGACAGACAGAGTGTAGAGTAGTAGACAGAGTAAAAATGAAGCGAAGCTAGCTACCCAAGCGGTGCCGAAAAAAGGAGGAAGCGGGAGGAAAGCAAAAAGTCTGTAAAGGTGCGCGGCGCGAAAGTTAAACAATACGCAGTAACAGGAGGACTGGGAAAATACACAAACAGAGCAAGACGAGTCTAAACGCGAAAATTTAAAGTTTCGAAGTTACCCAAGCGGCTAAAATAAAAGAAAAAAGTGAAAAGACGCTGATAAGTATTTGGGAACGCTGCCAAAGATGACAAACTTTTTTACGGCTACTGTTGGGGATACAGATCAGGAACAACAACGTCAAACGCACAGAAAAATCGTGAAGCAAAGAGGACACGCAGATCGACATACAAAACTGAGCAGTTTACTTATGAATCATGATATTTAAAAAAAATATCAGCTCTCAGATTCTGTCAATTCTATTGCGAAATTCAAACAATAAATACCGTTTTGCCATTTTAATGTGACGTGACAGATTCCTATAGCGGCACGTGAACTGATCATCTCTAGCTAATATTAAATAAACACGAATTAACAATGTTGAAAGATACAGTATAACTTACCGAAATGTATATTCCTCATCATAATATCAATCGTGTTTTTCAACCGCGGAAAGAGGTAAAACAGCTGGAGAACAATCGTCACATAACATTTACCTCAGGAAAGCCATTTAATTGGCTAGAAAAAAAAGAGCTATAGAGAGTATTTGGCTAAATATGTGTACTATATTACTTATTTTAATCTTAAATTATACCAGCTGATAGGGCTTTTTTTTTTTCTTGAGAAAAAGTAACGCCTATCTTGTGAAACGTTACCTAATATTTTTCCAAATGAGTCAATATTGAATCAAATCACAAGAATTGAATCGAAATGGTGAAATTTGTCAAGCAAAAAAAAACAACAAAAAAAACCATAGCTTACCAGATATTGTACCATGTAAACATTGTAACATGTTTCTGTAAAGAAGTGTATGCAGGGTTAAAGGGGACGTTTTTTTCTCCTCTCTAACCTTTACTTCCCCGTAGATTAGCTTTACCTGCCTATCCACCATTCAGTTGGTACATATTTTTTTCGTTCTCTTTTAAAGATTGGATGGGGAGGGGCCCATAGCCTACCTACCTTCGCCTTGGGCCCCCGATTTGCTAAATCCGCCACTGGGTGTAGTTAGCTGCTGTTGACACACAAGGAAAGGGGAGAGAAAATAGAAACATGTCTAAATATGAGTGAGATCTGTGCGAATTAAAATGCATTAAATTTCTGCAATGATTTTTGACTAATCAGGATGCCTGCTTTATCACTTACAATAATCAGACTGCACTAAAAAAAAAAAAAAAAGAGAAGAGAATAATTATTTTCATGGTATAATTTCCAAAAAGTTAATAAAGGCTCTTGATTTATTAATATATCAATTGCATCAAAAAATGCATGAGAAGAATGCAGTAATGCATCTTATGAGACTTTACAACCCATTAACAAATAAGAAACCATATTAAGTCAGTAAAATACATATTCATTCTTGAAAATACTACTACTAATTAGTATTATTATTTTTAATACTGTTAACAGTAATAATAAAATATAATTATTATTATTGTCATTATAATTATGAATAGTATTAATAATAATAACTTATTTTATTATTTGAGTTTAATTATTATTAATAGTAGAAGTAGTAGCCTAGTAATACTAATATTATTATTATTATTATTATTAACACCGTTAACAATAATGATTGAAATAAAATATTATAATAATTATTGTTATTAATAAAACAGTATTTATATTTATAAATATTATTAAATGTAGTGGTATTAATAATATGACAGACAGACGGATGGCCGATATCATTATAGATCTGATCTCATCTTTTACAAGCCACGTCTCTCGCTCTCACAGGCTTGGCTGCGAGCGCGTGAGCGCTGGCGCGTACACCACCAGCGCTCACGCGCTCGCAGCCAAGCATATGAGATAACGCGCTTTCCATACAAAGTAAAGATAGTATTATTAATAATTGTATATTTTATTTATTTTAAAGTAACGATAACATCACAGACATGACTGATGAAACGGAAAAGATTTTCTCTAGTAGGCTATCCCAAATGAAGTCACACAGACTTAACGGCATTTAATGGTAAGCGACTAGTGGACGGTGGGAAACAAACCGGAAAACCATTGTTTATGTGAAAAGTAGTGTTACATTTACTGGAAAAGACAGTTCAATTTTGTGACAATTAAAAATGTTCATTAGGTGAAAGTGGCAGTTATTTATGTTTCTGGTTGTAGGGGCCTATAGCCTATACCTATAGTATGCTATAATAAGATTTTATTATTTACTTTATTCAAAGTTTTAAGTGTCATTTACCTTTGTAAGGGGTTCGTATGTTTTAAAAGTAATTGTACCTAAATCGGTTAAGTGAAAAGTACTTTACCTCAGAAATGCTGGTAGAATAGGATGTCCACTTACAATGAAAACCGGGTTCTGCGCGCGGTGGTGACAACCCCTGCTTATATATGCCCGCTGGTAGGTTTCGCGGGCATGGCACGCGCACAAATGTATATATATTTTTTTATTATTTTTTTTTTTATTGTACATTTATATAATGATACCATTGCGTTACCTTGTCAAAAAGTGATATACCACAACAATTTAGTAAGTTATAAATAAACTTTAGAATATAAATATGTTAACTAAATTGGCTAGATTTACGAAATTAATTAACAATTAAAATGAATCGGTTGTGCAGTCAGTGGTGGGTAGTGGGTACCTGGAAGGGATGGGAAATATACATAACATATAAAACATATTCAACAACCCATAGGTGGCGATATATGCGAGTCGCCAATAAGCATGCATATGCAAGCGAAGAACCAGAGTATTAGAGTAGAATAGAAGAATAGAGTAAACCCATAGACAGTATGAGTAAACCTGAGTTTAGTCATGTTAGACGTGATCGCGTCTGTGGGCTACACAGACGCGATCACGTCTAACATGACTAAACTCAGGTTTACTCTATCAACCTTTACTGTCTATGCTATCAACGCGTGGCTCTATGGTGGAAGCATTCGGCTTTGATGTGCAAATGGTTGATAGAAGTAAGTACTGTATAGTATGATATGGAATAATATGTGGAAATGTATGTTTTTTTCATAGTATGATAATTTGTGGGATTGTGAGCGTTCAACGCGTTTTGCACGCGGCCCTGTTAAAGGAGCTTTATAATTTTTAAAATGCAGTGATGAAAACTATCTTATAGAATTTAAAGTAAATCAAACATGTAAGAGAAGTGCAAGGTGCATCCATATGTTAATTAGTTGTGAATGAAACCGTTTTCCTTACAAGAATAACCTACAGAAATCCTGCAGTTTTTTTTTTTTTTTGCAGGATATTGTTTTATTTATACATTGACAATATGTGCAGGAAATTTCTACAGGTTTTAGAATGAACCCTTCAGTACAACAGAAACATGCAGGGACCGGCAAGGCAAGTTTATTAATATAGCACATTGCATACACAATGGTAATCCAAAGTGCTTTACATAGAAGAAATTAAAATAATCAAAAGAAATAAGAATAATTAAAGTACGAACAGTGCTCATTCAGTAAATGCACAGCTAAACAGATGTGTTTTGAGTCTGGATTTGAATGTGACTACTGTAATAGCACATCTGGGCCCGTATTCATAAAAAGTTATGAATAACCCTAACCCTATTAATGCAAAGAGTAGCTCCTAGTGACAAAATCCTAAGAAAGTTCTTAGAAATGTGGGTGTTTACTCTTAAAATTAAATACAAATCCTAGTAAAGTAATTCAGAAAGCATCTTAACCCTTAAAAGAGGTCTTAAGGTCAAAATTGTTAGGAGTAAGGACAAGGACTTTTAAGAGGCTTAAAAGTTTTTTTTTTAGTAGAGGAGAAAATGACAGAAATTAGGGTATCTGGCAGCAGCGTTCTGTATGAGCTGCAACTGTTTTATGGTCTTTTTGGGAAGTGTTGTATTTCTATTCCACTGTAATACCTAGATCCTTCTAAAACATTTTCATAATCCACTGTAATCAAATATTGCCCTTACCTTTAGATTAAAGATGCAAGACGTCAATCCAAGGTCGTCAGCGGAGCATCTAACCACTTCAATTCTAGGTTCGGTTGCTAGGTGCGTTTGCTAATATTACTATTTTATAAAAAAATATTTTAGTATTAATAGGGAAAAATTACTCATAGTCTTGTTTAAAAAGGTTTATGAATCATCACAACATGATTTAGTTTTCTTGAAAAATATTTAGAATAATACAAAGACAAAAATTTCCAAAGACAAAAATTTCCAAAGGCAAAAATAACAAACACGTAAAAGTCTTTACCTTAATTTCGGCTCTTTTTGTGTTGTCCCTCTGGAGGGGTTCAACTATAAGATCGTCCATAACAATATCAACTTTGTCTGTGACAAGTAATTTATTGTACTATTTTCATCTGAGATGAAGCCAAAATTACAGGGGTAAAAATGACTTTAGTGAAAGTGAAGGCCAAGTACTCGGAATTTGGCCTCTGCACTTAACCCATCCAAGTTAGTTTACACATTAGGAGTAGTGAACACGCACAGCAAACCTTGGACAGTGGGCAGCGCCAGGGGAGAGATCGGGGGTGAAGAGCAAGGGCACCTCGGTTGTTTCCTGTCTGTATTGAGACCTTTGAGTTACAAGTCTGACTCTAACCATTAGGCCACAACTGCCTTTAGAGAAATGGCAACATCGTTATTTTATTTTTACAGAGATTTGTAGATCTATTAGTAAAATCTGTTGACTTTAGCAATTTTTGTTGCATTGTATTCCAAGAAATATTAAAGACCTCTTAATATCCTTTTAAAGTTCTGGTTCTTAACAAAATGTTATTTTGGTATCATCATTTTGAAGGCCCTATACTGTTTAATTCTAAGAATGAATTATTCAATTTGAATTACTGGTCTGAAAAATACTTATATGCTAAATTGAGTTTTTTCATTACACCCAGGCAGTGGTTTGGAAACTGCTCTACCATGTCCAATGGGAGGCTCAAGAAGGGAGACATTTGGATGTCCTCAGTCTCCTGACATCTGGTCACTTCAGCACAATGTGTCATTGGAGCGTACAGTGAGCATACAGTGAGGTTGTCCACCTCTGGGTAAGTCTCTCGCCCAGAAACCCATGTGCCCTTCTGTGTGCATTTGTATTGATGTATCAATACTCTAAAGTTTATACCGTGATCAGCAATGCAACGATTGGCTGGCATCAAGACAGTAACTTAACAACATCATATAATTAAAAAAGGAAACGGCCAAGCAGGCAAAATGAAATGAAATGTGTAATAGATAATAAAATGTATAAATGATTGTTACACAATTCCTAATTATTAAAAATGTTCACTAATTTGTGTATTTGAACAGGCTTTACTTTTTTTTTTTTTTTTTTGTTCAAAGAGTATGGCCTATTGTAATGAGCAATTCACATTTCTTTAGGGCCAGGAACAAATTAATAACATAGTTTTTACAGTAATTAATGTGTAAGGCTCCAATAAAATTAAGGTAATTAATCCCTCACAAATAAATCTCTCAATGAGTAAAGCTGTATCAGCTCTATTATTATGGACTACTAAGAACAAGTACATTTATACTTTTAATGATTAATTTCCCTGGTTCTGTAGGGTGCCATGATCCTGCCCTTCTGTGTGACGGGATCCTGTGTACACTTCCTCATTCTGACGTCCGTGATAAAGCTGAAGGCACACGTTTGTTCACCTGAAACAAGAAGCTAATA
The DNA here is from genome assembly GCF_965113295.1 of Leuciscus leuciscus. Lineage (NCBI taxonomy): Eukaryota > Metazoa > Chordata > Actinopteri > Cypriniformes > Leuciscidae > Leuciscus > Leuciscus leuciscus. The sequence goes on from NC_138736.1 coordinate 37,525,647, forward strand.
AATGCTAGATAAATAATAGATGATGATGATAATGATTATTATAATGATTATTATTATTGTCCTATCATTATTTTACAGGTATTCATCTGTTTAAAGATTTCCTCATTTGGCTGGTTTGGAAGGACCGAGTGTCAGCATTACAGGAAAGGCACAGATGGGTGAAAGCTGGTGAATGACACAAGTGTGTTTCCTCTATATGCATTAATCAGTGGCGTAGTTGAATAGGGCATATACATACTTAGTCCAACACACACACACACACAAGTGTGTGCACAACAGATAAACAGTATATCTGACAAGGAAGAGCAGAAGGGGTTTTACTTAATTTCTTTACCAGAGGCAGATGAAATACAACACAAGTACCAGAGTTTAGTTAAACATTAACTTTTCTGAGTGTCCATGGAAAAGTGCAAAACCAAACTAACTGGCTACTAGTTAATCCTGTTTGACTATGTAGGTCTATGTAGGACACGTGCTGAACAAGTTCTTGAAACTGCAAATTATAAGTAAGGGATAATGTAGAGCGAGGCAGTTGTTATAGTGAATACTACCCTGACAGGCTGATCAGGAGGAAGCGGAGCTTGAATCAGCCTGAAGGGGTTGTATTCGCTATAACAACCGCCTCGCACTACATTATCCCGCTTAATACATGGCTACCTACCAAATAAATCAATAATTTGACACAAAATATTGATTTAAAAAGGAGTTTATTGATTTAAAGGAGACATATCATGCTTTTAAATAATTCCTTTTTACATATAAATCATACATTTGTGGTCTATATAAAGCGGAACTGCAATGCTTGGGTCTGAATTCCTTATTATTATAGCTCCACAGGCCCCTTTTCTACCTCTTTTCTGATGTGCGTCTGAGAGCAACTCGTTTTGGTGCGGTCTTTTTAAATGCAAATGAGACACTTCATACCCCGCCCCCTCTCCAGGTTGCAGAGGTGACACTCGGTTCAACTCCACCCCATTCAGCCATTTTTGTAGTTTGATAACAGATACGATTTTCCTGCATTGAACTTGTTTTAGCGCCCGCCAAAGCGATTTTTTTTTTTTTGTGGTTTGTCCTGTCCGTTTAATCCCTTAATGCCTGGCTCACACTACAGGAGTTATAGGCCGATTTATGCCCGATTTACCCCTCACGAGAATCGGAGAAAAAATCTTGTCGAGGACCTCGATCGGTTCCGATGTTCGGCGCAGATTATCTGGTAATGTGAGGCGTTCACAGATCGAATCTTGCCCCTCCCGATCTACTCTCACACAAATCGGGCTCGCCCCGATCATATCAAACATGTTTGATATTTATCGGGATGAGCAAGATTGTGATTTCGTCAGTGCTGTCAAAAAGACAGCAGGGCTGTCATGCTGAAGGAATTTCCCTTGAGATAATTTTGAATGACTCAACTCCATATGCATTTTTATCCCCATTTATTTATTGCTAAATAAATAAGTATTACGCTGTGGTCAGCAGGCACAAAGGCGAGTAACGTTACATGTTCAGTAATGAAACCGAAACTAAAAAGCGCATTAAAACGAAATGGATTTCAAAATCAATGCATGCGTCACCGGATTTAATAATGCACATCTAGCTTGTTGCTTGCACACATATTATGTCGAAATAACAATAGTATATTATGTTAACATTATTAGCCTAATAATAATAAATCTTTAATCAATATTTGATTGAATGCTGAATGTTGTGCTTGGTCAATTTAATAAAATGAATACTTTAATTGTGACAATTAAAATGATTGAATATTAAATATTAAGAGGACAATTTTTGCAATACTTATATGCTATATATCTAGCACCCCCTCAGCACCTGTGTTAAAAATATCTCGCACCGCCCCTGGCCCACGTATTTAAAAATGTTCGGGTTTAAATAATTACAGTTATGTTAATGTTTTGTGTTGGGCCGGGCCCGGACACATAGTGCATGGGCTCGGGTAGGGGTCGGGCTTGATTTGTTGGGCCCGATCTAAGCTCTTTGAAGCTGAACTCAAAGTACCGGTAGGTTCAAAGTCTCTGTGCGTGTGTATGTATGTGCGTGCGTGCGTGCGTGCGCTCAAAGTACCGGTAGGTTCAAAGTCTCTGTGCGTGTGTATGTATGTGCGTGCGTGCGTGCGTGCGCTCAAAGTACCGGTAGGTTCAAAGTCTCTGTGCGTGTGTATGTATGTGCGTGCGTGCGTGCGTGCGTGCGTGCGCTCAAAGTACCGGTAGGTTCAAAGTCTCTGTGCGTGTGTATGTATGTGCGTGCGTGCGTGCGTGTGTCTCATGGCAATGCATATCCCATATGTTTCCATGCTTTTCCACTTCAGATCTGCTGCGTGAGATCACGTGAGGCGCTTCTGGCACGATAATCTTAATAACATTTTGTAGTGTCACCGCGATTTTCAAACCTTGTAGTGTGAGCATGTTTAAGATTTGGGGGAAGAAAATCTGCAAAGATTCTCCTTAAGTGTGTGCTGCAACCAGATTTCAAAATCGGTTAGGATTTTAAAACTCCTGTAGTGTGAGCCAGGCATTAGACATAACTGGCTGTGTTTACGTTCATTTTGCACACTTACACGGAGTCGCACAGCCGCTTGCGCGAGCAGTCTCGTACACAAACAAAGCGCACGTCAGCATTTAAAATTGAAAGCAGCCTTCTGTTAGTGAGATTCATATTTTAAATATATAAGTTCACTGCATTCCAAACCACATAAATGATGACTTCGTAGAGCATTTGTAAGGAAAATACAGACGGACGAGACTCAAAACAAGCGCGCGTCTCTCACAGCGCATCCTGTGCAATGAAGCCTGTGAATGTCCTTGTAATTCGCTTCAACCTTTCCGAACTTTATAAAAGATTATTTTACGGAAGGTTCGAGTTGTGTACGTGTGTGAGGAATTGTTAGCAAGCAGAAGACGGGTGTTTCTAAAGCAAACTCAGCGTCATTGCACATCTGACAAGCTGAGCCATATCGCATGAATTATCGTTGGCGATAGTCCACGATATTAATGCGATATGGCTCAGCTTGTCAGTTAACTACGGTTCTTTGTAGTAAATGCCGCTCCATCTGAAAGCAGGTGATGGTGATTTACTACTAATCAAGGAACCGGCTTTACTGATGAGATGCGCATAACAACATCGTGCGATATATCGCCCAGCCCTACTATCCAATGATTAAATGTTTTCTGTGTTGACACAAATCTTGGATGTCCAAAAGTTTCTGTGCCGCTAGATAAACCCTGCTGTTGCTGAAGTAGTTATCCTTGAAGTGCTTCACGTTCGCGCACACAAAAATGACTTTATGGGTACATTTCCGTTAAAAATAAAACTCAACCAGGCACTTCGAAGAGGTTCTGATGCTGGAAGACGGTGTAATGAAGCGTGTGGGTTACTACATCCAACAACCGAACATTTTGACTTACTCTCTCGTAACTTCTGCATCCTTGAGCTTAGACTACAAAATCACAGCGAGAAATAAAAATGGAGGATTGCTGGAAGTGTTGGGCCGGGAGTCGATGTCCTTATTTGGCAGTTCCGCTGCAAATACTGTGACGTAATTGTTCAAAAAACATAATAGAGAATAGAAAAATCAGAACAGGTTGCAAAATATGACCAAAACAGAATATAAAGATATCAACGAAGCACCTGAAGAGAATAATTTCAACTTTTCTGTACTTCTAAACACTCCAAATATACAACAAAATGCATTTAAGGGGTAAAAAAGTGGATTTAGCATGATATGTCCCCTTTAAAAACGATTGTATTGCTTCTGCTAAAGAAAATAGTCTGCATGTTCTGTCTCTACGGTTAGAATCCTGCGTGTCCATGGCAACACTCTGCTTTGCATGGCAACAGTGTGTTATCCTTAGAGTAAATTTTATGTAGGTTTATTACATAAAACTTGGTTGAATTCTAATGTAGAATTATATAAAATGTACTCTTTATTACAAGTGACAAAAAATGTTTATAGGAATAGTGCAACCAAAATAGAAATTCGTTCATTATTTACTTTCCTTAATGTCACTCCAAACATGTATGACTCTGTTTCATGGAACACAACACCGTGAGAAGATTGACAAAGCCCTTAAGACCACCGTAGAGAAAAAGTTGTAATAATGTATCAGTTAATTATTTTTTTGTTATTTCCATCTTAATTTTAATATCTAAATAATTGCCAAGTGAAATCAACATTACAGTGTTTCCAATATGCTTCTAATTTATATACCCCTTTACTGTTAAAGCTGCTCACCAAGGCTCTCTCAATTTTAAATGGACTCTATCCCCGACTGCCCATCACTGAGACCGGAGTTTACAGCAATCTTCTTTCTGTTGAATGTTTTTTTTTCTCACTCTTGTGTGCATGAAGCTGGAACTATTTGGCTCCAAAATGCAGATCTCAGCTCCTCTGCAGATATTTCCCCCCTTTTTATTGGTCCTGCTTTAAACTATTTGCCGTTATTTATTTTTTTAATGCTGTAACAAAACTTTGTTCTGTTGTTCCATTTGTTTCTGTTTTAATAAAAACTAGGGGTGGGAATCGATTAAAAAAAATTAACTAATTAATTGCACAATTTCTGTAATTAATTGCAATTAATTGCGTTTCCCCCAAGCTTGTAATCATCAATATTTAAAGGAATAGTTCACTTTAAAATGAAAATTCTGTCATCATATACTCACCCTCATGTTGTTTCAAACCTGTATGAATTTCTTTCTTCTGCTGAACAGAAAGGAATATATTTAGAAGAATGTCAGTAACCAGACAGTTTCTGGTACCATTGACTTCCATAGTATATATTTTTCCTAAAGACAATGGGACCCAGAAACTGTCTGGTTACTGACATTCTTCTAAATATCTTCCTTTGTGTTCAGTAGAAGAAAGAAATTCATACAGGTTTGAAAACAACATGAGGGTGAGTATGATGACAGAATTTTCATTTTAAAGTGAACTATTCCTTTTAACTTAGAATCACCTAATTAAACAACACAGGGGGGAAAAGGAACAGAAAATCGCCCTATATTAAAATATAATCAATTTAACAGATTATTATTATTTTTTATTTTTTTAACTAATTATCAAAATAAAATATAGTCCTACTATTATTAGCAGAGCATGTGATCAAAGCAGGTCATAATTTTACCATTGTTGCCCAGCATGGCTATACCAGCTCAGCAAACAGAAGTCTACTGAGAAATTTCACGTTATTTGAGCGGACTTTACTTTTCCAGTGCTCGGTACATGATTGAAGCGTTTGGGCCGTTAACGACAGAGCCGCCGACACACACACACACATACACGGAACTGAGAGCGCGCCGCTGGGCCGTTAACGACAGAGCCGCCGACACACACACACACACACACACACACACACACACACACACACACACACACACACACACGGAACTGAGAGCGCGCCGCTGGGCCGTTAACGACAGAGCGCGCTGACACACACACACACACACGCGGAGCGGAAAAGACCCGCTCATGAAAGCTGCGCGAGAATGAAACCTGATCGCCGAACACGGAGAGGCGGGAGGGCATATTTCGGTCTTTTCAATAGCAGCCGCAACAGGAAATCATAAAAAAAAAAAAAAAAAAAAAAAAAAAAGTGCTGCGTTAATTGCGTTATTTTTTTTTTAACGCGTTAAACATTTCAAATTAATTGCAAAGATTAACGCGTTAATTCCCCCAGCCCTAATAAAAACTTTTAAAGCCTGTTGTGTAGTTGTATTGTCATTTTGTTTAGTCTTTCCCTAAAGACTATGACCCCCCCAAAAAATGTGTGTGTATGGTAAAAATCTTTTATATTTAAATAGTGTCTTACCTGACTTACAGTTGGCAATTTGATGGTTTTTATAGCTGTTCTTATCTCTAAAATGGATACTTCCTTATCAAAGAGCTTTAAATTCTCCATCGATACGATCTATATTATGTTTTAGGGGCTTTAAAAATCATCTATTTTGTCTACAGAACATGCACTGCTGGAATATAGTTTACCATAAACATTTGAGACGTATTTTGAAATAATAATAGGGTCCTGTGTTTCATGGCCATTGATATGAAGCTTTCTAATAGATGTATACTCTCCATTCCTTTTCTCCAAATTATAAAAGTATCTGGAATTAGTTTCCCCTTCCTCTAACCCAGTGGTTCTCAACTCCAGTCCTCGGGACCCCTTGCTCTGCACATTTTGTATGTCTCTCTTACCTGACACACTCAGTTCAGTTCATGGAGTCTCTCCTAATGAGCTGATGATCTGGTTCAGGTGTGTTAAATAAGGGAGACATACAAAATGTGCAGAGCAGCGGGTCCCGAGGACTGGAATTGTCTAACCAACGACTTTGTGATCTAACAAATGTTCCTTTTGCCTTGATTATATATAATTTATCTAACTCAGCCTGCAGATTCATTAACAAATTAGAATTCCCATCAGTATTATTAGTAGTGATGTTAGAAATATCTCTAATGATTTCCTCTTCCTTTGACTTGTTAGACTTTGCAACTTCTTTGCCTTTATCAATTGCACTAAATCTAATCTGAAACTTCATAAACTCCCAATTTTTACAGTATAAATTTGTTCGCTTAGCTTGATTCCAATATGTTTGTATTATCTTCTTGATTTCATGTTGAAAACGATCAATTTCCAATTATTTATTTTTAGTTTCCAATAAGAGATTTTATATGAAGTTTTGTTATTCCTTTTAATGAGAAGATAAATCATTTTGTGATCAGACAATATCGATGGTTCAATTGATACTCTGTTTGTATTTTGTTCTAATGAATTAGAAATTAACCAAAGATCGATTCTTGACTGTTTAGATTTATCTCTATTACTCCATGTGTACTCTTTCAAATGTGGGTGTTTATTAGCCTGGCAAGCCAGACCTACATCAAGATGTTAGGTCTGGCAACTCACCATAGACACGGCTCATCCGAGGGGCGGGATAAACGGCTGTCTTTCAAATTCCCTCTGCACGCAATAGGACAGCGCTTCAACCAACCAGAGCGTTTTCCCAACAGCGGAGCTAGTTGATAGATTCAACTTTTGCCATATCTGGTCGGAAAAAGGACGAACACATCTTCCTTTTTTTAAGAATGACTTAAGTGCCGCTCTTTTCTCAAAGAAAAACTTAACTCCGAGTCCTCCAGAGTCGCGGACAAAGCCGATTCGAAAGACGTTCTCCAGCAGCCGTCATTCTTTGTTTTCAAGTGGCAGCCAGGGAACCGTCGCAACTCTGTCGTCATATGTGAAGCCCGCCCCGCCTACTCTATACACGACGTGATTGGCCTGACCCAATTTAGGTTTTTGCAGCTTGAAAGTCTATGGAGAGTTGCTAGACTGCCCTGGCTGCAAAATACATTTTGCTGCCGCTAGGGTGCGTCTAGATTTCTAGGCTAGGTGTTTATATCTCCATATATCAATTACCCCTTCATTTTCACAGAATATAGATAGCTCTGAATCGCCTGTAGATTATCTTATTGGAATAGGAATTCTATCCATCTTAACATCTGGGACAATATTAAAGTCCCCACCTAATCATTTCAAGATCATGAAATCTTTTTCTTACTTTGTTAATCTCATTTTCAATATCAGAGAACAAATCAACATTATATTTTTTAAATATTTGAGGCATATACAGTACCTAACAAAAACATTTTCCCATCAATGGATACGTTAGACAACACATGAAATACATGTAGGAGGAGCTCTGACATCACTCTCTGACATCACTCTCTGACATCACTGTAGTTCAGAGAGAGATTCAGAGAAAGTAAAACTAACTTGTTCAACAACAATATGGACTCCTGAAACGATCAACCTCTTTAAACTACAGAATATTGATTGATCCGTTCAAAGAGTCTTGTGGACACATCTGATCCTCACAGGTAAGAGATAGAAATATAAGAGAGATTGTGCTGAACAGGTTTCTAATGGAAGTGAACTGGTTTAGTAGGTTTATGTCAAACTGGAATAAGTTGAACAGAACCAGGTTTAAGCATATCAAATACTCAACTTTTTTAGTTGTTCACTGCACTGAAATGGTATCAGAATTGTATTTAAATATGCCATTTGATTGGTTGTAAAGCAAAGTTTGGTGTTTCTGTCATTTTGTCACATGGCAGAAAGACTAAAGAAACAGGAAGTAAATGTCCTGCAGATTCACTGAACACAAACCTGCTAATCTGCAGATGAAAATCACTTTTATAATGAACTAGATTAAAACTACACTTGACTATATAATGTATTTTGTGGAGAGATGTGTGTGTGTGTGTGTGTATATATATATATATATATATATATATAGTTTTGCTGGAAAATATATCACTTGTACTTTGTACTTTAGTTAGGGTCAAAAGTTCCGTTGAGTTCTCAAAAAAAAAAAAAAAATTATCAAAAGAGCAGGTCAAAGTTCAGTTCTGTAAGTTTGAGTTTCTTCCTGAATTTCAAATGAATTATTGTGTTTCCCTCACTATCAATTCTTACATTCATTTTAACCAATTTGATATAAATTATAAATTTGACTTGAAATAATATTATGATGAATAAGTAAAACTAAGCTGGACTTGAGGTAAGATTTCATTTAAACCTCAGTGACTAAATACACATTAGGAGCAAATATAGGCTTAGATGTTTCTTATAAGTTCTTTGATCATTCAATAACATTTCTATTCTTGAAAACGAAGAGTGAAGAACAATGGCAGAATCTTTACCAACATCAACACAAGCAAGAACAACCAGGAGACGGAGTATTGGGGATATACCTCCATGTAAGTAAATAAACAAAAAATAAAAAACAAGAATGAATTAGTGCATGAATAACTTTCACTCTTCTCATATAATATTTAATATGTAGTTCAGGAGTGTACAGCAGCAGATAATAAAATCAGCTTGTCTGGGTTCATTTTGCAGTAATGACCAGCTGACTGTACATGATCTCTAATATATTTGAGTTTCCTCAAAGACGTCACTGTTTGTCTCTAAACATTCTTTACATTCAACCAACTTCATGAGGTGCATCATGGGATTCTTTATAAACAGTATTAAATGAGCCCATTTATAATAATAAGGCTAATAATAATTATTATTATTGTTATTTAAGTCCTTCAAGCAAAAGCCATTAAATCAAAAAATCTAATGTGTTTCCAAACTTTAGACTAGTAGTGTAGGTGATTTATCTTCATCATTTCTCTCTTCAGCAATGTCTTCCTCCAGCGGTCCACAGCCTGAGGAGCTTCAGTGCTCTATATGTCTGGACGTGTTCACTGATCCAGTCACCACTCCATGTGGACACAACTTCTGCAAGACCTGTCTGAATAAGAGCTGGGACAACAGCCAGACCTGCAACTGTCCATATTGTAAAGAAACATTCAAGCACAGACCTGATCTCAAGATTAACACCACACTCCGAGAGCTCGTAGATCACTGTAAATTGAAAAGTCCTGAGAAAAAAGCTGAAGCTCTGAAAAAAGCTGAAGTTCTGTGTGACGTCTGTGAGGAAAGAAAGCTGAAAGCCCTGAAGTCGTGTCTGGTGTGTCAGAGCTCTTACTGTGAAACTCACCTGGAGCCTCATTCGAGAGTGGCAGGTTTAAAGAAACACAAACTGATCAATCCTGTGAGTAATCTGGAGGACTATATATGTCAGAAACATGAGAGACCTCTGGAGCTGTTCTGTAGAGATGATCAGACATGTGTGTGTCCGATGTGTGACGTGACAGACCACAAGAACCACGACACTGTTCCTATAGAAGAGGAGAGTGAAGAGAAGAAGGTAAAAGTTACGGACAAACTGATTTTAAATGGCTCTTATCATGAGGAAACACATGTTCTTTAATATAAATGAAGCACTTATGAAAACATATTGTGTGTTGTTCTCTGTCTATAGACTCAACTGATGAAGACACAGAAAGACACACAGCAGATGATCCAGGACAGAATCAAGAAGATTCAAGACGTCAAACACTCAGCAGAAGTCAGAAAAGTGAGTTTAAAATAATTAAATTAAATTAATTTTAATATCTATCATTGTTTATTGAATTGTTGTATAAAAGCAATTTCACACTCACAGTCACACTGCTGGTCTGAATATCGACACGTCTGTGATTCCCTGATCACTTAGTAAAGTAATAACACATCTCTCCTCAACAACACACATGATTTGAGGAATCATTCAGTGCAAACGGGGCAGAATGAGGGATTTTGAAAACCGCCTAAAAACACTGAAGTATGAGAAATAATAACACTGATTCTTCTCTTAACAAACACCACTAATAATGTGTTGATTGTCCTGGTTGAGCAGAGAAACACAGAGAAGGAGAAAGCAGCCCGTGTGGAGCTCTTCACTGATCTCATCCGCTCCATTGAGAGATGTCAGACTGAACTGCTGGAGATGATGGAGGAGCAGCAGAAAGCAGCAGAGAAACAGGAGGAAGAGCTCATTGAAGAGCTGGAGCAGGAGATCACTGAGCTAAAGATGAGAAACACTGAGCTGGAGCAGCTCTCACACACTGAAGATCACCTCCACCTCCTACAGGTCAGTCAACATCTCTCTGATCAATGATAATGCAGTATATGACACCATAACACTCCCCATGCTGAAGGATTTCTCCTCTCTCCTGCTGTAGATTTACTCATCCCTGTGCAGCTCTAGAAACACCAGGAACTGGTCTGAGATCAGTGTGAAGACTGATAAGAGTCTGGAGACTCTGAGGAGAGCTCTGACTAAACTGCAGGACTCTCTACAGGAGAAACTCACGCAAACTGGTACAGCAATATCAAACACACCGTACAGATACATATATTTATCATCTTTTAATATCAGTAATGAAGAATGAGTCTGTTAAAGCTGAAATAAGAGAAGTGTGTGATCATGTGTTTGTGTCTCATTATCATCACAGTTCTTCTTGAAGAGAGCAGGTCATATTCATCTCTAATTTCAGGAAACATGCAGTAAATTCATCTTGTACTAGAAGCTTCATCACTGTAACCAGAACCTTGAGGCTTTAGTAAATCTGTGAACACTTTTAGATGAGAAACAACAGAAAGAAACATACATTTTCTGCCATTTTCAGTCTTTTCAGCTGTTTCATCTAAATGTTGTGATTATGTGTCAGATAAAATCAGTTTAGCAGAAGAAAATCAAATCGATAGACATCATGAATGCAGATTTGTTCTTTTTTAAGAGGAACATTTCTGACCTGTAGTTCAAACAGCTTCGCAGTGCTGGGCTTTCATTTTCACTTTCTCTAAGGTTATTTTTTATAGTGTTGCTTTGCTGATTAACCACAACACTAATACACTCCAAAACTGAGATGAATAACATTAGCCATAACAATATCTTAAATAAAAATTTCATAAAATGTTCACAAAACATTCCCAAAGATGTTCTAAAAAGGAGGAATATTTCGAGCTCAAACACAATAGGAGTTCAGGGATTCTCTAAATATCAGCAGAGAAACATTGATCAGATAAAACATGATGTTGTACACAATTCTTTAAATATAACCTTAAATCTTGTCTATAATTCCACACATAAACATGTCAAAGATCTGATGGTGTTTTATTGTCATTAGTCTCTACAGAAGTGAAGAGGAGACAGCAGTATGCAGGTACAGTGTGCTGTCTGCACTACACTAGATTACATTCAGATACTCACAGCTTCATCACTGACCGACAGTATGATTAAACACTGATTACATATTACAAACATCATCACTAAATATCTGTATTGTGAATTTGTGATTTATATTCTCTGTTTTCTCAGTGGATGTGACTCTGGATCCTGATACAGCTCATTCTAAACTCATCCTGTCTGATGATGGAAAACAAGTGAGACATGGAGACATTAGACAGAAACTCCCAGACAAACCAGAGAGATTTGACACATGTGTAAGTGTCCTGGGAAAGGAGGGATTCTCCTCAGGGAGATTTTATTTTGAGGTGGAGGTGAAGGGAAAGACTAAATGGGATTTAGGAGTGACCAGAGAATCCATTAACAGGAAGGGAGAGATCACACTGACTCCCAGTGATGGATACTGGACTGTGCGGCTGAAGAATGGGAATGAATATTTGGCCTGTGCTGATTCTCCTGTCTCTCTGTGTGTGAGAGTGAAGCCGCAGCGGGTCGGTGTGTTTGTGGATTATGAGGAGGGTCTGGTCTCCTTTTATGATGTGGAGTCCAGCTCTCATCTCTACTCTTTCACTGATCAGTCTTTCACTGGGAAACTCTATCCATTGTTTTGCCCGTGCAATAATGATGGAGGTAAAAACTCAACTCCACTGATCATCACACCTGTCAATTACAATAAATGAATTTTCTGCCGTAATATGAAATACACAATGAAAATGATTTATATAATTACAAATCTAAACATGTTTTGCTATATTTTCATAATTTGTTTTTCATTGTTAAAATCTATAATTCTAGCTATAATTGCAAATTATATTGTGAAAATATAATGCTTGTTTAACAATTACTTTTCATAATTATTCGTGCCATTGTTTTCTCCCATCTCAACCTGACAAAGTGAAAGTGTCTGTATTTTTGTTTTTATATACATCAAAATAAACCAAACTATGATCAAATTGATAAAGTATATCAAAGCTGTTTCTACCATTTCAATTACAAAATGATCTGTGATAATACTGTGGTAAATCAGATGTTAATTCCTCAATATATTTCACTGTATGATTATTACCATATTCATACACAACACTATGGATCTTCAAAACACCATGATATTATGATCATGGTAAAAACAAAAAATAAAAAATGGAGAAGAAGAAGACGACATTGTTGGTCTATTACCAAGTTAAAGGAACCGTATGTAAGAAATGTATTTCAATTAATCATAAAATGGCCCTGATATGTCACTAGACATTAAGAAATCATGTTCATTTCAAATACTTATATCACTGACAACAGTAGTCTGGCCAGGATATTGTCATTTAAAAGTTAAGTTGCAGCCCTTAACTGATGTTGATGTTGTCATGTTGTGTTTTGGCCTGAAGCTCCACCATCCACCCATATCTACCAATCACGACGTCAGTAGTGTTTCGGCATCCAGGTTGCCAGCTCTGCTCTAGTTACCACAGCTGCAAACGTGTCGGATATAAAATGTCTAACGTTACGAAACCTAAAAGTTTGAATCCGAAATACGTCGTGACAAAGTCCCAAAAAAAACTTATTGTGTAGGACTCGTCACTTGCCATTGGAAGCTCCTTGCAGCAGCCTACACTGTTAGACTTTTCTGTAATTTCTACAGTTATTTACTTTAAATCCCCCAGTATTATACTGCTATTTCTCTTTACAGTAAATAACTGTGATTCCCATTGCATGATGGGAATTTTCTGTGATGTCTGACACCACATACAGAGACTTACTGTATTTTTTTAATTTGCTGTATACTACTGTATTTGTCTAACACCAAATACAGAGACTTACTGTATTTTTTAAATTCGCTGTATACTACTGTATTTGACGTAAACGGCCTCTCTGGCTGGCACCATTCCATCGTGCTTTTTATTTCCTAATTTTTGCCTAACACCGCGTGTCTACAATAGCCAGAGGCTGTCTATATTGGACACATTGAAGCGACCGGACCTTTTATACAAAATGCAAACCTGTTTGTCCCTTGTCAGAAATAGCGCGAGCGCTTGGACTCGGAGTACCGTACGTCAGAAATATAACGGCCGCGGCGCATCACTTTACACTGTCTGGGATTTGTCGTGACTCGTGTCGCGCCAGAGCATCCAGTGTAATATCAGTGGGGTCTGTCTTTTGTTGGATCGCGCCGTTCGTGTCTGGCCCGGGGAAGAGACGGAATGCACTTCACCGAGAGAGAGACCAGCAAGCAAGGTAAAAAACAAAAAAAACCTTCCTGTGTGTGTTGACAGGATTGTGCCCAGTTTAACAATAGGTTACTGTCGTAACCCCGGTTCTCTGAAACATCGAGTGGAGAGATCCACCTATGGGAAGGGCATCCGTACCTGACCTCTGCAGAAGCATCCAATTGCACCAAGTCTGGCTAGACAGACAGAAGCGCGCAGCCAATGCCAGGTAAGGCCACACCCCCTTACCTAAGGCATATAGCTGTCAGGTGCGCTGCTATTCCTCAGTAAGTATATTCGCTTCTCGTGCGGCAAGCGGGGCGAAGCTGGTGGATCTCTCCACTCGATGTTTCAGAGAACCGGGGTTACGACAGTAACCTATTGTTCTCTTTCATCATCTCGTTTCGAGATCCACCTATGGGAGAGACATGGACAGCTCCCCGATTGCCCAATACACTCACAGTGAGGTTCTGAAGGCCAGAGAAGGACGGTCACCTCAGAGAGGCGGTGCCTGACACGTCCCACAAACATGACCCTGCAAGGGGACGCCACGCTAAACTGCTGTGGACAAGCAGGGCATGAAACATGCATGAGACCCATACATGATAATGGCCCCCGCACCACCAATGCACATAGCTAAACCCAAGAAGGAATGCGAATGCTTGGTGACAGGAATGAACATGGCCAGCCGGCCCATTCACTCTTCGTTGGTTAACCCAACGGGGCTGTGGGAAAGGGCTAAGAGGACCCTACCCCTAGGACCGAATGTGCCACCGAGGTTCTGGTGACATCCAACCGGTAGTAACGCTCAAAGGTATGAGGAGAGGCCCAGCTGGCCGCGGAGCAGATGTCTTGCAGTGGCACTCCCCTGAACAAAGCCCAAGAGGCGGCTAAGCCCCTTGTAGAATGAGCTCTGATGCCCCCTGGGGGCTGCACTCCCTTTGCTTCATAAGCCACAGTATAGCGTCCACAAGCCAATGTGAGAGGCATTGCTTTGAAATGGGACTCCCCTTGTGCGGGGGAGCCCTTGAAACAAAGAGCTGGTCGCTCTTGTGGAAAGCACTGGTCCTGGTCATACATGCTTGCAGAGCGCGACCGGGACACAGAGCATTCAGCCCCTGATCCTCCGAGGAGGCAAAGGGTGGAGGGTGAAAAGCGGATAGCTCCAAAACCTCCGAAGTGAACACAGGGAAGCATTTCGGCATGAAGGCCGGGTTAGGCTTAAGGGAAACCTTATCTCCACTTAAGGAGAATTTGGCGCACGAGGGTTGAACCGAGAGTGCATGTAGCTCACTGACCCGTTTAGCAGATGCCAAGGCCGAGAGCAAAGCTGTCTTGAGGGACAGCAGCTTAAGGGAAATACTTCCCAGAGGCTCAAAAGGATAAAGAGACCGCGCTTCCAGCACCATGGAGAGGTCCTACCCTGGAACAGATCTCCTGATGACCGGCAAAGAGTGGCGTGCACCCTTCATAAAACTGCGGGTTAGAGGGTGCTGCCTGACGGTGAAGCCCTCAAAACCCACATGACAGGCTGAAAACGCAGCCAGGTAGACCTTAATGGTGGAAAAGGACCTGCCTCTTTCCATGAGGTCTTGCAGGAAACACAAAATATCAGGCACCGAGCACTGATACGATGTGAGACCACGCCCATCACACCACCCTTCGAACACTTGCCACTTCCAGCCATATAGGGATCGTGTGGAAACGGCCCTGGCATTCTGAGTGGTGGCGATTACACGCGGCGGGAGCCCCAGTGCATTTAGGTTCGTCCTCTCACAGGCCAGGCCCAGAGAGTCACCCTGTCCGGGTGGGGGTGGTAAATCTCCCCGTTGGCTTGGGACAGTATGTCCGTGCGAGGGGGGAGGCGCCATGGCTCGGCGTACAACAGAGGGATTATCTCTGCCAGCCACGGGGCTTTGAGCCACCTGGGTGCTATCAGAATGAGAGACAGGCCGTGCCCTCTCACCCTGGCCAGTGTGAAAATATCAGGCACAGGGGAGGAAAACCATACAGCAGCACTTTGGGCCATGGGTGGGCCAGTGCGTCTGCCCTGAGGGGCGCGTCCACGTCCTTTAGTCGAGAAGAACATAGGACAATGGTGGTTTTCGCGCGAGGCGAAAAGATCTACGGCTGCCTGTCTAAATCTCATCCATAACATCTCCACTATCTGTGGGTGAAGACGCCAATCCCCTTAGATTGGGTTTCCCCTCGATAGCAGATCCGCGCCTCTGTTCAGAATGCTCGAACATGAGTCACGCGTAATGACAGAAAAACCCGTCTGCTCCACACCAACAGCCTGTAAGCTAGAGCGTGGAGTTTCGACGAGCGCATGCCGTCCTGACGGTTGATATAAGCCACTGCCGTGGTATTATCGCACCGTACTAGAACGGGATGTCCCTGCAGGCGAGGCAGAAAATGATTCAGAGCTTTCCAAATGGTAAAAGCTCTAAATAGTTAATGTGCGCTGAACGTAGTCTGCTCAGCCACAGACCGTTCACCATTCTGCCTTCCTGGGTGGTTCCCCAGCCTGTTAAGGACGCATCTGTCGTCACAACTTTCCGCATCGTAACCGTCCCAAGGGGGTTCCCCGAGCGTAAAGTTCTCGCTCTCCCAATGGCGCAGGGCCGCCGAGCAGGCGCGCGTCACTGTTACCGAGCGGCAGAGATCGCGAATCGGGCTGAAATGTAGTGACAAAACCCATTTCGTGAACGCTCTCATTCTCAGGAGACCCAACGGCACAACTTGGATAGATGAAGCCATGAGACCCTGCAGCCTGAGGCATGTGCGATATTGTACTCTCGCCCCTTCTCTGAACTGAGACAGACAGTTCATCAGAGAGCGAACACGCTCTTGAGAGAGACGCGCTCGCAAGGAGACTGAGTTCAATTCCAAGCCCAGGAAAAAGACATTCTGACTGGGAGTCAGATTGTTTTTGCTCGCATTCACCTTGAACACGAGGGATGTGATGTGCGCGAGCACCCAGCCGGTGTCCAGCGACACCTTCTCCTTCGATTTGGCTATGATGAACCAATCGTATATGTAATTCAGAATTCTCAGCCCTGATAGTCTCAGGGGCGCCACGCCCGCCTCCGCACACAGACAGAAAGTTCGGGGACTCAAATTTTGCCCGAACGGAAGAACTGTGAATTCGTAACAAATGCCTTGGTAGGCGAGACGAAGATATTTCCTGTGTGGAGGGTAGATACTTATGTGAAAGAAAGCATCTTTCAGATCGACTGATGTGAACCAGTCGTTCTGCTTTATGGCACGGGCGAGAGAGCCTTGTGTCACATTCTGAAATTGTATTTCCTCAAATGTTTGTTCAACATTCGAAGGTCCATATAGGGCGGGGGGCACCACGCCTTTTGGAAACATAAAAATACCAGGAATAAAAACCATGGTTTATAAGATTGGGTGGCACCATCTGAATCGCTCCCTTGTTTAGGAGGGAGGAAATTTCCTCTTTCAGAATGTGTGAGGCATTTTCTTCTGTGTGAGAAGAGAGAACGCCGTTGAAAAGTGGAGGTTTTATTGCAAACTGCAGCCTGTAACCCTAGGTTACGGTACGCAAAACCCACTCGGTCGCTGAAATGGCTTGCCAAGCCGCTTCGTGACTCGAGAGCGCCCCCGCTCGGGCCGGAGCGGGGGTGTATGGGCCCAGCTGGTTCATTCGTGATGCAAAGTCGCCATCTAGTGGGCACACTAGAGGCGACATGCAGGGGTTCGGAGGGATTTCCTCCCTCTGCAGTGAGAAGTTTTCTCTGCGGAGAGAGGTCTTCTCTCCAAAACGAATTCATTTGATTCGTAACTTTGTGTGTTTTGTGTTGGGCAAACACTGGGGCCGGAGCCTTTATTGACAGAGTGAGGGGAACATAGTGTGGTGTCCACTGTGCTAAACTTTCCCTCACAAGGCCTGAAAGTGGGCGGAAAACACACATATCTCCTGAACACATGAACTGGGCAGTCTTAAGTGCAGGCAGAAAAATAATATCCGCGGAGTGAGATATTCTCTCTGTAACGGATTTATTTAATTTGTATGTTTTAAAGTGTTATTTAGTTATCTGTGTGTTTTGTGTTGGGGAACACAGGGGCCGAAGCCTTCCACACACAACGTCCACTAAAAACACACTGCAGGCAGAAAAATAATATCCCCGGAGAGAGATACTCTCTCTGTAACGGATTTATTTAATTCGTTTGTTTTAAAGTGTTATTTAGTTATGTGTGTGTTTTGTGTTGGGGAACACAGGGGCCGAAGCCTTCCACACACAACGTCCACTAAAAACACATGGCTGGGCAGCCGCAACTGAGCTGTGTGAGCCCAGCTAGTTGATTTGTGAGGCAATGGAGCCCTCTTGTGGACGGACTCAGGGCGACATGCATGGGATCAGAGAGATTTGCTCTCTATGTTGGCAGATATATAAATCTGCACGAATTCATTTGATTCGTTTGTTAAATGTGTTGTTTAGTAATGTGTGTGTTTTGTGTTGGGAAACACTGGGGCCGAAGCCTTTAATAACTGGGTGAGGGGAACCAAGTGCGTGCAGTGTGGTAACACTGCTACGTACTTTTCCTCACGACAGCCCCGCTTGGGGGGGGTACACACACACAACGTCCACTAAACGTCCTCGTGGCCCGTGAACGCGGGCTCGATACTCCCAACGGTCGAACAACAGGCAGGCCGCTTGCGTTCGGGTCCGCCTTCCTAGGAAGGCTTAAATTGAAAGCCTCAACACGTAATCGTAACACATCAAGGCCCGTGAGACCGTGTTAACAGTCTAGCGGGACGCTCCAGTTTTAAGAGTTGTTTCCTCAGACTGGGCGGTGGTCTCAGCGCTTACCCGTCGTAAATATTCCTATCCTGGTCGGTGGCGCTCTGTGGAGCTGGCCACACAATGTTGAGACGAACGGCCGCTCGCTCACAAACTTCCAGGAGGATGGACTGAGGCAAAGCCGCGTGAGCGCTAGCCTAGGGAACGCTAAAAGGACCGCGTCATCCCCGTCGCCGGAACCGGCCGGTTCGTCAACGAGAGTGAGGTTTTCCCGCGAAGATGTCCTCTTCAGGGAATGCGGATTGGGCTGATGTCAGCTCAAATATTTAGAGAGGTGGCGCTCCGGGAGTCCCCCGGTAGTGCGTCATCATCACCGTGTCCCCCATCCGAGTCAGAAAGGCCGAGCACGGCGCGCTGGGTCGTGCAACTAAAAGCCGGCTTAGTAAAAAGCTACATGTGCAGCAATTACAATGACCGCAATTCTCCGGGTTCTCCAAAGCTTCTTGAGCGTGTTAAGCTCAAGCAAACAGCGCAGAACGAGAGGGTCCTTAGCGGCGATTATTAGAGCACCACACGCGGCCGGGCAGGCTCGTCGTGATAGGCTGTTCCCCGGAGAAGCGGCTGTTTAGACGGTCACATAGCCATGGGTGGGCTAGCGGTGAAGAACTCGGAAAAATCCGTGGCGGGCAGCCATGTAAGGAGGAGCAGGTGAAGGACAGCGAGAGCGCGGGCGGCTCCGGATGCAAAAAACACAGCGGATAGGCTGAAGAAACGACTGTCACTCACGTCTGGCGGAGGCTGATCTGGCGATATGTCCTCCTGAAGACTCGAAAGTGAGCAGCGTAACGTTAATCCAACCGAACTGTGTCAGTGCAGAGATCGCGAGAAGCGAATGTCAACTGAGGAATAGCAGCGCACCTGACAGCTATATGCCTTAGGTAAGGGGGTGTGGCCTTACCTGGCATTGGCTGCGCGCTTCTGTCTGTCTAGCCAGACTTGGTGCAATTGGATGCTTCTGCAGAGGTCAGGTACGGATGCCCTTCCCATAGGTGGATCTCGAAACGAGATGATGAAAGAGAACCTATGTTAACGTTAGCCAACTCGTCAACATGGCGGTAACGAACTTTACCACGGTAAACTGAGCTAACGTTTCATTTTACACACTTTGTTAGATTATTGAATTGTCGAGTTAAAATATGCCAACGAGCAATGCGTTTACATTAACAATAAATGTGAATAAACTAATGTGAAATTCTGTTTTAGTTGTAGATAATGTTGGCCTACTGATGAGAACCTTTATAGTTTTAGCATTAGTTTGCAAACTATAACATATTATAGTTTTTTTTTTTAATGTAATTTAATATTTACTTCCATTTTTATATGTGTATAAGATTCCAGAGGTAACGTTAGGCCATTTGTGATATATTTTGAGATAAGTTTGCTGAAATGATTAGCAATATGTGAAAATTGCTTTGGAGCCACTGGTGCAGACTAGGTAGCTTACAATATCTTATAAAATCTCTATAAAATTGGCTAACTTTATATCAAATAAGTGACCTTTGCATCATGTCTAACTTTATATTTATTACACAGCAAATTAACCAATCAGAAGATGGACCATTGTCTTTGTTCAGTCTCACCAGATTAAATGTATCCAGGTAAGCACTGCAGTAAAACTCTCACTAATTCATTCATACCAAATCTAGCATTCTAAACAACTTAAGTTATATATTTGCATTATTTTGATATTTTATTAGGCAGAAGACTCTACCATTGCAGTCCCACCTGACCAGGAAGGTCCTAATATCAGCGCACAGGTGGGTTAACTACTGTAGGAAGGAGAACAATCATCACACAGTGATTTCTTGCATGTGTCTTACGTATTTGTCTCAAACAGGGACCCCTTCACTGCAGACAAGCTGAAATGGGCTAAAATCATCGATTTTAGTCTTTCTTTCTATGGATCTCAGCATTTTTGGACAGAATTTAGGATTTGTAAGTATTAAAATTTAATCTGGCATAATTTAATTTAGTTCTTTTGTATGCTATTTATTGACAAAAGCTGTTTACAAATATATATTCTTAAGTTTTTGTGAAAATAATAATAAAAATTAACAAAAAAGGAGGTTAAAAATAATGTGACACTAATATTCTCTCTCTCTCTCTCTCTCTCTCTCTCTCTCTCTCTCTCATATAGTGTTGGAACCGGGATCTCCTCTGAAGGACTGAGTACATTAGTGTTTGTGGACACGCATGCAGACCAGGGAACATTCTGATGTTGTCAATCAAGTTCTGAACAGGAACCAATCTTTGGAGAAGTTCATTTATTCGCAAAGCTGGACAAAAACATTGTGTTGGTTTTTTAACGATTATTTTGATGATGACTTTTACTCCTAAGCTGTAGAAAAGAGGGAGGAGTAGACAGTCAGACATTGATAATAATAAGAAATGTTTCTTGAGCATCAAAGAGACTTCTTTCAAAAACATTAAGACACTTAAATACTTCTTTTGGCCACCAGTGTACATGAATCCAACACATTTTTGTAAATAATTGAAATTATTTTTAAGATGGGGTTATGTGTCATGTATTGTGAAAAGAATTGTGTTTTGCCCTGTGTTTGACATTTCCTTTTTGACTGCTTAAAAATTTATTTATATTCTGCAGTTTTATGAACGTAATGGTTGATATTTCATTATAATACTTGTATAAGCTAAACAACCAATGACTCTACATTCATTTAGTCAAATGCTAATGTTTTGTTTATGGTTTTATGTATGTTTTTAAAAATGTGTGCAGTGAAGGACAGCACATATTGTGTTAATTTAACACGTTTACACATCTTTGTGCTAACCTTTCTGACATATTTACTTTGTTAAAATCTTTAACACCATGAATGAGTTCAAATTAACACAAAAAATGTTATCCCTGAACTCACCCATTAAAGTGTAAACATTTCACACATCATTTCCAGCATTGGCATGTTTATTTTGTGATATATCTTAAAGGTTTTAAATAAAAAATTGGTATTTTGTGATAACTTTGTCTAATTGGTTTGTATGTCAGTAGTACTTATGTAGGATACAAATAAAATTAATCATATCAAAATTATGAAATCTAATTTATATTTAGTACAAATAAAAATAATTACAGTAGTGTACTGATTAGCTTCGTTTTTACAGTAATGCACTGTATTACACAATTACAGTACCATGTACTGTAAAACTAAAACATGGTTTGGTACTGTAACTCTTAATTACAGTAACTTACTGGCAACAGTGTTGCCATTAAGTTACTGTAAAAAACCCTTGAAAAGTCTAACAGTATACGTTCCTGCTGGATCCTGCAGCCTAACTGGCAACCTCGAGTCAGGGGGGAGTAGAAGGGGATACACCGCTCTACAGTAATTTGAAAGTGATTGCAGTACCAGTTTTGGCCACAATCTTACATACGGTTCCTTTAACATGTCAAATGTTTACCCCATGGTAAAACTAGGTTTGTTTAACCATAAGAATAGAATAGAATAATAGACAAATTTCAACACACATCAGATTCATTTAAATGCTCATTTTTTATTGATACAGTTATATACATCTTCAAATAAAATATAGGACTGTTAAATATCTGATGGTGCTGATATATGAAACCGTATAAAAGAGTAGGCCTATCTTCTAAAATTAAACCTTATTTTAAAAAATATTTTCCTTCTATCAGGACATAGTAGAGATTATTAAGATGCTGTGATGACGAACCTTTGTGATGACGTCATCACCAGAGTGCCATTTCGGTACGCCTCAGTGAGTGTTAAATGTTGTTACAATTAGTCTGTCTAGTATATTGTTTAAGCGCTTTGTTTACATGTCATTACATCATCCCAAGTACACTCAGCTATTGACGCCAGCAACTTCACAAGGACTACATTCAGTAACATCATATAAGTTACATTTCTTTGACTGTTACGGTTAGCACTTGAAGTGTAATAATCACAAGGAGGCAGTCTAGTGGTTTTTACAGACTGTTTATTTGTCATTTAAATTATGCAGTTCTATGGGATTGTATTGTGCTTACTCTGCTTGTTCCGGTAGCGCGCGTAACCCGGAACGCGCTTATAATAGCAGCGGTCCTACCATTTTGTATAACTAGGGGGGTAACATATGTGGGGAGTGTGATGTTTGTTTTGTTTAACGTATGTTTATTATGTTAACAGTTACTTTGCCTAAAACTGCACTCACTGTATTTATTGTGCTGTGGAAAATAGGTTGTTGTTTTAATGTCATTAATGTAATTGGAATTGTTAGAATAAGGCTACCCTGCGCCAATGGTTTTTCCCATTTCCGTTTGGCGGGAAGATTCCTTATTTAACCAGAGCGTTCCTGTGATTAAGGAGGGTTGGTGGTTTTCTCTGTTACTAGAGCACAGTAGAATGTGAGTCCTACTGGAGATGGAATTGGAATTGGAATACACTGCTGCTTTAATGTATATGTAATGAGTGATTATAATCAAGGTATTAATCAATATTTTTCCTTCTAAATATCAAATGAGTTGAATGACTTCTCTGGAGATTTTACTTTGTTATTGAAGTTACCAGTGTGATTACTGAAATGTTCTTTTCAAGTATTCTCTAATGTCTGTATTTGATATCTGAATGCAGTAACAGTGCTTGCTTATTTATCCCAGCTTCCAGAAATGAAATAGGAACTTGTTTTGTGTTTGAGAAAGGTCTTCAATGTGTTTAAACATATAGGGGTCATTGAAGCCAAAAGTTTAAGGGACCATTTCTTTGTTAAAGCCTTACTTTCCAGTTACACTTACTTTAAGTGTAGTTCTCCTTGAGAGAAAGAATTCATTATCTTGATGTTTTGAGAGGACTCTCCTATTTATAGTTAGAGTCTGGCCGAATCCAACCTTGGAAAAGCTGTGTGTCGGTGTGTGTGTTAGTCTTCTTGGTTACAGGTTAAGGAACCACTGGCATTATTGGAGATTGACCAAGTTGTTGTTCGGGACATGCTGGCACCCAGCAACCCAAATCTGCAACCTGGAAGGTCACGACTGCAAGGACCATCCATTGGCCCAACGACGGAATCCAACGGCCTGGCGAAGGTTTAATGCGTGTATGTCTTTTCAGCGCTCCAGTGAAGTTCACTTAATTTATTGGAATTTAGGTTTAGTATTACTTTAGCTCTATGCGTAATCTGACTCCAATTTCAAATGATAATCAAATTTAGATCGTGTTTCTGATTAGAAAATAATCATAAATATTGATTATGAATTAATTTAGATCTTTGATTATTCTGGGCATCTCATAATTTCAATATTCGTTCATTACGGACCTAATGTCACTTTGAGACGTCACGTCGCGAATGTGCACTCACGATCACAAACTAGCCAGTCCTGAAATAGTCAGAGGGTGCAGTGCAATTATTTTACCCTAAGCGGCCGCTCACTACTGACCCATAGGTGTAATTTTGTATAATAGTTGCAGCGTACAACATGCTAAGTCAGGGAATAGTCAAAAATCAGAAGGTCTTCCTAAGATGTGTCCCATGGTCCATTCAAAGTGCCTTCAGTTTGATCGATCCTGGACAAAGATTTGCGGAAACACCAGACTGCACTTTAATCTACTAAAATGAATGATTTCTGAAACTTCAGAATAAATCAAGATGTGACATTTATTTGTCAGGTAAAAATGTATCAGGCCAATTACAGAAGTAAATGATTAAAAGCCAATTCAGAGAAATACATGACATAATTTACTCAAAGATGACTCTAAAAGTAAGTAATGTTCCCTGTCAAGGGAACTCGACTGCGTCAATGACACTTTGGGGACGCTCCCTTAGCGTAGCGGCTCTGAAGTATGAATGAAAACTAATCCAATCCTATTGGCGTTGCGTCGTGACGAAATGAGTGATGGCATAGGCGGAAGCTAGATAAGGACGCCGGCACAGCATAGAGTTAGCTTTTTGCTCTTCAGCAAGCGCTTCTCTGTTGTGTGTGAAAACTAAAAAGAGAAAAGAGAAAGTGTGTGAAATGGCTAGTGAGCAGTTTAAGTTGTGTGTTCCTCCCTGCCCACGCTACATCACAGGCGGGGATACTCATGATTTATGTGTGCTATGCTTGGGAATGCAGCACGCCCAAGCAGCCCTCGAGGGGGCTGCTTGCGGCCACTGTGAGAGTTTATCTATCAGAGTGCTGCGCTCTCGGCGGGCTATATTTGATGAAGCCGGCCAACCTCGCGCTCCCCGTGGTTCTGGTCCCGCGGCCGCTGAGGCGGCGCGGCGGCTCAGATCGTGGGGCTCGCAGAGGGAGCTAGCAGACGCGACCGGGACTGCTTTTGCACTTTCCCGGTCCTCGTCTGGTAGCTCGGATTCCCTTCCTCCCCGTGCGGAAGCCCGCCCCGCGGCTTCTCCCGCTCGCGCTGATGATCCAGTGCTGCAGCTCTCTGATTCCGAGGAATTAGATGTGCTCAGCATCGCGGAAGGGGAAGTCCTTGAACAGCCCACACACACTGTGCAAACCTTATCTGCACCAGTTAAATATGAGGAGCTTTTAGAGGTTATTACACGTGCTGTAGAAAAATGTAATATTAACTGGCCTCAAGAGAGGCAGGAAGCGCGTCCTTCAAGCAAACTGGATGAGCTCTTTTTATAGCACCGACCTCAGCCTCCACGCAGGGCTTTGCGATTTTTCCCAGACTTACACAATGAGTTGTGTAAGTCATGGAACAGGCCGTTTTCTGCTCGCCTGTCTAATCCCCAAATATTGGATTACAGCAACATCGTGGGGGTTAAGGAAATTGATATGGGGTGTTACCGCGGGTCGAGGAATCTTTGGCCAGTTATCTGTCTCCTGACGCGGTGTCATCTCTCAAAGCCCCGTCGTTGCCTTCTAAGCCCTGTCGCACGACATCTGGCTTAGTAGGCAGGGCGTATATGGCAGCGGGTCGGGCTGGTGCGAGCCTGCACACCATGGCTATTTTGCAGGCCTACCAGGCTGACCTGCTACAGGACATTGATGAGGGCGAGGGCCCGACACCTGAGGATATCGCGGAGCTGCGCAGAGCCACAGATTTGTCTCTCCGCATTACCAAGGAGATGGCCCGTGCTATTGGGCGCTCCATGGCAGCTTTGGTAACTGCGGAGAGGCATCTGTGGCTCAATCTTTCCGGTATAAAAGAGAAAGATAGGGCTTTTCTTTTGGATGCCCCTGTTTTGGCCACTGGTCTGTTTGGCGACGCGGTCAATTTGGTCGTTGACAGATTTCAGGAAGCCAAGAAACAGAGCGCAGCTTTTAAGCAGTACATCCCTCGCCGCTTGAGGTCCAGGAGGGCGGCTTCTGGGAGAAGTGACCAGCCTCAGCCATCTGCTGGTCAAAGAGAGAGTGTCGCTTCTAGAGCTCCCCCTCGAAGAGCTTGGGACTCTGGACGGCGCTCTTACCCGCAGCCTCCTGAGAGGGCAGATTTAAGAACTGTCCTTCAGGCTAAGAAGGCTAAGGGAAAGAGGTCCTAATGTCAGTGGGACCTCTGAGGGCCGCCCCCCACGAGAGAGAGCGATCGAGGTCCTCTCTCCCGTTGGGCCCTCAAGAAACTGGTGTCAGTATCCCGCCGCCTTTGGCGCACACTGCTCTGTCCACCCCACAGGCTTGTGGTCAGGCAGCGTTCGCGTCCGAACAACGAGAGTCGTTTTCGACCACTCCCTGCCGGTCCTCCGCTTCAGGGAATCGTCAAGGGCCCGAGGGGCTGGTTCTAAATAGATCTAAGACCCTTGGTGAATTTTGCCGAGGCATGGCGAAGCCTCTCCAATATATCACCTTGGGTCCTGCATTCTGTAGAAAAGGGGTACAGACTGCAGTTCCACGTGCGCCCACCCAAGTTCAACTGGGTGCTCTGGACTGCAGTGGACCCAGAGCAGGGTCTAGTGTTAGAACAAGAAGTTCACTCGCTGCTGGCAAAAGAGGCCATAGAGTATGTTCCTCCACCAGACAGGGAGTCCGGGTTCTACAGCCGGTACTTCATAGTTCCAAAGAAGGATGGAGGGTTGCGTCCTATTTTAGATCTAAGGCACCTGAATCGGTCTCTGAGGAGGTTCAGATTCAGGATGCTCACCATTCCCACTATCGTGAATCAAATCAGATCCGAGGACTGGTTTGTCACGATAGATCTGAAGGACGCATACTTCCACGTCTCCATCCTTCCCTCTCACAGGAAGTTTCTGAGGTTCGCTTTTGGGGACAAGGCGTACCAGTATCGGGTTCTTCCATTCGGCCTAGCTCTCTCCCCTCGCACATTCACCAAGTGCATGGATGCAGCTCTGGCCCCACTGAGGCTCCAGGGCATCCGTGTGCTAAACTACATCGATGTACATCGATGACTGGCTCATTTTGGCCCAGTCTCGAGATATGGCGGTTCGGCATCAAGATGTCGTCCTTGGCCACATTCAAAGCTTGGGGTTGAGACTCAACACGAAAAAGAGCGTGTTAGCACCAGCCCAGAGAACTACGTTCCTGGGAGTGGTGTGGGACTCGGTTATGATGTGGGCACAGTTGTCTCCTGCACGAATCGAGGCCATCCTGGCCACAATGACTGGGATAAAGCTAGGCCAAGCCATCACTTTGAAACATTTTCAAAGAGTGTTAGGGCTCATGGCAGCAGCGTCCACCGTGATTCCCTTTGGCCTGCTGCACATGAGGGCCCTACAGTGGTGGTTGAAAACCAAGGGGTTTTCTCCTAGGGGAAATCCATTCCGCATGATAAGGGTTACGCGCAAATGCCTTCGTTCCCTATCAATGTGGAAGAAACCTTGGTTTCTGTCCCAAGGGCGTGTGTTGGGAGCGGCATGTCACCGGAGGGCCGTTTCGACAGACTGGGAGTGGTGTGGGACTCGGTTATGATGTGGGCACAGTTGTCTCCTGCACGAATCGAGGCCATCCCGGCCACAATGACCGGGATAATGCCCACTCCCACTCCCACTCTCACGGGCTGGGGCGCGGTCATGGTCGGCCGCTTTACAAGAGGTCTGCGGCAGAACCAACATTCCTCCTGGCACATAAATTGCCTAGAGATGTTGGCGGTCTTCCGGGCTCTGAGGAGCTTTCTCCCAGACTTCAAAGGTCACCACATTGTTGTGAGAACGGACAATACGTCAGTGGTGTCCTTTTTAAACCATCAGGGGGGTATGAGATTGCGCCCTCTATGCAGACAGGCGCATCAGATTCTCCTCTGGTCCCAAGGGAAACTGTTGTCTCTCAGAGCAATGTATGTCCCAGGAGACCAGAACCTAGGAGCAGACATCCTGTCTAGGCAGGGGCTGAGGCCCGGGGGTTGGATGCCATGGTGCAGACGTGGCCAAGGCTACGTCTGTACGCCTTTCCCCCGATCGCTCTGCTCCTGGGAGTTCTAGAAAGGGTCCGTCGCGACGGGGTCAGTCTACTGCTGATAGCCCCGTTGTGGCCGGCCCGAGTATGGTTCTCAGACACTATATCACTCCTGGACGGCCCTCCATGGGAGATTCCCATCAGGAGGGACCTGCTGACACAGGCAGAGGGCTCAATATTTCACCCTCGCCCAGAGCTGTGGAAACTTTGGGTCTGGCCACTGAGGGGGTGCAGTACTTAGAGGCTGGTCTGTCAGCAGGTGTGGTTGAGACCATACTCAGCTCTTGAGCTCCCTCCACGAGGAAATTGTACGGCCTAAAGTGGAATGTCTTCACCACATGGTGTAGACAACGTGAAGTGGATCCAGTTAACTGCCCAGTGGCTTCAGTGCTGGAGTTCCTGCTATTGCGGCTTTCCATGCTCCTCTGGGTGATGGGCTGCTGGGAAGACAACAGCTGGTCGTACGTTTCCTCCATGGGGCTCGGAGGATGAGACCTGCGGCTCGTACCAGGGTTCCCACCTGGGACCTGGCAGTGGTTCTCGAAGGGCTGGTCGAGGCCCCCTTCGAACCTCTGGAGTCGGCTGAGGCCAAGAACCTGTCCTTGAAGGTGGCTTTCCTGTTGGCCATTACCTCTCTGAGGAGGGTAGGAGATCTTCAGGCGCTTTCTCTATCTCAAGGGTGCCTGGAGTTTGCTCCAGACGACATCAGAGCCATCCTTCATAAGGCCGAGCTATCTACCTAAGGTTCCATCCAATGTGGCTCGGCCCGTGGTTCTGCAGGCTTTCCATCCTCCACCTCATGAGACGGCGGTCGAAGAGAGACTTCATCGGCTCTGTCCCGTCAGAGCTCTCAAAATCTATATTCAGAGGTCCTCTTTGTGGCGGAAGTCGGACCAGTTGCTGGTGTGTTTCGGGTCGCCCAAGAAGGGGCTTCCTGCCTCCAAGCCCACCATCAGTAACTGGATCGTTCAGGCTATATATTCGGCCTACCAGGTGCGCAATCTGCCTTCACCTCTGGCCGTGAGGGCTCATTCTACCAGAGGCATGGCGTCCTCTAGAGCCCTCCTTTCTGGGGCTCCCATCCAAGACGTCTGCGATGCAGCAGGATGGGCTACCCCGCATACCTTTATTAGGTTTAATAGTTTGGACCTTCCCTCGACACCTGGCACCCTTGTGCTCTCGTCCTAAGTGTGCCTGTATTCAGCTTCACACTGGGACAGGCAGGGCTCATTGTGGCATAGTGGGTATTCGTTCCCCAAAGTGTCATTGACGCAGTCGAGTTCCCTTGACAGGGAAGGTCTCGGGTTACGTATGTAACCCTTGTTCCCTTAGAGGGAACGAGACTGCGTCCCTTCGCCACGCCTCCCCCTGCCTGGGAGTGCTTGCTTCATCGCGAAGCTAACTCTATGCTAATACTGCTGCGCAGCAGGTCAGTTTAGGGAAGCAAGTAAGTTAGAGTAAGAGACTCGGCCAGTTGTCGACGGAAGACGCAGAGAGCTAGAGTATAAAGGTTATTAAGTGTCGATTTGAAGACGCCAGATTTATTTATGAAGTGTCCATTTGCAGACGCTAGATATTCAGGTTTAGGTAAAAAATCCACTACAGATCTTTGTTACTGTAAGCGGGGCGTCCTACGAACTCCTGTGTGAGTCTTGAAGCTGACTTCTGCTGATGAAACTGCAAACTATCTTCAGTAAAACTTTTCTTACATTTTTTATAATTCTGACTCTGGGTCTTCTTTCGAACATCTGGTCTTTGGGTCCTAAACTGTTAACCCCTAACAAGTCATACAGGTCAGCATCAGCTTTCTTCTGCTTTAGGAATTCCAACAGCAAGACTGATCGGAGGAACAGGAAGTTCAAGGAAGAGGAACATTCTCTGTCAAATCAGTGGCGGTCAGTATTTTAGAAATATATAATTAGAAATAATAACAAAGATATTAAACAATAATTAACCCTCTGGTGCTCCTCATTTGGGAGTATAACTTGTTATCTTCGCGGTCAGAAGTGACCGGACACGGTAAAAAAAAAAATTTAAAAATTTATTTTTAATGATATGTTTCATATTCTCAATGTTTATCCATAAAAATAAACATTGGGAATTTTATATCCAAATGCATAATGGTGAGCATTAATAGTAGACATTAATGACTGTTAATTGTTCTGACAGTACTGAGAGTAATCATAAATATATCAGGGAGTAACTGTGTGCATTCTTTTGGTGCCACCATTTAATCAAATTTAATTTAATGGTTTGTTTGCATATGCCTTTTTGGAAGAAAAAACTAAAGACATGTCACCTTTGTCAACTTGCACTTTGTCACAATGATACAAAACAAAATTATTTGAAATTATTTGATTTGAACGCACACATAAAATGACACCAAATACAAATTCAAGGCTTGAAGAGGAAAGAATTCACAACACGACTCTCAGGTTTATTTGTAAACTGTGGGATGTTGCTTTTACATGATTTCTGATGTGTGTTGAAATGTGTCTATTATTCTATTCTATTCTTATGGTTAAACAAACCTAGTTTTACCATGGTAAAACACAATTTCACAATTTGCAAGACCTACAAACTTTTCACCTGGAAAGCGTACCTTCTATGGGGGCATCCATTGATTAGCAGACCATCACCTCTGTTAGCATTCCATTGACTCCCATTCATTTTGGCGTCACTTTGACAGCGAATAACTTTACATCTGAGGCGTTTAAAGACTCCATTTGTCCATTGTTTATTTCTAAAGAAACACGACAATGTATAAAAGGCTCCATTACCTTGTATCTTACACTATTGCCCCGTAGAAGGAGGCTAACGATTGCGTCATAACAACACGACTCTGTCGCACAGTAGAGAAATTACTGTATACAGGAGGAGAAGCTCGCAGGCAGTCGGGGGGACGTGGAGGCATAAAGTCCGATAAAGTCAAGGGAGAAGCCCATAGAGAGTCATAAAGTTGCTCCTGCTCCTAGCTCATGGACACCTCCTACTCGCGCTCTCCGTCTCTGCAAGATTCGGAAGGGAATGATTCAGATTTCTCTTGGCACAGCTACTAGAAGACAGACAGGTTGCTCACGTCAAATCTACGTTGTCAAGCTCAGTTTGAGCCTGCGCAGTACGCTCAGCCATCAGGAAGTGAGTGCTTCTAATCAGCATCTAATTGACTTCACTTGTCTCCGTTGAAGTCTATTGCTGCGTTCGAAACCGCATACTTCCCTACTATATAGTAGGGGAAAAGCAGTAAGTGAGCGAAAAAGTATGTATGAATCCTTAGTATTCATAAAAGAGTTGGCGAGAATTACCTGGGTGACGTACTAATTCTCGCGAGATTCGGATATGAAAAGCCAGTCTATTGAAAATTGACCAGTGCATGAAAAAAACACATTTTTGCCTGTAGTGTCTTGCTTTAAAACAATACTTTTTTTTCAATGTAAATACTATTTTAATAGTCTTTTTCCATATCTATAAAGAACCTGACACCAGAGAGAAGTATCAGCAACCGGAGGAACAACACACTGTAACCCTCGCTCACTCTCTCCCTCCGTCTGTCCTCTCTGGTCTCAGATACACTTACTCCCACTAATCATCTCATCATCATCAGATACTAACAGTGCAACTTGTAGTAGACTGGGTTTCTCATGTTGTGAAGTGCTGTTATGTGATTGGTTCTTTGGGATCACGTGGTTAGGGGGAATCAGGAAGCTCGGAAGTGAGCTGCAGAGCAGTGAGTGTATCTGCTGATGTTCAGCTGTTTTTCAGTAAACGTTATTGAGTATTCAAACCACCGTCTACGCGTCTTGTTCTAAACCCAAGATATTACATTGGCGACGAGGATGGCGCTAATAGGACGAGTGGAAGAGTTCAAGGAGTCGCGGGAGGATTTCGCATCCTACTTGGAGAGATTTGAACTATGGCTATTGGCAAACGAAATAAAAGCAGAAAAACATGTCAGTGTATTTTTAGCGTGCATTGGACCAGAAACTTATGGACTGCTTAAGAATTTGGTCATACCAAAGAAGCCCGCAGAAATGACGTATGAAGAGTTGACTGACGCATTGAAATCACATTATCAGCCGAAGCCTTTGGTCATAGCGGAGAGATTCCGTTTTCAAAAACGTGATCAAAAAGAAGGAGAGTCAGTGACGGATTACATAGTGGCAATAAGACAATTGTCGAAGGATTGTGAATATGGAACACACTTAGATGACGCACTGAGAGATCGCCTGGTGAGTGGACTGTCCGCTGAGTCGATTCAAAGGAAATTACTGGCGGAAAGAGAGCTGACGTTTGCCCGAGCATGTGAGATAGCGTTGACAATGGAGATGGCGTCGAAGAATTCTCTTGAAATCTTGGGAAAAGTACAGGCTGCAGCTGTAAATCAAGTCTCTAAATCATATCTTGGAAGCAAAGGACAACGCCAGTTTAGACATGGAAATGAGAATCCAAAACTGAAAAATTATCAGGAAGGGGACAGCGAACAGAAATGCTACCGTTGTGGGGGAGGGGGACACTCACCTCAGTAATGCCGATTCAAAAATGAGAAATGTCATGCGTGCTCCAAGACAGGGCATATTTCCAGAGCATGTCGGAATAGGAGACAGACCGCCAAGGCCCAGTACGTGGAAACGGAGGATCACAATGTAGACAGTGAAGATGACCCATTAGGGGTCTTTACAGTTTACATGGCATCCAGTGGGGATGGAGGCATTAAAGTTAATGTGAAAGTGTGTGATGAGGACATTAGCATGCAGTTGGATACTGGTGCGGCAGTGTCCCTTGCATCTGAAGTGTTGCACCAAAATAAGTTTTCGCATTTACCCATTGAAAAGTCCAACATCAGATTAAAGGCATACTCAGGAGAAATAATCCCCCTTCTTGGCTATGTTCAGGCACCAGTGCAGTATGGGGACCAGAAAGCTACACTGCCGCTCATCATAGTGAAAGGTAACAGGCCTGCTCTGTTTGGCCGAAATTGGCTGGAGAAGCTGAAGCTGGACTGGAGGAATATTTTTACAGTCGAAAAAGGAACTAAACACAGCGACCCGGAATTACAAGCAGTGCTGCAGCGCCACGCGGTGGTGTTTTCGGAGAAGGTCAGTGCCATAGAGGAGTTTAGAGCAACAATAAGAATTCTTTTAAGATAAGAAAGCAGTCTTTTGCAAAGCCCGCCCTGTGCCATATTCATTGAAAGAGGCTGTGGAAAAAGAACTGGATAGGTTAGAAAAAGAGGGAATAGTTTCCAAAGTGGATCGTAGCAAATGGGGGGCCCCGATCGTAGTTGTACCGAAGGCCGATAAATCCATCCGCATCTGTGGGGATTACAAGGTTACAATAAATAACCAGCTGGAAGTAGAGACTTACCCTCTGCCCAACACTGAGGATTTATTTGCGACCTTAGCAGGAGGGAAGTGGTTTTCAAAGTTAGATCTCTCTCATACTTACCAGCAGTTGAAATTGGACAAAGACTCTGAAGAGTATTTAACCATTAATACTCACAGAGGACTGTACCGCTACCATCGTCTCAGCTATGGGGTTGCCAGCGCACCATCAATTTTCCAATCAGTGATGGATCAGATTCTTCAAGGGCAAGAAGGGGTGACTTGTTTCCTGGATGACATCTTGATCACAGCCGATACAAAAGCCCTGCACTTAAAAAGGCTGGATGCAGTGTTGAGCTCTCTTGCACGCTATGGCTTGAGAGCAAAGTTGGCCAAGTGCAGATTTCTACAGTCAAGTGTAGAGTATTTGGGGCATCGGATAGACCAGGAAGGCCTGCACCCCACTCAGCACAAAGTGGAGGCTATTGTAAATGCCCCAAAGCCCACAAATGTCTCTGAGTTGCGCGCTTATTTGGGGCTGTTGAACTATTATGGCCGCTTTCTGAGAAACTTGTCTAGTGTGCTACAGCCATTGCACACTCTGTTAAAAAAAGAGGAAAAATGGAGCTGGACACCTGCATGTGAGGAAGCCTTCAAGAAAGGTAAAGAGATGTTACTGAGCAGCACGGTTCTGGTACATTATGACACAGAGAAGCCATTGAGATTGGCATGTGACGCATCCCCGTACGGGGTGGGGGCAGTCATTTCTCATGTGATGGACAATGGTGATGAGAGACCAGTTGCGTTCGCCTCGCGCACTCTTACTGAGGCCGAGCAAAAGTATGCGCAAATCGAAAAAGAGGCGCTGGCGATCATTTACGGAGTGAAGAAATTTCACAAGTATCTATATTAGGCCGCTGTACGTGAGCTGTATCGTTCAGTTTCGTTCCACCAAGTGGGGCACTAATTTTTCTTTTGCTCAATATGTTCAACGTTAATAAAAGGTATCCAAGCAAAAAGTTCTCCACGCATTATCCTGCAGTTAATGAGAAATTGTAATTTATTGGCGCACTATATTGACTGCGTATTGAGACGTCTAAAACGGTTGAGCTCGATTTTCAACCAATCAGCATCGAGAATGTAAGTAGGTCACAGCCGAAATCAAGCCAATATCACTAC